>NW_021620571.1:1893263-1918470 GCF_004785775.1 Grammomys surdaster
TCTCTCTCTCTCTCTCTCTCTCTCTCTCTCTCTCTCTCTCTCTCTTTGGTGAAATGAATGACAGTTTTCTGTTGATCCATAGATAGGTTATTATTCATTTTGATGAGCGTGTGTGTGTGTTTTTTAACCATATGCTTTCAACTCTTTTTAGTGTGTACCTAGGATCCCAGATTAATTTTGCCTATTAGGAAACATACTACAAACGGAATCATGCTTCTTGTTCTCAGTTGTTTTCCTATTGTTGTTGATGTTGTTTTGTTTTTCTCCAAGTGGTTTTGAGACTGGCGGTTTATTTTGTTTTATTTTGGTACACACAGCCTCACCAAGCAACTCAAGCTGGTCTTGAACCAGCAATCTTCCTGACTCAGACAAGAGATGTGTTTCTAAAACTAAGTCCTGCTGACATTTTCAATCTTTGTTTATATCATCACGTATAGGGAGGTTATCCCTTTTTATTGATGTGCTATGTGAATGTATCTGTTTGCTCATTCAGTCTCCCATGGGTGAACTTGTGGGCCATTCTCAGATTAGTGCGACTGTGCACAAAGCTGCTGCAAATTCTCAGAGATACACCTTTTTATGGTTGAGTGTTCCTCTTTAGTCTACAGCTGGGACCGATGCTGTTGGCTCACAGAACCTGAGCAGCCGGGCAGGAAGACACCAGCAGTCGGCTGTTGCATCATTTAAAATTCCTACCACACTAACTACATGCTTACTAAAACTTGATATTTCCATGTATTTAAAGGTTCTTTCCTGGTCCTAGTGGGTATATAATGGTATCTCATTATGATTTTATGTTTGGCTTGGTTTGAAGGTCAAAACTACTGGCTTCTTCTTCTGCCTCCCAAGTGATGGGACTATAGAGGTGTTTAGGTGTCTTCCACTACGACTGCCTCATTATGATTTGAATGAATGTTTTTCTGATGAATACTGACTCTGTGTCTTTCATATGTTATTGACCATGGGTGTTTTTCTTCTATCACAGATCAACTGTTCAAGCCTTGTACACATTTCAAAAAGTCTTTATAGTAGTACACAATGAGTTTTTTAAAACGTGTTCTTGATTCAAGTTTTGCCTGATTTATTTTGTAATACTTCTATCCTTAATTTATATGGGTATAATTTTACTGTGGTTGCCTGTGGGTAGAAATTGTGTAAAATTGTTTAAAATCGCCTCTGACAAATTCTTTCTTTTGGAGATTGCTTAATTTACTTGTATTTACTACTATTATACTTGGGTCAGTTTTTTTTTTTTTTTACAAGAAAACAAAGTTAAATGACATAATTGTTTACCATTTCTGGAACATTCCATTCATTTGCAGATGTCATTTTTAATGTTTTGTAGGGATCCAAGTTTCTGTTCTCTTTCTTAGAGATTCTTCTGTTACCAATGCCCCCTCTTGACTTTATTTTTTCTGAATTATCTTTATTTTTCTTTTATTTTTAAGAATTATCCAGTTGCTAGAGAAATGGTTCAGAGGTTGCAAACAGGGGCTGGTCTTCCAGGAGACCTGGGTTTGCTTCTCAGTAACCATATGGCAGCTCAAAAGGCCTGTAATTCCAGTCTCAGAGGATCTGGCACTTTTTTTCTGACTTCATCTGGTACCAGGCACACACGTGGTGCACACGATGCAGAAATAACAGGGTCATACACACACAAATAAAAATTTTAAAAATGTTAAAAAAAGAGGTATCTATGTATAAACACAACATTCCACACATTACCTAACATAGAATTCTAGATTGCTGAGTTCTTCTTAATTTCAGCTATGTTGTTGTTTCTGATTTTTATTATTAATAATACACCAGTTCCTATAGTTTTTGCCCTAAATGTCATGCTCTTTTTATCCCCCTGGTCTTAATATTTTGTCTTTGTCTTTTGGTTGGTTGGTTGGTTGGTTGGTTGGATGGTTTGGTTTTTGTTTGTCTGCTTGGTTGGTTTTGGGCTTGTTTGTTTTGTTTGGGACAAGGTTTTTCTGTGTAGGCCTGGCTGTCCTGAAACTTACTCTGTAGATCATACTGGTCTCAAATTCACAGATCTGCCTGCCTCTGCCTCCCAAATGCTGGGATTAAAGGTGTGCACCACCACCATCTGGCCAAGATTTTGTGTGTGTGCTTGGTTAGACCTTAAGAAACACAACTAAGAATGCATGCGTGGACACGTTTCTCTCAGAATGGTTCACCAGGAGTTTGATGCCCTTCTTGTACCTGTGAATTGACATCATCTGTCAAATGCTAGGAATGTCTGAGCTTACAGCTCTCTTCTGAAGTAGGTGCATGTAAGAGCTTCTGTGTAGTCTGGTGATGCAGGGGAGACCGAGACTCCACCTCTCTTTTCAACCTTTTTTTCCTCCCCGTGGTTTCCTTAGTGAAGCGTTTGTCTTATACCCAACCACACTCATGTCTTCTACTGCAAAGTCAGATTCCCTAAAAATCCAATAATATGATTAAAAAATTTTCAAGTATGAAGATATTCAATCTTAGAGTTATCGCTGCAAATGTTTGAGTGTTTGTTTGTTTTTACTGAGACTTCCCAATTGGTCTTATGGTCTATCCATTTCCCCCCATAACCATAATTTAAACAGCTGTGTCAAAGTCTTTACCAACTAGTCATAACATTCCTGATTTCTATCGTTTTCTCCCTGGACAGTGATTCCATTTCCTGGCTCTTTTCTGTAGAAAACCAAACCAAAACCCTTTTGCTTGGCTTTTTGTAGCATTTTATCAAGGATGGCTTTGGGGACATGTCTCACTTGTTCTGCGGGTGTCACGCCTGTCTGCTCATCCCTCACACCCACCCTAACTTTGAGAGTTTAATTACAGGAACAACCTCACAGGAAGCTCAGTTTCTTTGGCCTGACCCTGGATCCAACTGGTCCTCTCTTGCCTCTTCTCCAGGCTTCCTTCCATACCTGTCCAGTCTCAACCCTCATCAGCTGAACTGAGAATGTAAATATACATTTGTATCATACACATGCAAATATTTTTAAAATAAGAACGGGAGCCATGTTTTAGAACATAATCGTTCCCGATCTAACCAGCTATAGGTCAAAATATCTAAAGCCTATTTCCATGAATCAGAAGAAGATATTACTTCCATGATAAATATTTTCAGACTTTTGTGGCATGTTGACAAACAGTGATTACCACAGCTATCTATGTGGCATTTACAATGTGTTGGCTGTTGTAAAGCATCAGGGTATAGGAGGACCTGTGTATGTTATATGCAAGTAGCACACTATTCTATACTTATGACATTAGCAACTACACATTTTGGTAACTACAGGGAGCCCTGAGACCAATACCCCTTGAGTTAAGGAGTCAGTGTCCATGCATGCTTCCTTGGCAGAAGTCCTGAAGGCAGTGTGGTAGCCAAGTGGAGCCGCCTCACACCCCAAGTGGCTATGAAGTCATTGTGTTTTTGTAACATTGAGTCTCTGGAGAATCATAAGCCTTCCCCCTCCCCCCAACTTGGCTTTCTCCTGATATTTGCTTATACAGAACTTTGTTCCTAAGAAAAAGCGTTTATGTTCTAATCTCAACATTGCCCACAAGAGACTGCAAAATGCAAAGACAATGTCTTGGGTGCCCTTTTACTTAGCAAGCCAGTGACTCAGAGCAGGACATCTCCCTTAGTATAATGGAGAACTTCCTCCTGTGTTGGACTCTTAGGGCCCTGTATATACCGTTGTCAAAGGCCCAAGTGGCTTTCAGACTGAGTATAGTCTGAGGGTGGAGGTGGGATGGGGAGGTGACCTACTGCTGTTCATTAGCCTGGGCCTTTCCCAGCAAGGTAAGGACTGTTCATGCTATTGGTTACATTGAATCAGGAGCAGAGGTTAGCCTGGCACCTGAGGGGAAGTTTTGTCTGTTATTATTTGTCTCTTAGTACAAGCTCGCTCTAGAGTCTGAGAGCTGGTGGATTGCGCAAAGCAGTTAGCAAAGCTGAAGCAGCTTTCATGCAATACTGAAGCCAAACTAAGGTCAGGTCAGAGCGATGAGCTGAAAGGCAAACAGTTAGTCTGTGAGGGTCCTGGATTTAGAACTTAAAATTCCTAGGAGCGTCCTCAACCCTGGAACCTGAGGTTGCATGTCAGTCTAGGCTATAGTTACAAGCTACTCTCTGTGTTACACAACTGATACCCCCAAAGACTCCAGTAAAACCTGGTGGAGATCTCGGTGCCATCTTAGGTGACCAGGTTAGACAGGGGCTGGCCATCCTAAAGTGACAAGGGTACAGCAGTTGTAAGGGAGGGTATGGCAAACTGAGGAGAACCCATCAAGGGATATTGAGTGTCTGGTGCCAAGCTGCCAGTTTATACTCTTAATACCAACCAGGACTAGCTAGAGGACCTAAATAGTCCTCTGAGGCTTCTGGAGAAGGAGATAGAAAGGGCCATAGAAACCGGATAAAGCTGGGACTTCCTGTGTTGCAGTCGGCTGGGGCTTACAGCTTTATTTGAGGATTAAAAGGAAAGCCTGCCCCTGAAGCTGGTACGCTGGGGACATCTGGGTTACATACACGTCTAGATAGCGTCCCACGTTATATGGAAAAACACATGCCAACCCGAGATTTGATTTTTCCATTTATTTCTTAGATAAAGAATGTCTGAGCACATTCCTTATTTGTCATCCTTTGTTTTATGGTCCTACCCACGCGCTCCGAGGCAGGGTTGGCTCTGTCCCTCAGTGGAAGGAGTTAGACAACAGTTTGGGGACTTGGATCTCCTACTTCTAGGTCCAGACCCTGGGAACGGTTCTTTAACCGTGGAAGTGTTATTCCGCTCCTTGAGGCCTTGCAGTCTTTTAGACTCACGCTGGAGAATTAAATGAGATATCACTGAGATTAATGTCAAGCATATGACATCTGTACTCCCCTGCATCAGCCTCCATTTTTTTTTTAAAAAAAGGAATTATGAATCTGGGTGTGGCAACCACTGAGGCTGCCCAGTGGGTAAAGGCACCTACCACCAAACCTGATGCCCTGAGTTCAGTCCTAGGAACTTACATGGTGGAGAGAGACATATGATTCCTAAAGGTTCTCCAACAGCAGTGGTTCTCAACCTTCCTGATGCTGCGACCCTTTAAAGCAGTTCCCCATGCCGTGCTGACTGCCCCCCATCATAAAATTGTTTTTGTTGTCACTCCGTAACTGTAATTTTGCTACTGTTATGAATCATAATGTAGCTATCTGATATACAGGGTATCCGATATGTGACCCCTGTAAAAGGGTCATTCAAATCTGCAGAGGGGTGGAGACCCACCGGTTGAGAAACCACTGTCCCGTGGCCTACTGCACGCCACAGCACTCTCTCCCCAAAATGAATAAACCATTTCTTTTAATTACGGGTATAGTGGTAACGATCACAAGTTTAAGGCCACTCTGGGATACAGAATAAGATACCATCTTAAAAACAAGCTAACAACAGAAAAGATAAATGAAGAAGTATAATTTAGATGTGATTTGTTACTACTCTTAAATTCATCATTGTATGTCATAATGCTGATTTTCATTTTATTATATTATGACAACATACTCTATTTTATAATTATTGTTGTTGTAATACCTGGCCAAGAAATGTCACACAAAAGGCACCCCATAGTTGTTTGTTGTGCCTCTCTCTCTCTCTCTCTACCTCTCTCTCTCTACCTCTCTCTCTCTCTCTCTCTCTCTCTCCTTCACTTCCATCCCATGTCTAAAGAGAAAATTTCAAAACCTCCTAGTGGCAAATTAAAATTCAAGAAATAAAGCAAACGCCAAGCTCCCCAGTCCAGTGAGTTCTCTAACAGGAGGTTTTACTTACGGCGAATATCACTTTACTGCTTTTAACAAACTTCAAAGAAAATGTTGTAAAGCCATTCATTCTACATGTCTGTTTCACATCAGTCACAATTAGATCCCAGCCTCACTTCTCTCCCCTTGTTAGACCTCATAAATCCTGCGACCAGAGTGCCGAATGTGGATCACATTAGCAGTCGTCAGAAGTGGCCTGATAGATACGAGGCACTCGAGGTCACCCAGCCTGGCACATAGAAGCCGAGGCTGCTGCGAAGGTGGGTAAGCCATCCCATCCCGTCCCTCTCAGGGCCTTGGATCCCTTCCTGGGGGGGTGCATAGGTTTCCAGAGCAGCAATAGAGGAGCTGCAAAGATGGCCTTCTGGCAGCCAGGAGAAAAATCCTCTAGCGTAAGAGACGCTAAGTGCCCAGTGTTTCCCGGTGAGAGTGACTCTCCTAGAATCCCAGCCTCCTCTGTTCTCTACATTTGTGTCCTGCAGAGCTCTGACTTCAGCTCCTACCCATCTAAGGAACCGAGAATAGAGATGAACTGGCACTGAAGCCTCTCTGGGAGCCACTTCTCCCATCCCTCCCTCCGATCATGACCCTTTTCTCCCACGCTGTAAAGTCGGGGAAGTTGCTCATCAGTGGCGAGCAAATTTTTTTTCTATTTGAAAAAGGCAGTTAAAAGAAAAAGCTATACGGCCGAAGAAAACAGACTCCTCATACTACGTGAAAGAGCTTAGAGGGTTTATGGTTATCACTCCTGCGGCGTTTATAAGATCACTGAGACACAGGGTTGCTCATTTATCCTGCCCTGGCTGCTGCTTCCCACGTGTGGCTTTTTCCCTGATAACCACAGTTTTATTCCCTTAGAGGCACCAACAGTTGTTAAAAAGAAATCTTTTTTTTTTCTTTTAATAGAAACATTTCCAAAAATCTCCCACATGTTTGCCAGCCTTTTAAAGTAGACTTTCTTGAAATAGAATCTAGCCTTTCTTGCAGGTCAAGCTATGATTTCTGCTAGGACGGGAGGGGGTGTGGGGGGGTGAGGGTGGGGAGGCATGATGTTGAGGGGGCTCTCTGATCCAGATAGCCTAAAGTTGCCATAGCAGCCTTGGGCGGCTGCAGATCCCTAGCTACCTTGATGCTCCATCCACAGTCACGGGATAGGCCTCCTCCGAGGCATTCCGTGAAGGTGAAGCGACCCTGTACTTATTGAAAGTGTTTCAGATGATGCTTTGAAGATGACGTGTGTTTAAAAGAAAAAGCATAGTAAAAGAAAACTGTAATAAAATAAAATGATAAGCACAATTCAAGGGCAATAAAGCAGGAATAAATTAGTGCGCTCACTGCTGTGATTGAAAATGGCTTCAAAGCCCTGCTGAAGAGCCCTTGATTCCGTTAAATGGCCCACGAGGGTGATAATGCTTTGTTATTATGTTGAGTTCCTTATCTCCTCACATAGCTCAGAAGCTTCCTTTGAACAGCCTCTTGCGTCTGCCTCCTCCCTGGGTCAGCGTCCACCCAGGGAGGCATCCACCCCAGCATTCTCTCGTAAGAACCTATGCAACAGAGAGCAGATATAAACAAATCAGGCAAGAGCATTCTTAAATTGTAGTGTACTTATTTGTTTATTGGGGGTGCAGAGGACAGCCTGCAGGAGTGTGTGCTCCCTCCTTCCATCATGTGGCCTCTTGGGATGAAAACCAGGCTGCCAGGCTTGCTGGCAAGCATCCTTACCCAGGGAGCCGTCTAGCCAGCCCAGATGTTATTTTTAGATACTTGGGCACCAAAGCAATGTGCCTGCTCTCCCAACTCTCAGGAGGCAAGAGGATCACAAGTTCAAATCCAACTTAGGCTGTGTAGTGAGACAGATAGAGAGGAAGGGAAAGGAAGGGAGAGAGATGACAGGGAGGGAGGGTGTTTTATATATTTTGAAAATTAGCATACAAAGTGATGGATTTCCTTGTGAGATTTTCAGAATATTTTGCTTTTATTGGTTCCATCCCCCCCCCACTTCTTGCCCCAGTGCCCCTCCCTTCTGATGGTTCCCTCCCTTCCTCCAGTAGCTCATCTTCCCAATAGTTAGAAAATGGAACCAGTGTAGACGCCTCTCGACACATGAATGCATAAGGAAGATGTCATGCATACACACAGAGGAAATTCTATTTACCTGGAGACAGAAGTGAAATCATGATTTTCCCCCAAAATAGATGGGGTGGCTTTAGGTAGTCCGCTCTAGTTTGTGTGGTATTATATTAGTCAGGATGGTCTAAATTTGCTGCAGAAGTAAAAAGTCCCTGTACTTGAAGGTAAGCACTCATGTATTTTGGGTGCTTGACTTGGTCTCATGGAGGGTCAGTATGGACACTCAGATGTACACACTGGCAAAGTCCATCTCAACGTGTGTGCTTTTAATACATGATCCTTCTTGTGAAGAGGCACATTTCATGCACAAAGCATTACAGAACATTGGAGATGGTATCTAATTCAAAGGGAGAATTCCTTGGGGGTGAGTCCTAGGCAGGTGTGTCTCTTTCCAAGGAGACCCATTCCTTTCTCTTTGCTTCTGGCTGACGTGAGCAGCCATTTCTTCTACAAGTCTGCTCCCACTGCCCGGATACTTTGCTTGCCTCATGGAAGACAGCCAAACACAGACTGAAACCTCCAAAACTATGAGCCGAAATAACCCTTTTGTCCCTACATTTGTTTCCATCAGACATTTTGTCACAGTGAAAGCTGACTAACACAGCTAGGAGGAGCTAAGGTGGAAGGAGTAAGGAAAGGAAGAGGAAAAGCAAGGGGAGGACCTAGGGAGAAAAGGAGAGAGAAGGGAAAATGGAGGCGGATGTTCACGTGTCTCCCGCTGTCAAAGGTAGTCGGTATATCTAGGTTGGGTATTGGGTTACACCTCTGATTGAGTGGGCATCTTGTTATTAATCATTACCAAACATATAAAGTCTTTGATTAATCTTTAAGCATTAGAGTCTTATTCTCTTACTGGGCCCACATGGATGGTGGAATGGTCTGGGCAATGCCCTGCCTTGCAGAGACAGTGTGGAAGATTGGCAGAGCCATCTTTCATGCTGGTGTCTCATGGGTGGCAGGGCTGGTGTTTCTGGCTGGTCATTTCTAGCTGCGGCACACGTGGCCTCCGGCCGAGAAACATGGCGGCTGAGCTAGGCCAATCCGCTATAGCTTAGATAGTCAGCTTGATCGACGGCAGCTTATTGCTGGACATTTCCCATGCAGCTGCTTCTCCCTTTTTACATAAGAGACTGATTCAAACCAGGTGAGCCAATTGCCCAGGTCACAGAGTGGCAATGTGGCTAGCTAGATATTCAAGTCCAGATCTGTCTCACACCGATGCCCATGTTCTTAGCCAGCACTTTCATTCCCAGGATGTCACCGCTACAAGCAACCTTGAGATGGGCAGGTTATATTATTGTTTGGTCCATGCCATTTCTCTATCCCAGGTGGGCAAACTCCCCTGTGTTCATCTGTCTCTTCCACTGCTTTCTGTTGAGCAAATGGACTCTGAGTATTCACTGTGAGCTCCCATGGTTCATGCCCAAAGAGATTTCTGGACACCATACAGGAAACATAGTTCTGGATTTTATAATCCTCTTGAAAGAAATTCAAGAATCAAAGAAAATTAACATAAGATAATGGATGAAGGCAAGTTAGCACAACACAATCACGTTGTGTTTGGTACAGACTGATGGACTGGCTGTTGTATTGAGTGTAAGAGGAAGAATCTTCAGAGGTTGTAACGGGTTGGTAGGATGGCTCAGGAGGTAAAGGGGCTTGTAGCCAGGCCTGACACCCTGAGTTCGGTTCCTCAGGTGGAAAGAGAGAACTAATTCTTTCAAGTTGTCCTCTGACCTACAGGTTTCCACCCACAGACACACAAATAATTAAATGCAATAAAACCTTAGAAAGTTGTTTACTATTTCAGATAAAGTAGTAGTTCTCTCTGCTTTACCTTCACCCCCACCCTTTCCACTCAACTTTGATCTGTGTATACTGGGTAATATTCTAGCTCACTTATGCAAAGAACACATCCTTTCTTCTTGCCTTTTAAGTTTGCTCTTAAACTGATACATCTAAATTAAGCTCTACAGTTAATGTCCCATGCCTTTTATTACTTATAAATGTATTTGTATATTGATTTGAAACACAAGTGAATACTTTGTTTACTGTGAAGATTGATTCAGATTTCCATGTACTGCCTGTTCTTCATGTGTTCCTTGAGTTGTCATCATGCTTTTTTGGTGACTTTCACCTGCTCAAGTTGCCATCCACTACCTGAAATTGTTCTTACTAAACTTTTGGTCAGGGGTGATGGAGCTTTATTCAGGAGGTAAGGAATATCACCCCACAGTGTCCTGCTGAATTCTGAAGAGTGTGTTCCCGGTCTGACAGTCATTCCTTTTTTGACCATGGTAGCTTTAAAGGTTCACACTTTGAAACTAAATTAGCATATTGCCCTTAGCAGGACCTGAGGTACTTTTTAAAATTTGAGGATGTATGATCTACAAAATGGAAACTCTTGATTTCCTTCTTTCCTTGTCTATTATTCTATTAAAAAAAATACATTTCAAAACTCTTGGCCAATAAGCATAAGACATCTTACGTGGCATTCCCACATCTTTTTCGTTTGTGTTGAAATCTGGGTGATCCCCTCAGACTTGTCTCCCATTTGCTCTCTTCCCAGCCACACCCGCTCCATCGTCTGACTGATTTCCCAGGGTTTTTAATTTCAGTTACCAAAACTTGAATTACTACATCATTTTACCCACTTCTCCTGTTATTTTTGAAGACTTTCTAACTGTGATTTACGCTTCCCTTCCCTTTCTTCACATCTGGGAGTGCTTTAAGCACACCGATCTAAGGTCTTTTTAGATGGTTGTTATTTTGAGATGAAAAGCCCCCTACTTTTCCTATCTGCTGACTTGCTTCCTTCACTCTTTTGGCTTTTTATAAACTCTTCTTCATGGAGATGTATGTGAGCGAAACAGAGGTGTAGAGGTTTCACACGCACTAAGCCATTCTTCTGGAGTGGTTTAACATGTAACAATTGTAGGCAATATTCTACAATGGCTTCTAACTCTGAGATTCCTGTGGCACAAGAGACAGAATCTAATCCTCGCTGCCCAGAGCATGAACTTGTTTCTTTAAAGTGGATCCTACAACTCCAATAGCTTGGCATTGTTGCAGATGTCTCTGAGAGTCTTTGAGGCTGGTGGACAGCTTGATGCTTAATCCAGGAGACACTAGAGGGGCAAGTCAAGACACCAGGCTTTGTTCTAGCCACCTCATCTGTGTTCCCAGAACTTGCATGGCTCAAACTGTCCTGATCTAGTTTACAGGGTCCTCACAGCTGCTCAGGCCTCTTTCCCAATTTGATGCCCACGCCTGATTTCCTTTCTTGTCATTGAGTTTGAAAATGTATTAAAATGTGAGAAGCAAAGATTTCCACCAAAATATATCTGCGCTGAAGTTCATGTTTGTTTCTGTGTAAGCATAGGCTACTGAATTTGAATGAGAGCCATTGAGGACCTTTTAAACGGAAGAAACTCTCAGGGCTTGGCAAATGATCATGAGAAACTGCCGAATGTTATACCAGAGTTTGGAATGCCCCTACATGGCTGGGTCTTGACTATCTGGACCCTTTAAAGGTGGAGCCTGGCTGGCAGAGCCATCTCTAGAGGGGAGGGCCTTTGAAGGCATATCCACCCCTGCTTCTGTCTTGCTTCTCTCTGTTTCTTGCCACTGTGACCAGCTCCTACTGCCGCAAAATAAGCCTCTCCCGGAATGATGCCTTCTCTACCATGGTGGATGAAGTCTCTCTAAAACCATGAACCCAAATAACCTTCTCCTCCCGCTAGTTGCTTCGGTCACGTGTTTTGCCTTACCTATGAGAAACATGACCGACATGACTTTGCTTGTATGCTCACTTCCTGCCACAAACGAGATTTTAAGATGACGACTTGGGGGCAAGGGAGTAAGATGACAAAGCAAAGAAACACCAGAAGGGACACAGAAAGTCAGACAGAGGAGGGAAGACAATCACCAACAGCACTGAGGCAATACCTGCACAGCTTGGTCCTGTGAGCCTGGTTAGTCACCAAGGGAATAGAAAAGACAGAGACTAAAGAAACAAAGGACACATAGCTACTCAGATAGAAAATCTGGGGTCGGGTGGGCTATTCACACTTTAATGGAGCTGCACCTACTGCTGCCACAACCTGGAGCCTCAGTGTATCTATTCTGTACAAGATATGAGGTGGTAGTGGTCTCAGCAGTCTCCATCCTGAAGGGAAAACCTGCAGCTGCTAGCATTTGTACTGATCGGGTATTCGTACACATCCTTATGAAGACAGAGGAAGGCTGAACTTGGCCCAGGAAAGGCTTTGCCAGTTTCTGTGGATCCTATTCACTGATCTTTGTCATGGCTTTGCTCGTGTCAACAATACACATCCCCTCCGGAATTCATTCACTAGGGGCTTCCTCCGCTCTCTTAACAAGTGTGATCAATTGTGTTACTATTGATCTCGAACTCAGAAGCTCAGTCCTGGGGAGACTCTAGTTCACAAGTGTTCTCAAACACTTCTCAATGTGTGAGGATGTGCTTATTATCCAGAGGCAACTCCATCTGGTGGGATACTTTCAGGACATCTACCATCGTTAGGACAACTGAGCCCATCCAGCAAAACATCTGTATGGGCTTAGTAACTATACATTGAGGTTTGACAAATTATACCAAAATTGAGTGGCTTAGCATAGGAATGAATATGTACCACCCCATGACATTTGTGAGGCTCAGGAAACCTGGGATAGTGGATCTGCTGGTTTCTACTTTGGAGTTCCTCATAAGGTTTCTGGGAAGCAAGGGGAAGACTCTTCTCATCTGAAGGCTTACCGTAGACTGGAGGTAAGGTACTCAGACAGCTGGGCCATCAGTGCTGGGCTTCTGTTGGCCAGAAGACAAATTCCTCAGTTTGTAAACCTCCCATTTGACTGTTTGAACATCATCTCTAGGAGGTGTCCCATGTACCCCAGGTGAATGATGAGAGCAAGACAGAGGCATAGGACCTATTATGGTCTGTTCTCTAGGAAGGCAGTTGCTCCATCACACTTTGTCCATGTTATGAAGTCTGGGATACATTTAAGCCAGAGGAAAGGACGGATGTTAAAGAATTTGTGAATATACACTACTTTAGCTACCAGCGAGGGCAAGTAGAAGCTTGGCAGCCAGTACAGGTCTCAGGCAAGTTAGGAATGCTGAGGGGTGAGAGTCAGGGGTGGGGTGGAGCATCACAGAAGGAATAAGCAAGGATAGGACAAATCCATGCTCAAGGGGAGGAGAAGTCGCCTGACCGGATGACTCTGCGAACAGTGTGGGAATGGGAGGGTTAAGTTATGTTGTTTTTAGAATCAGTCTTCCGCAACCACTAAGGAAGAAAAGGGATATCCAACTACATGGCTATTACTCAAGGACTTGAACATGAGTCTCATGATTCATGATTCAAACATGAACTGAAAACTTCATCTCAGAATCAACAGCTTTAGTTCAAAGAACGTCAGAGCCTCACACAGACTCAAGCAAACATCTTTAGCCTTTATGTTCCGTCTCACAGCAGTGGTGTTGAAAGAAAGCACATGGAAAAATACAACCTGAAGACCAGGGGTTTAGTCTTTGTCAAACCATATCCCAGAAGCCGAATGAATCATTTCATTTCTCTTGGTCTCAGTTTTCACATCTATAAAATGGGAATCAAGCATGGCCTTGACACTCCTCCCACAGAGGAACTAAAAAGTGAATAATTCTACAATTAAAATTTGAACTTTGAATTGTTAGTGTGCAGAAGTACCTATTAACCTCACGGAGAGTATGAGATGAAAGAAAGCATTTTAGACCTCATATGGTGGCACATACCTGCAATTCCAAGAAGTGGGGTAGAGGAACTAGAATTCTGAGTCATCCTTAGCTGCATAGAGAGTTCAAGACCAGCCTGAATTACACAAGACCCTGTTACACAAGACAAAGTGATTGATTCTTTCTGATATTAATCAAACAGTGAGGGAGTAGGAGAATTTGGTGTGGTCCTGTATATACACGACCTCATGAATGAACTGGATAAAGCACCCGAATGCCACGTTCTATACAGTAACTCAGGTACAGGAGAGACACAGTTCTCAAGGGTAGAGCTTTAGCACTGGTTACTCCGTACCTCTGGCTATTTCCCAGTAGTGCCTACCAAACCAAACCACAGACACACTATAGCTTCCAGTCAGAAAAATCCAGGCTACCACTTGAGAGAAGGGAGCCCCTAAGACAAGGAGATGACACACACCTGGGCAGGTCTGATGTATATTCCTTTCTGTGGAGGGCAGTGGAATTCATTCCCGGGCCATTCATCACAGTGCTAAAATTAGATCCTGCTTAGAAGGAATGATATATTACTGATTACATAATAAAGATAGCTGTAGTTCTCATGAGAAACAGAAGGGAGAGATATATTTAGGCAGAGGGCAAATATATCATTGATGTGAAAAATGGGTTCATTAAGTATTTAATCTTTATACCATTCCCGTGAAATAAATGCACACATACATCACATGTGTTTCAAAATGACTTGATAATTAATATTGTTACACTTGAGAGAAATGCTGGCGTTCCATTGGGAAGTCATGCCATGAGTCAGAGAGTGTGGGCGGAGAGGAGCCCTCTGTCCCACTCTGCAGGCAGAGGGTCAGTTGGAGATTGGCATCAGGGCTTCCCTTGTCACCAAGGTCCATCTCAAGCATAGGGATGTCTCTAAGCATCTCGGAATAGTAGCTGAACACATCTCTTGTATCTGCACCAAAGGGCGTCTATTGGTTGATCACAGTTTTTATCCCCTAACTGCCTCCTTCACAATATTCCCTATCTCTCCCCACCGCCACTATCAGTCAGGGAGAACCGTGCATATTTTAAGCCCGTGGTGAAGGCATTTCCAGTTATGGACACTTTAAACAGACTCAAGGATGTTTGAGCATTTAACGATCATGCAGATTGACAGCCAATGGATCGCAAGGGTCAGTAGAAAGAAATCTAGGTGAAATCAAAGAGTAAAATTAGCCTAATTGTAGCTCTGAGTGCCAGATTCATTTTTTAAAACTATTCTAAAGGGATAGTGGCCAGGAGGATACTAACCATGTTCTAAGGGGTTAAAAGTTTATTCATTGCGGCTATGCGATGTCTCAGTGGCTAAAAACACTAACTGCCCTTGCAGAGGACTTGGGTTGGGTTGCCAGCTGAGAGCCATCTGTAATTCCACTTTCAGGGCATCCAACTCCCTTCTCTGGCCTCCATCGGCAATATGTGAATGTAGAACATGGATACACATGTACACAAAACAACCAAGTGCATAAAATTAAAGCAAAATCCTTCCCCTCAAAGCTGACTCCTTACACATTTATGCTACAGGAGAATGGCACAGGCTATCAGACCTCTGCTCAGACTCTGACTATATGAGTGGCTTGGGAGAAAGGAACATGACCTTATTTGGTTGCTGCTTCTTTATCATTCCCCAGTACAAAATTCAGACTAGCCTGATCTACTGGGCCAAGGTGCGTTGCACGCACAGCCTCTTGCCCAGTGCCTAGAACAAGCAGGAAGGCAGAAAACACATGTTTCTTCAATCCTCATATCTTTAAGGCTATCTAAGAAGTGTGTCCTTAAATAGTATAGATTACTATATGTATGCTGAGAGAATACTATAGCATATGGTATACACTATAGTATACATAGTACTAGGATATATTACACACACACACATTATACACTTTATTGTACATAATCTTTCTTCTTTCGGTAATACAAAATTTGTTTTCTCTACTTTATTAGGCTAAATATTAAAGTTTTCCCCTTTTCCCATTTTCAGATGTGTATTATGAGCGTGTATACAGACATGTTTGCATGTATGTATAGGTATGTTTGCCAATGTACAAGTACATGCTGAGGCCCAAGGCTCATGCCAAGAATCCTCCTCCTTTGCTCTTCCACATTATCTATTGAGGCACTGTCTCTCAGTCAAACCCAGAGCTTGCCCAGCTTGCTCTGGGTATCTCCCGTTCTGCCTTCTGAGATGGAAATTGCAGGAAGGCCACTACTCCTGCCTGGCATTTTATGTAGATTCTGAGAAATCTGAACTATGGAGCTCATGCTTGCAGGGCAAGTGTTCTAAACATTGAGCCATCTATCCAGCCCTACTGATTAGAGTTCTAAAGTACTCCAGGTAGTCAGGCTAGACCAGTCTCTGCTGCCGTAAAAAGCAATACCCAGTGCTTCTTGGCTTACTATTTCTTCCAAGCTTCATGCCCAATGAGAAGGCTGATGGCTGCATTCAGTTTTGTTGCAGACAGATGTGTGATCCTTTGAAGCAACCATCTCAACATGAGGTTCACCCTTCACTGTGTGGGGATGGTGGCTCTTCACTGCTAAAAAGAGGGAGCGTTAAATGGCATAGCCACTTGTTCTTCAGTCCACTGCGGTGCCTTGAGAAGACCTAAAGAATGGAGTTCCTGCTAGAGCCAAAATGGTGGCTAGAAGTTGGCTGCACCAAGTCCAGACAAGTCCAGAGAGGCTTTCATCAGCCCAGGGGTCTTAGCTACAGCCTTGTTGGCCTCCATTCTTCTGTGAATGGGACACCAGGCTTCGGTGGAACCTAGGCAAGCCTAGTCTCTTTTTTCCAGCTCAGGCCTATAAGAGGCACTCTGGGGTTTCAATGACTGACATTTTTATGTAACTCATATACTATAGCAGGAACTGCCAGGCTGCCTCTATGTAAATGCTGGCGGGGGGTGGGGCATGCGGCTGCAAAAGCATCTCCCACAGAAGACCTAATTGAGGACTATCTGAGAGACCAAGGATTGCTAGTGCAAATAATGCTAGCCAATCGGGAACTGCTGTTTAGAAGAGATGCTTTCTTAGGACCAATGGGAGCATGGGTGAAAGGTATTAAAGGAGCTTGCAGCAGTGCTCAGATGAGCTTGTTGCAGCATTTCTCACCTGCTCCTGGAGTCTGTGTTGATAACTCTGCGTCAACTCACTCCCAACTCCCAAGAGCAGGTAGGGTCGGGTGGAGAGCTGTCCAGGGCACAGGCAACATCTGGTGCCCCATGTGGGTTTGGAATCCACGACCCTGGGATTTAGAATCCCATGCCTCTACCGAATATAAGCTGCATCCAAATTGCCAAAAATTGAATGCTTCTGGTGAACTGACTTAATTTGGCACCAGAAACCTCTTTTCATGTCAGATCAAAGTGAACTCCTGTATAGCTGGTGTTCCTTCACCGCTTGCTTCTTTCCCACAAATGCCCAGTGAGTAGATCATTGGTTTCCCCTCTGAGGTTGACTGATTGACAAAATGGTCCCTGTTTTCCACCCATCCTTGTGTAGTCTGACTTTCTGCTACAAGCCTTTGCCTGGCCTCTTCCTGAAAGGGAAGGATTGATTTCTCCATGAGTTGAAGTGTGGTCAAGTGATTTATGAAGGAGCTCACATCCAAGGAAGCTGACCTCACTGTTGACTCAATAACAGAAGCTTCCAGGCTGGGATGACTCTGGAGGGAGACTGGATGGTTAGACCTGCTGCAGTGATGGATGGTTAGACCTGTTGGAAGCAGGGACGTAATTGACAGCTCTGAACGTGAAGAGCAAGATCTTGACATTACAGGTACAGTCAGACCTAAGCACACAAGAGCTAGGCTCTGGACAGACACTGAGGTCTTGGGCAAAGAATCTAGGAGTGCACATAGGAACTTGAGACAGGAGAAAGCAGCCTAATTTCTGAGAGATGTCCTTTATCAAGAATATAGGCTTTCAGGGCAACTTGGACCTACTTGGTTCATGGAATATGAAGGCAGCAGTAACAATGGGCTCTGTAGGACACAGTGATGATTTCTCACTCATTGGGTGTCAGCTTGTTGGTTTTCTGCTCAGTGTTCAGTGATTCATAGAAACCAGCAGTGAGGACCTCATCTTCCTGGCGGGACTTGTACTTCTCATAGCACCACCAGGCTGTTTGGATGCTGTCCATCCATATGGACAATCAAACCAGGTCCAGAAAACATTGACAAATTGATCTCTGTGTAAGGGCAGCCAGAGCTAGATGAGACTCAGGAGCGTACAGTTGGGGGCAGTAGGGACTGACGACTACCACGAAAGTGAGATATTTGTACACAGAGGACACACAGGAGCCTTCCTAACCCATTAGTTCTCAGCCTGGCTCTCTTGGCCCACCTACCCCCTGATCCCACCTCTGATTCAGTAGGTTAGCTAGTACTGTGCTTGGAGGTCAGTTACATGTGCCCTGGGATAAGAAGCACTTGTCTAGTATGCCTGGGCCCAGGACTTTTTGAAAAGCGGCCTTTTAAAGCTACTAATTACATACAGTCATGTTTGGATCCCATAAGGTGTCCATTCAGTGGCCATGGCCTCTGCCCTTGTTTGCCATGAACTCCACAGCAAAAATCTGACTCGTTTTGAAAAGACAATATGCAAGACAGACACTGAGAGCACCTTACACTGAAAACACACAGGAGAAGGCACACTGTAAAACATGCTACAGTTGCTTGAAAAGTGACAAATGATTGGCTTGTATGGATTTTTTTTTTTAGCTATTCTCACCTATACCTGGGATTACATGGCTCTGAACAGGAAAAAAAAGAAGGATGGGAGGAGAGGGAAATGACAAAGAAAAAAGGAAGTAGAAAGATTAATCAGAGGCTGTCTATTATCAAAAGCGTTGAGCACCCCAGAAGTACACCAAGAGAGAAGAGTAAATGTTACAAAAGAAAACTGAGGGTAACTATATTTCAAAGTGGAGCAAGGCTGATGTTCCAGACAGTGTCCTGGGAATGATATTCCACTGTCTTACATACTACTTATGAAGAATAGAGCTGTCCATGTTCAAGTCAGCCTTCCCTATGAGTGATACAAAACAATCTTTTATTAATATTACTTTAAATGCATTACCATTGTACATGATCTCAGAAGACCAAGTGTGAAGAGCATATTATAGAAATCAAAGGAATAAATTAAGAAAAGAGAGAAGGCAAGTGTATACCCTGCAAGAAATGTCTCCCCATCTAGTTACTCTGTAGGGCACTTTGTCAATGTAAATATTGTATATAAACAGTAGATAAACAAGTGAATGAATATTTTAGAAACTTCCCCTGTGTTTTGTAGAAGACTATGGATGGCAAAGAGTCATTGTTTCATATCTAAAAGTTCTCTCAGGCACATGTTTTCTGGTGTTGAACAGAGAAGCCATGATAGTCTCAGATAATCAAGCATCGGACAGTTGGATCTTCAGGGTAGACACAGACAGAACGATTCGGACCCCTAATTTAATATCTAGTGGCTTCATAGATGTAATTGTGGTACATAATCTATCCAAAATTTGTAAAATAGTTGTAGTCTTAAAAAACATTTTTAAAAAGAATGTATATGCCTCTGTGTGTTTATGTATGTGTTGTATGAAGCTTAGAGGACAACTTGCAGGAACTGGTCTTCTCCTTACCCCATGTGGTTCCTGAGGGTTAAACTCAGGTCATGAGGCTTGGCAGCACCTTTCCTGATTGAGCCATCTCACTGGCCCAGTGGTTGTGGTTTTAACAAATGAACACTTACAGGATACATCACAGTGGCTACGACGTGAGGTCATTTCCAGTAAGCCCTCACTAAAGGGTACAGGTTACACATTGAACTCTTGGAGATCGGAAAGAAAACCCAAGTGTTCAAAACAAAGTTGATTGCAGTATTGATTAGATGTACCTCATCTTCTGGCAAGGGCAGTGATGCAACTTCCCTGAGTGTCTTGGTGAGTGGCAGAGACGGGATCTGATCCTAGGCTGACAGAGTGTGTCATTTGACCTCAGCATCACCATATCTTTCCTGAGAAGTTGCTCAGTTATTATTGTTATGTTTGTCTGCAAACTTCCTGTGAGACATACTCTCACAGTACACACAGAACTGTCTGGACCAATCTGGATGCAGTCGGGAGGTTTATCATTGGATGGTTCTACATACTGCTCCTGCCTTGCAGGCACGGCACTGGGGAGGAGATAGTCTAGGGATACATCCTATCCCACAGTCCTGGGGGCACCCAAGGAGCTATGGCTTCCTCCTATGTTATACTGATGCAATTGATATTAAATCTATTCTTCAAACTATAAAACCAGCAAATTTTTTTCCTTCCTGTCCACAAAAAGATTCACCAAAGATCCCCTTTATTTTGTTCATTCATTCCACAAAAAGATAAAATAACGATTAGGTCCCTGTTGGGAGGCAGCTCTGTCTAGCCAATCTGCATGTAAGGTTGCATCATGAACCCTCTGTTTAACCACAGCTATTTCTGAAACAGTAGAGAACATCTCCTGTGGATAGATGTTAATTTTCAGTTACCCACTTCGGTTGGAAAAGAAAATAATCTGGATAAAATGTTGGTTCCTTAAAGCTGGCAGGTCCAGGAGAGAGGAGAGAGAGGTCCTGGTCCCGCTGGGTCTCTCCAGAGCTGAGCGAAACGGTGAGTGTTGACGGCCCAAAGAAACACACCTGGGCGGGAGTTTTGTCGAAGCAGGAACTCAACTTTAATGTAACAACCTCTTGTTTATACAAACCTGGAGCATAGGGAGGAGGGGTTTTGATGGGGTGAGATGACATAGGGGGTGGGAAAGGGTGATGGAGGGTATGGGGTGACTGACAAGGCCAATGGCAAAGCTCTACATCAGCAACAGCTGGGCAGAGACAGGGCTAACAGGTCCTGTTGAGTCACTCTGGTACAGAAGTGACTAAGACACGTCTCAAACTCCAGGCTCGGGTTTGTCCTCAAGGCCCAAACCAGGGCCAAAGTGAGGTCCAACAATAAAAGACAAATACCTCACCAAGAACCTGCATCTTTTTACACTTTGGACATTTACAAAGACTTTTGAACTTAAGCAAGTCCTCCTACAAGAGCATCATAGCTAAGAACTAGAGTGCAAAACAGAAATAGGTTGAGAAGGGAAGGCAGTGGAGGAGGGGGGTGCCAACCAAAGGATGATCGAAGGCTCGTAGCCATCTTCTTTGCCTATGATTACCAAGGTTTCAGTGCATCCAGACCAGCCCAAACTTTCCTCTCCTGGAGGGAGTCACCACACTAGCTAAAACAGATTTGTTTTGTAAGTCTTCTCAGTGAAGAGTGGAGATTTTGTGAAGCAGAGGGCATTTCCCCGCTCTGCGGAACCCCACAGTAAACAGAGAAGTTTAGGTGTGTGTACTGGGAACGAAGTGAGTACTTGCTTAGTATTCTTGGACAGGTGATAATATGCAAAGAGCAAAGACCATGTCATTTGTTGGCGGCGTTTCAAAGCCAGTGGTTAAGAGGTGAGCTTCTTGGCTTCAATGACACATGAAGAAGATCAGACACTCTGACCCATGAGGTAGCTTCACCCCAGGCAGACAAGGATGGTTCAACATACACAAACCAATAAAGGCTATAAGTGTGTCAACAGACTCAAGGGCAGAAATCACAAATATATTTCAAGAGACACTGAAAGTGCCTTTGGCAAAGCTCAATATCTTTTTTATGATAAAGGAGGCCCTGAAGGAACTGCATATAGAAGGTACATATTTCAACATAATAAAGGTTGGTCTACATGACAGTATAATGTCACAATGTCACCCAGAGCCGTTATTGAACCGAGATGGAAAAACTCAGTGTTTCCTCTAAAGTTTCGTCTGTGATCCAGGGACTTATTCTTTCTTATTCAGTATGTGGCTGATAGTATAGAGCTTATTCAGTAGAGTGCTTGAAGTCTTAATTAGAAAGAAGCAAGACAAAGAAATCAGAAGAATGCAAACAGGAAAGACAGAAGTCAAACCATTCCTGAGTGCCATCAATGTCATCCTGTACTTAAAACCTTACCACTATCACTGGAAATACTTAAACCTGACAAACACCTTCAGCAAAGGAGCAGGACACAAAGTCAACCCCAAGACCCAGTAGCTTTTCTGTATAACAATAATGATCATGCTGAGAGAGAAATCAGGAAAACAATCTCATTCACAATGCCCCCAAAAGACAAACAACAACAACAAAATCCCAACACACCTATGAACAGGCCCAAGGCACGAGACCTTTACATTAAAATCTGTAAACACAGAAACAAGAAACTAAAGAAGGCAATGACAGCCATAGAGCCTTCCCATGCTCATGGAACAATTGATACTGTGAAAAGTGACGATATTACCAAAAACAATGTATAGATTTTAGACAACCCTCATCAAAATTCCATTGGCATTTCTCTAGGAACGAGGGGGAAATCTTAAAATTTACATGGAATCAGAAGTGACCAGAAAGAATCAACACAATCTTGACCAAAAGAACAATGCCAGAGGCATCTGACTTCCAACTATACTACAGAGCTGTAGTAACACAAACAGCACAGCACTGGCACAAAGCAGACACACGGAGCCATAAAATATAAATGGAGACTTGGAAATAAATCTACACTGCCTCAGCTACCTGATTTTTTGGCAAGGATTATCAAACCATACATCGGAGAAACAACCGCTCTAACAAACACTTCCACATGTAGAGGAATTAAACTGAACCCTTGTCCCTTGCTCTGTACAAAGATCAAAATGAATCAGAGACCTTTATCGTAAGATCTAAACGCACTGAATCTGGTAGAGGAAAACAGAAGAAATGCTTGTCGAGAACGGGCAAGAGTTTCCCCAGAAAAGGATCCAATAGCTCTGCAAGTCAAGTAGCCAGCCAGTGCTGACAAGGAGGACTCCTGAGAGAAGCTGCTTCTCAGCAGATTAAGACAGATTCCAGTGTGGGAAAGTCTCTGCCAGTTTTGCACTTGATGGGGAGTGGGGGGAGGGCTACAAGGGCAGGGGACTAAACCTCTATCTTGTGTAAAGAACTCAAAAAGTAAAATACCAAAACGGCAGGTCACCCATCCATATGTAAGTGAGCATGTGAGTTGAATAGACACTCCTCAAGGAAAGAAGTAAAAATAACTAGTACTCTATGGAAAGTGTTGAATGTCCTTAGCCATCAAGGAGATACAAACCAAAACTGTCCGCAGCTCCCCTCACTCTAGACTGTCAATCATTAAGGAAACAATAGCAACTGTTGGGGAGGATGGGAGTGGGAGGCAGCGCCTCTGCACAGGGCAGGTGGGAATGTAAACTGGTCCAACCACTGTGAACGAGCACTGCCACATGACCCAGCGAAATCACCCGCTGGGAGTATACCCACAGGAATCCAAGCCAGCCAGTTACAGACACCCTTGCTTACCCATGTTTTCTAGGGGTGCTGTTCACAATAGCCAAGTTAAGGCACCAGCCTCAATGCCCATCCACAAAAGGATAATTTAAGCTGTGGTTTTATGCATTCAGCCACAAAGAACAAAACCAAGCCATCCACAGTAAAATAGATAGACTTGAAGATTCCCGTATCAAACAAAATCAGCCAGGCTCAGAAAAACAAACATGCACACTTTCTCTCATATGCAGAACCTAGATTTGAACAGACACAAAGATGTAACTCGTCATGGACAGATACAGATGATGCAGACCTGTGTACGACATGAGAGTACCAGAAGAGACAACTTGAGAAGAAGAGAAGGCGATTAGCAGGAGGAGAGAAGAACAGGAGAGAGGGAGAGAGGATGAGTGTAGCCAAGCTGTATGACATACAGGGGTGAAAATGTCATTTTGAAACATGTCACCTTGTCCAGTGCATTCTGACAAATGGTCTTTTAAATTCTGTCGTGATTTTCTTATGCACTGCTGGACAGGTGACCTAATCCTCCTGCCCCTCAGGTTATCCTCATCTGTGGCAATGAAGATTGATGGGTTTCTGTTTGGGGGAACTGGCTGGAGTTGGTTAAATTAGTAACTACAAGGCTAGCTCTTAAGGCAAGAGCAGGAGAGTACGGGAATGGGGGAGCACACGTGCACCAGCTGTTGCCACTCTTCTCCCTGAGAATGCAAAACTCCTTTCAAATGTGAAAATGAGATACAACGATACAACGACAGTGGGAGGTTTCCTTATCAATACTAATCGTTATTTGAATGACACTCAAATTTGATGTCCAGATAAAGCTGGCAGATTGTACCACACCTCTGTGTCTCTTCATGCCCACCCAAGAACATTAAAATGGTAGGTGCTTTGCTTTCCTTTGTTGAGGCAGATTCTCATAAAGTCAATGCTGGCCTCAAAACTTACTGTATAGCAGAGATTGACTTTGAACTACTAGTCTTTTGGCCTCTACCTCCCGAGTGCTGATACTCCCGAGTGAGTACACAACAGCAGATAAAGCTTGTTTTGTTTATTTCTGAGACAAGGCTTTATTATGTAGCCCAAAACTCAAACTCACAACAGCCTTCCTGTCTCTGCCAGGATTACAGGCATGTACTGCCATGCCAGATTTTTCTAATTTTTTTTTTAATTGCCAAAGTGATGTTTTCCCACTAACTTGGAGTTTGTTGGTTGGGCTAGCCTGGCTAACCAAATGAACACCAGGGATCCACCCGCCTCTGCCTACCCAGCACTCAGGCTGTAAGCACTTGCCACTTGAGTTCTGGGGATCGAACTTGGGACCTTGTGCTTGAACAGCAAAGACTTCATGGACTGAGCCACCTCCCCAGTCCTATGATCCACTAGTTTTAACTGCTCTGTGTCGTGACTTCTGTCAGGAGGAACAGGCAGCAGTGTGTGACCAGGAGGGAAGACCCCTGCCCTGTTAGAGACACAGAGCCAAATCACAGTGTTTGAAAACAGACTTTGATCAAGTCAGATGAGGCGGTGAAGTCCAAAGCAGGTATTAGGTTTTTTTTAAAAAAGACATATACATGATAATCTAGTACTAGAGGCACACTGATTTATAAAACCCCAATTAGTCAAAAAGGGACAAAAAAAATGTGAAAGGGCCAAAGGAAATGAAGAACGGGTAGGAAGATACACCATGCAGACACAAATCAGGAACTAGGCAGCTTTATTAAGATCAACGTAGGCTGCAGACAAGACGGATTGCCACTGATAAAGAGAGCCATTACGCTGTGATAAAGCACTCCACACTCAGAGAAGACAAAGCGATGAATGATTCTATGTCTATAAATTCAACATCACGGTGCAAGTGCATGAATTTCTTGAAAAACACATCTTACCAAAATAAGAAGAGAAAACAGAAGAAGGCAAATAGCCGATGTGTCTACTCTCAAAATTGAATTCATGATTTAAAATCTTTCAGCAAAGAAAACCCCCAAGAGTCAGATAGTTCTACTAAAGGGTTTTCTGTCTCCCTCTCTCCCTCTCTCCCTCTCTCCCTCTCTCCCTCTCTCCCTCTCTCCCTCTCTCCCTCTCTCCCTCTCTCCCTCTCT
>NW_021620571.1:1918480-1921708 GCF_004785775.1 Grammomys surdaster
CCTCTCTCCCTCTCTCCCTCTCTCCCTCTCTCCCTCTCTCCCTCTCTGTGTGTTTGGGGGTGTGTGCGTGCTTGCTCTATGTAGAAATGTATTAGGGTAACAGTGCCCGTGTGTGCATGGAGGTCAGAGAAGATCTGGTGTCCTGCTCCATTGCTTTCCAAGTTATTCTTTTGAGAAAGGATATCTG
This sequence comes from Grammomys surdaster, assembly GCF_004785775.1. Lineage (NCBI taxonomy): Eukaryota > Metazoa > Chordata > Mammalia > Rodentia > Muridae > Grammomys > Grammomys surdaster. Next base: position 1,918,668 of record NW_021620571.1, read on the forward strand.
CAGACCCAGTAGCCCTCCTGTCTCTACCCCACAAAAGACTTGGGTACAGGCATGCATGGTCACACCAGCACCATGGGTTACAGTCATGAATGGTCATACCTAGGTTTTACAAGAGTTTCGGGGATCTGAACTCAGACCCTCCTGTTTTAGCAGCAAGCACCCTTACTCTCCAGTCTCTTTAGTTCTACCAGAGGCTGAAGGAAAAACAAACTCAAGCCTTCTGAAAATTCTAAGGAAAACAGAAGGAAGCCCTTTATAAGCTGCTGTGTGAGACTACCGCATCCCCCATAGCAAAGCCTGGTTAGGGGCAGCCAGGTACAGACACATGCTTGTAAGATCCTTGTAGGATGCAGAGGATTGATTGCATGTTCCAGGTTGCCTGAGGCAATTCACACAAAACCAATCTGATAAGATATTGCAAAAAGAAAAAGATGAAAGAAAAGAAAAAGAGAAAGAAAGAGAGAGGGAGGGGGGAGGGAGAGAAAAAAAGGAAAGGAAAAAATACAGACCAATATCCTCCATGAATGAAGTTGCAAAGTCTTGAATACAATGTTAGAAATTCAAGTTAGTAATATGTGCAAAAAAAAAAAAACAACCCACCACCATTAGGGACGTAAGCCGGGATTGATCTTTTGCATTAGAAGTGAAATCTGTACAGTGACTCACGCAACAAAAGAAGTGAAAGCAGCATTTCTCACTTGATTTAGAATCATTATAGGGGCTGGAGAGATGGCTCAGTGGTTAAGAACACTGGCTGCTCCTCTAGAGGACCCAGGTTCAAGTCCCAGAACCCACATGGCAGCTCACAACTGTCTGTAACTCCAGGTTCAGGAGATTCAACATCCTCATGTAGAAATACATGAAGGCAAAACCACCAACACACATAAAATAAACAGGTGGCCTTTTAAAAATCACCTTACTGCCAGGTGGTGGCACACACCTTTAATTCCAGCATTTGGGAGGCAGAGGCAGGAAGCTCTCTGAGAGTTCAAGGCCAGCTTGGTCTATACAGTGAGTTCTAGGAAGCCAAGGGATACACAAAGAAACCCTGTCTCAAAAATCAGAAACCAAACCAAACAAACAAACAAACACAAAAAAAGAAGAAAAGAAAGAAAAATCAGAAAAAAATCAACTATGGATGATAAAGAAAAGAATTTTCATCTATCTAATAAAAAGCATATATAAAACCACCATATTTATGGTCCAAAATGGAATGCTTTCTTTTTTTTTCCTAGACAAGAATTAATACAAAGGCTTTATTTAACAGTCTCAAGTCATTCCATGGCTAAGTAGTGGATATTCCAGGACCCAGCAGCAAGGTCAGCGCAACCTCCGAGCTTCTCTTTCTGACTCCAACAGGGTGAACACATCACCCTCTCGAATGGGGCCTTTGACATTTCGGATGATAGAGCGGCTGGTGTCATCTATAAATTCCACCCACACCTGCGTGCACTGTCCCTGTGAACCAGTCCTGCCCAGCACTTTGGTTACCCTAGCCAGCTTGATGGGCTGCACGCGACTCATGTCCATGATGGCGGCAATCTGGCAGAGAGAATGCTTTCTTCTTGAGAGCAGAAATGAGAACACTACTTTTTTCATCTCTGGTCAACATTGTTCCTGAAGCCCTCTCTGATGAAGCAAGGGCACAGAAGTTAGAGGGATGTTTATTCTATAGATGGCAGAATCGTATTCTCAAGACTGCCTAAGGAATCAGCCAGAGAGACCAAGGTCAGTGAACAACAACAAAACATTTGCACTTTTATTTTTTTCAGCAAAAATTTAAATGAAAACTTAAAACAACCCTATAATAGTTACAAAACCATAAATTGCTTAAATTTCATAAAAGTTATATAAGAACTGAACAAGAAAAGCTGACTATATCACAAGAAGTTATTAAATAACAAATTAAAAACCGTGCTTATGGATGGAAAAATCCATAATTCAAAGGTGCTAATCAATTCTCTCTTAACTGATCTGCATGTAACAACACCCAAAGTTCTAGAGAGGGGTGGGGTTATGTGATGGTTTGAATAGGAATGCCCTCCTTAGATTCATGTGTTTGAATGCTTGCCTATAGGGAGTAGCACTATTAGAAGGTGTGGCCTTGTTGAAGTGGGTGTGACCTTGTTGGAGGAAGGCTATGCTTGAGCTATAGCCACTGTCAAACACAGTCTTCTGCTGCCTGTGAATAAAGATGTAGACCTTTCATCTACCTCTCCAGCACCAAGTCTACCTTCATGTTGCCACGCTTCTTGCTGCAGTGATCATGGACTAAACCTCTGAACCATAAGCCAGTCACAGTTAAATCTTTTCCTTGATAAGAGTTGCGGTGGTCATGGTATCTCTTCACAGTAATGAAACCCCAACTAAGACAGGTTGGGTTTGTCACACCAGCTGCCAGGAAGATTTTTATTGGAAATTGACAAGCTCTTAGAAAATGTGTACATTATGATTAGACTCTGAAAGTTTCCAGCTCCTACTCCAGGATTGTGATTCAGAAGCTTGGTCTTGAGTTTGTGGTTCTGTTTTGAAGGCTGCAGAGCCTTTTAAGATGGAGCCTGGCTTTTAGAAGCAGGCCACTAAAGTCCCATCACCCACTCCTAGCCTTTCAGTGTTTCATCAGCCCCCGAATCTGGTCCACTCCATGAGAATAGCCGCTGCCAATTGCTCCCACAACCATAGACTGAGCTGTTCCTGCAGATGCTGCTTTCCTGGCCAGGATAGCCTGAGACCATCTGAAATCTGTTCTCCCCTAAATCGCTAATAGTAATTTGTTCCAGTGACTGGACAGTAACTAATCCCATATAAAAGAATGAAAAATAGTTGAAGCAGCCTTTAAAAGAGCAAGTTTGAAAAGCATATTTCCTGCTTTCGAGCTTACAATTATTTACACAAAGATTAAAAGCCAGCAAAACACAATAATAGTCTTCAAATAGATCACTGATGTGCTTATGATCAATTGATTTTCAATAAAGGTGTGTTTGTATATATATTTCTCTCTCTCTCTCTCTCTCTCTCTCTCTCTCTCTCTCTCTCTCTCT
>NW_021620571.1:1921718-1944206 GCF_004785775.1 Grammomys surdaster
TCTCTCTCTCTCTCTCTCTCTCTCTCTCTCTCTCTCTCTCTCTCTCTCTCTCTCTGTGTGTGTGTGTGTGTGTGTGTGTGTGTGTGCCTAGTCGAGAAAGAAATATTGACAAAAATGATCCCACAAAAATTACTACATCCAATTAAAAAACAAAAACCTCAAATGAATCTCAATTTCTTCCTTAAAGTATGAGCTAAAGCGAGATTGGAAGCCTAGTGGGAAGTCAGCCACCATAGAGCTCCCCAGAGGAGAACGAGAGAAGGTCTGCATATGCCTGTGTGTAGACAAACCTTGACATTCCACAGATACTGGTTATAAGAGAAAAGAAAAACAAAACAAAGCATGAATACAGCCAAAACTTAACTTTTCTAGTCAACAAATAACAAAATTGAAAACCAAAGACAGTAACAGAATGGGAAAATTATTCAAAATTGATCTAGTATATGTGTCTATGTATATATTCACATGTTCACACATGCGTGTGGGTACACATGTGCACACATGTGCAGGACAGAAGCAGATGTTGAGTATCTCCCTAACTTACTCTCCACTTTATCTACTGAAGCAAGTTCACTCACTGAAGTCAGAGTTAGCCTATCCTGCTACTCTAGTCAGCTTGCTCCAGGCTATGTTGACACAAGTTTATAAAAATGTCTCCTAACTCCAGAAAGACTTTTGTTGGACCCTACAGTCAAGTTAATAGCATGCCTGGAGATCACTGAAGACTATGTACTTAACCTGCTAGCCTTCTGTATAGTCAGTCTAAATTTAATCTGCTTCTAAGAGAACAAAGGAACCAACCTTGCTATGCCTTGGATTTTTCCCATGCTCCCAGCTTCCACAACTTTAGCTAAATGTATAGCATTAATTTTGAAATATGGACTAGTCCATGCCCCTGAACATAATCAGGTACGTGTGTACATATTTGTTGTAGTAAGTTGCTGAAAGCAGCCAACAAGTTGGAAGCTACCTTATACAACAAATACAGTTGTATGCAACCATAGATGATGAAAACATTTGTGCGCACAGCTTAGTGGCTTCTGTTTGTAGCATCAGATGATATTCTGGGCCTGTTGAGAAGCCAGGTAACTTCTTCCTTTGTAAAACCTTGTTGCCGATTTCTGTAAAACAAAACTAAAAGAACTCCCATTCCATTCCCATGCTGTGTTTTCTGTGCTGTTCAATTAACACAGAGGCACAGGCAGACACAGAACACACGAGCAACAGGGACAGGCAGAGCAGACACACAGTGGACAGATTACAGATAGATCAGTAACGGCAGATGGACAAAAGGCATAGGGAGAGAAGTAGAGAACTCAATTTGGGCTCACTCTTCATCAAACTAATGCAAGAGAAAGTTACTTTCTTCCTGTTCCTTGATGAGACACTGGCATGCTTTGGTGCCCACTGGGGTTGTCTTTAATGCAGAAAATGATGCTCCACGGTTCTCTTCCTAGCACAGGACTCTTCAAGTCTCTAGTGCAGGAATTGTAGGGGGCCTGTCAGGTCTTCTGGGGTTTTATGTGGATTCTGGAGACCCAAACTCCTGTCTTTATGCCTTCAAGACAAATGTCCTTGAAGGACATCTCCTCAGCCCTTGAGATCTGTATCTAACAAAGGACTTGCTATCTAGACTATACAGGCATTTTATAATCAGTAATAGACAACTCAATATCCCCAAAACGAGGACACTGGAATGACAGTCAACAAGTGAGTTGACATGTAGGTAATATTCTGCTATGATGGACTGACCAAAGACATTGTTGGTGATGAGGACAGTCACAGTTCTATACTGCCACCCTTAGCAGCCTAAGAAGTTTCTCTAGACCTGTAGTTCTCAATGTATGGGTCATGATGAACCTTTGGAGGGTCAAATGACCCTGTCATAGGGACCACCTATCAGATATCTTAAATATCAGATATTTACAATACGATTCATAACAGTAGAAAAATTACAGTTATGAAGTAGCAACAAATACGTTTATTGGTGGTGGTCAGCACAACAAGTTTTAAAAGTACATTAGGAAGGTTGAAAACCACTGCTCTAGACTTTTAGGGAACCTCGAGTCAAGCCAAATCAGGACTCACGGCTTCAATGCTGAAAAACAATTTCAGGACTAGCCAAGTTTAGAAGCAGAGTTGTAAAGCTTACTGAAAATATTTTAGTGTAGATCTAAGCATAAGGGTCAGGAAAAAGAGAGGGGTGTCCAGAAGAAAGTTGGGGACACCAAAAAGTATGGATATGGGCGTCTCAAAGAAGAGCCATAGAAAGTAAGACATACCCAGGGATAGATATGGATTTTTTTTTTTTTGAGGGAGAGTTGCAACAAATTGCCTTAGCGTTAGCCATATACAGTTTTTTGATGACTCTCAAATTACATATCAAAAAAGATTGCCAGGAAAGCCCTCCTCCTCTCCCTTCCTCTCTGTATGAGATTGTGCTCCAGAGACGCCTGGAGTGGAGTTGTAATCCTACACTACACTACACAGAAGCCACTAGGGTTGCACAAAAGGTCCAGCACATGTTCTTTCCCCCTAAATAGGGGTTCTGGTGAGATTCCTAGAAAACTGTAGGTTTACAGCTGGGAAGGGAGAAAGGCCTTAGGCAGTTGGTAATTGTGCTGGGATTCTTGTTGCCCTGCTGGTGACAGGCTTGAACCAGATTCAAGGATTGTTGCTCTTCCTGTGTTCTCAAGAGTGTTCCTTCCTTTCTACTCCAGTATCACTTTGGGTAAAAGAGGCCAGACACATACAAGTACCTACTCTAGGTCTCTGCGCATGGGACTTTTGAGACAAGATTTATATGACAGGGCTGGGAGCAGTGTGCTTTGGACAGGCTTGAAAGCAAGGCACAGGAGCATTTTTCTGGATGATAGGAGCGTTCCATTTCTAGGATAGTGTGCCTCAAGTACTAGGGCTCGCTTATCTGGGAGGGATACAAGACAAGTCCTCCAAAGGGCGACTGAAATGGTAGGGAGGACTGTACTCTGTGTCCCCATTGTCTGTTCCAGTACAAGCATACCTGTGACAGCCTATATTAACATTCATTAGGCACAATAACCAGTGAGCAAGTAAACCTAATAATACAATATAGGAACCGTGAAGAGTATACTGGGATGATAGTCGTTGCTTATTTCTAGAACATCTAGCATTCTCACACCACGAATCACTGCTAGTACTATAGCAATGAAAAGGGGATTTCTGCCATAGCAAAATTCACTGGGCCGTGCACAGGAAACCTAGAGGCCCCATCCTGTGTAAATTGCACCTAAAGTAAAAACATCTCAAATGTAACCTGAAGAAGGAGATCACAAAAATATCATCGGATTTCATCACCTTCAAAATAGACAGAGTAAGTTGCTTTGCCATGGTGGGTACATACACACACACACACACACATACACGCGTGCACACATACGAACGCATACGCACGCATACGCACGCACACACGTGTGCACACACGTGTGCACACACGTGTGCACACACACACATACACACACCAAGTGGGCCAGGAGGGAAACTTGGGAAGCTTAATTTTTCCTCATAAACTCAGAATTATTTGACACTAAAATCTGCAAAGATCTGTCCCTGTGTAACTGATAAGAATAAAGACTGAAGAAGGTGTGTGTGTGTGTGTGTGTGTGTGTGTGTGTGTTGGTGTTGTTGCTGTGTATAGTGCTATGAGCTTCAGCAGAGGATCGGCTGTGGCTTTTATTTCACACAGGAGGTTATTTCTAAAGAGTGACCAACAGAAACTCAGCTCAGGGACTGTCCAGTGCTTGGTTCATGTAGCAACAGCACTATTGCCAGTCAAGCCCAAAAGACAGTGTAAGAAAATACTGGAAAAGCGTGTGTTAGATACGACAGGAGTGGAATTGTGACAGAAGTGATCTGAACTCCCTAATTACAGAAGACTCACTTCCCCCTCCCCCACCACACACACACACACACACACACACACACACACACAGATGCAAACTCAGATTCAATGTTGTCTAATTAACCAGCATGCACAAAACTTCCCAAGAGAGGTGGGTATGACTTAGCTCAATCAATAAGACCCAAACACTCTTCAATCCTCCCTCTGCCCCAGCCAAGTGCTCCCAGGCAAGTCATTTTGTTTCCACATTTCTTTCCTTTTGGGGTTCCGCTTGTAATATTTACAGAAGAGGCAGTGCCGGTAAACAGTTTCACACAATGAGGTGTGAGAGTTGACAGGGTCCTACTCAGCCTCTGAACTCCCCTGATGAGCTGCCAAAAGTTGTTATGAATGGCCTGGCTGACAGGGTGATGGCTGATAAAGGAAAAACAAACAGCTCAAGTAATTCATGAAAACACACAGCGCCAAGACAAATCCGGTGGCGAGTGACAGTTGAGATAATGGAATTCTGGAAGCTTCTCTTAAGGGGTCCTCTCTATTTGGTCATTCTGCAAATAGATTTCCCTTAATGTAGCAGGATCCTCAACTTATTTCTACAAAAAAAATTATTTATAGTGATGTCTGGTGGGAAGTCCTGGCATTGGAATTCTGTGCAGCGGTCAGTTCTCCACGCTCTCTCTGTTTCTCCAGAGCAGTAAGACTCTTAGTGGATGAAGACCTATGACTCCCACTTAAAGAAATAAAATATCCCATTTCCAGTTAGATTCCAGAAACATTTCTGAGGCATTTTTTTCTCTCATTTATAAACCATTTGCCAAAACCCCTTGATTAGAAAATAAATATTGGCTTACGTACTCAACTGCTAATATTTTAAAAGAGAACAGTTTAAATGTGGTCGAAGTCATTTTCCAAATCACAGACCGTTTTGTGTTGATTTCCTTAAATCAGGCGTGACAAAGCAAGAAAGTATCAATTTGTTGATGTTTTGCCTTTGTGCCCAATGGTTTTCCATGAAATGCATTTGTGGTTTCTGTAAAAACAGCCCATTTCTTGATGTTTTAGGAAGCAGAAAAATCAAGACATATATAAGCATGCTGCATATACACAAACATAAAAACATATAAGCATGTGTATAGACATATATAAATACTATCAGATGAAGCAAGAGAAGGGGGCAGGAGGAGAAGGGAGCAGGGAACAGCAAGCCTGCGGGCAAATGGTCAAGGAGTGTGTGTGTGTGTGTGTGTGTGTGTGTGTGTGTGTGTGTGTGTGAAAAAGGTTGGCTTCTGAAGCCAAGTAGTTGTTCAAACATGTAGAAACTGGGTCCCACCAGCTGTCACCCAAATCAATATCTACATTTTAATAGCAGCTCCAGTGATGGTGACACACACACACACACACACACACACATCCAGGTCTTGAGGAGTTTCATAATTGACGTGGCTGCTTCTCTTCCAGAGTTTAAGGTTGACAGCTGTGTAAGTTTGCAGCTTAGGATGATTCCCTGTTTCACAAAAGGCTTGAAACCATGTCACAAGTCAGTTATTTCAAACTTTCTCAAAGTAAGTTTTAAGTCTTTGTTCTAGTCTTTTTTTATTTTCTTCTCTTCCCTTTGGAGAAATTTTAAAGTGTCTTGAGCTTCCCAGGCCTTCCAGGAAGGTCCACCTCTTCCTCAGACATTTCTCTTTTACCCTGATGATAATTACCTCATCCAACCCACTGCACAGTGCTAAGCACTGTGCCATCCTTGACTTTGAAAACACAAAGTAATAACAATATGGTTTCCATGACAACCACAAAGACACTTTAAGGTCTTGAGTATAGAATACTCAAGATTGGATTCTATTTGTTTTTGAGAGAGGGACTCTTTATGGAGGCCTGGTTGGCTTTGAACTCATTAGCCTCTTGCCCACGTCTCTTGTAGGCTGGAATTTGTGGGTTACACCTCCCTACTTCTATTCAGGGTCAACTATTTAACTATCCCAATGCGCAACTGAGTATCTTAAAGAAGAGCTCAAAAAAACTCTGGAAGCCCAGACAGCCAGGGAGCCCTCATGTGTGCAGAGAACACAGAGCCGACATTTACACAGACATTGTTTTTGTTTGTTAATGTATAGAGTCCTCTTTAACAGAGGGATCTTGAGATCTAATCCAACCATCAACCAATCTCTTAGGTATTGGTACATTTTTACTATATATACATTTCAACATTTATGGCTTGAAGCCAAAAGTCATCAGAGAAAATAGCTGCAATATATAGTTTTTACAAGCGTTGGCTGCCTTAAATGAAAAGAGGTTTCTTGTTTGATTTTGATTTTTTATTGTGTACTTTAATTGTATAAAATAATAATTACTTCCATATAACATTTTTGGGCATGGATATTCAACTCTACCTTATATTCTTCTTATACTTTTCCCAAATGGGGTCCCTAAACAAGTCCCCCCTTTTTCTTCCTCCTCCTCCTCCTCCTCCTCCTCTTCTTCCTCCTCCTCCCCTCCTCTTCCTCCACCTCCTCCTCCTCTTCCTCCTCCACTTCCTCCTTCTTCTCTTCTTCTTCCTCTTCTTCTTCCTCCTCCTTCTCCTCCTCTGTACTCTGCATGAGAGATAACATGCCATATTTATCTTTCTTGGTCTCACTTCCCATTCAAATGCTGATCTCCAGTTTCCCACATGCTGTGATCCCTTTACATTAGAAAATTCATACCTTACCGGTGCTTGATTTATACACTTTTCCCGGAAATGCTTTAAAAGACCCAGCTGATACTGGCTACTTTTGTGAAGAGAGAGGAGTTGGCAGTAAAGGGGAGGAGAAGATAGTCTTTTTTTTCTTTAAGGTTTAGTCTATCTTTTTTGTATTCTAGAAGCACTGTGCATATACAGTGGAGGCCAGCAACGTCTTGGCATCGAGCCTTTGAGCCACGTTGTCTTCAGTCCCAGCTGTAATAATATTAGGAGAAACTCTCTAGAGAGAAGTTATTTCCCATGAGTTCATTTTCGCCATTGAATGCCTTCCAGGAGGGAGACTTCCCACAGAGCAGCCAGATAGCCTGGAGAGCTGTCTCCTGGGCTCTCAGGCTGAGGCAAGAGGATCAGAGATTCTAGGCCAACCTGAGCTACAATAACAAAACTTTAAAAAGAAAAGAAAAAGAATATGTAGGATGTGTGCTTTCTCTACTCCAGGGTTTTCCACCTGGTGAATTCTCTGCTCATAAGTCAGCCCAGCCTGTGGATGTGGACAGGAACACAAACCATCCACTCTTGGGAACAAGAAGGGGTCACAAATCACCTGGTCACTACCTTCTCAGAAGCAAGCAATTTTATTGTGTTTCTCATTACACCACAGTAGGGTAAAAGCAGGTGGCAGAGGGAAGCCTTGGATAAAGATTAAACACCATTTGGATATTCACTAATCCTCCCACCACTAGGGTAAGGCTGGTAGACTGGTAAGGAGAGAAAAATCAGAGAAAAATTCAGTGTGATGGACCCTCTGGTCCACTTGAGGGACATGCAGCACTGTGAATTTCAGCCTCCTCCATGTCATAGAAAAGAGGTACTAGAAGAAAAGATAATGGGGTCTTTGTAGTCTTGGATTGAGGTGCAAAAATCACAGCCAGGTGACTTCTCTCTGAACCTCGATATATTAGTCAAGATAGGCAAGGCTATGCTCCAGTAGCCAGCAAACTTCTGGCTGCCAGTGGTTATATGCAATACAGGTATAGTCTCTCACATGAAGCCCTCTGTAGATAACAGGGTACTAAGTGGCTGCTCTCCCTGTGGATCTCAGCGGGGAAAAGGAGAGAGCCGGTGGGCATTTGTTTACTACTGACCAGAACTGATCAGATGGTCCCCAGCTATCTATTCCCACATAAGGGTGTCTGGGAATGAAATCTTCTTGTGAATCACTGAAAACAAAAGCCAAAAGGACTGTATGACAAAACTGGGCTATTGCTGCCACATTTGATGTTCTCATCTGCAAAGCGAGGAAATAGCTACATTACCGTGTGAGGGTTTCATAAGGGTTGGTGAAAGGGGCATAATACACAAGAATCAGTCAATGCTCACCATCACGGTCACTGAAGCCAAGGGCTCCTCATTCATTGAGCCCTTGGATGAATTAGTCAGGATTCTCTAGAGGAACAGATCTGAGAGGATAATTATACATCTGTGTATAAAATTTGTTAAATTAGCTTATATTAATATAGTAGCAACAGCTGTCTCATACCTGAGAGGCAGAAAGCCTTGTCTGAGGCTGCTGGTGTCTGAGGCTGGATCCTCAATGTCAGAGTCACTGGAGAGAACCCCAAAGCTGCACCATCTGCAGTTCACAGGACTGGATGCTTCACCAGTCCCAATTTGGCACCAAAGAGCTCAGACACTTCCTGGAGAACTGTTGGTCCTCAATCTGTGCTGGAAGCCTGAGAACACAAGAACACTAGTTCTAATATCAGCAGAGGAACCAGCAGCAGCAAGGATGGAGAAGGTCAGGCAGGAGAAGAGGCTGTGTAAAGAAAGGGCAAATACTCTTCTTTTGCCACACCCCTAAAACAAAACAAACAAAACAAACAAACAAACAAAAAACCCCAACCAAACAAACAAAGAAAAAACACGGTTGCTGGAATTTAGTAGCCACCCATATTCAGGGTAGGTCTTCCCACATCAGTTAAGACAAGTATGGCTCCCTACTCAGGAGGCTCTAAATAGTAGTAGCAAGTTGACATTGGAACCAGCCTCTTTAGGGGCTTGTTAAGTGTGCCTCAGGGGCTGTTGTAAGTTAGTGTGCCCATCAGTGTGCCTTGGGCCATGGTGACATTCCATCACCTGAAACATGACACTTAGGAGAGCCTCAGGGTGTCGTCATTGGGTGCTAAGACCTATCACAGAAGGGCCTGGTCACCTCTCTTCAGCGTCTCTTCAACAGAGGCCTGTTCTAACATGTCCCTAGATGCTCACCAGGAGCCAAGGAGAGCCAGCAAATTCCAATGCTCCACGTGAGCATCCATGTCACCATTCGATGGTAAGGATAACAGAAGTATCTCTTAGTTTCTTTCTTATGCTACATTCCTCTAAGTGGCTTGATTCTTGTTTGTATAACTATCTCGTGATAACACGGCTTTCACCCTTAGGTTGGTTAAATATGGTCCAGCTATGGATGGTGAGGGTCAGACGAACTGTGTTGTTAAACAGGCCATGATCAATCTTTTAACTCCTGGGGGAAAGATGGAAGACAGGCAAGGAAGACTCTTCCATGAGGGTTGGGAGTGTCACTCTGTAGTAGAAAGTTTGTCTAGTATGCATTGGGCCTTGGGTTTCATCCCCAGCATAGCCAATGAATGAGTGAATGGATGAGTGAATGAATGAATGGGTGGATAAATAAATAAATAAATAAATAAATAAATAAATAAATAGAACCTGGCAAGATGGGAGGGAGTTTAAGGTTCCCCACCCACACTTGGCTTCTCTTCATCATTCCCATACTTGGCTAGGGCTGTCTATACAACGTTCCCTAACTCCCCCCAGCTGACCCAGTTATCCAGCTGAACTCTCGGTAGGTCACAAGGCACTAGCTAGGAGTATCTGATGCCCTAGAAATTACAACATACCAGGAAGTAAGAAAGTTACTATGACAAGTGCACATCTTCCCAGCAGAGAGAGCCCCAGTGAGTACGAATAGCCATACCTTTCTAGAAGTTCTATGTTTTGGTTTAAGACAGGATCTCTTTATTAGCTCTAGCTGTCCTGAAACTCACTATGTAGATCAGGCTGGTCTCAAACTCACAGAAATCCACCTGCCCCTGCATCCCTAGTTCTAGGATTAAGGTGTGCTAAACCATACCTAACCGGAAAGTTACAGTCTACTAGAAGTAAGTAGTGATAAGAAAATATAAAATTGACCCTTTGGTTTTTGCCAGATAATTTATTAGTTAGATCATTTATTTTTCTTGACATAAAAAATTGAAATACTCAAATATACAAGCCCATTACTTTACTAAAGATGATAAACACAACTTTAATTGTCCCTAGTTCATCTTATTTGCCTTCAGTTTTTTCTGAAAAACTGAAGATAGGCTCACACAGGCCATGAAAGTAGGCACAAGGCCTGCATAGTTTCAAGCAGGGGTCCAATCCCTGGGAGCAGGAAATAGATACCAGCTCCTGTCCCTAACCAAGAAGCAACCTGCAACTGAAAGGCTAGAGCAAAGGAAAAATCAACTTCCCCATGTGGGGTATCCCTGAGTACATTGGCCATACCTCAGGGCAGGCCCATGCCCTGGAGTCGCTGGGCAGCACAGAATGAACTCAGTGGAGTCCTTGTAGACTTTTTGCTTTGTTTGTGGATTTCTTCTGTCTTATCAGTCTCTTGCCTATTAATTTTGACTTTTGTTTGTGTGTATGCTTCTTACTGGTTTTGCTGTTGTTGTTATTGTTTTTGTTTGTTTTAAAGAGAAAAGAGAACACCTTAAAGTTGTGTATGTAGGGAGGTGAGGAGGGCCTGGGAGGAAGAGAAAGCAAGTCAAAATATGTTGAATGAAAACAAAAATTTTCATAAAATCTGGATTGTAACAAAAAGATAAAATAACAAAAAAAAAAAAAAAGGAAAAAAGACTGCATGACCGTTCCTCCATTACACAGTGACCAGGAACATTTGGAAACTTGTTTGAAGGGCGTAATTATCATTTCTTATGGTCTTTTAGGAGTTTGAGGGGAAAAAATGGCAGCCACAACAGCTATCATGTCGCTCAAAGTGGCAAAAAGCCACTTGCACGCCCAGTGCGCATTACACTCAGGCACTTTGGGTCTGATTCACAGTACTGTGCCACAGTCACGACACTCAGCCAAGGAATTAAATCCTTTCGACATACTACCCTGGCCTCTGACATGCTGCCAGTGTAAAATGACACAGCATGCTGAAAATGATAACATTTACAACTGTGATTATATATGGGGTCCAGAGAGTTAGCTATGCTACTTACAGATGCTAGCATAGAATACTAAGAATTATTGGTTGTATTCTAATATTGTATCCTTGTCACAATAACAATACACACACACACACACACACACACGAACACACTAGTGACCAATTAATAAATATTGGGTACCTACCATATGTAGTCATGGTTTCAAGGTCTTATGCAAGTCACCCCAAAGTCCCCTCTGAACAGTCTTAGGAGGCAGGTGCTGCTAGATCCTCATCTTACATGCAATCTGAATATGCTTCTTCCAATTTTACTGGTGACACACATGTAGATATGAAGCTCTGAGCATGGGCAAGTATACTAGATTGTCATATGGAGATCACCAGGCCCATCATGACGTCCCTTTGAGCAATCTCTCTCTCTCTCTCTCTCTCTCTCTCTCTCTCTCTCTCTCTCTCTCTCCCTCCCCCCTCTCTCTTTCTCTCTCGTGATAAACTCATTATATAACTCATGAGGCATCACATTATTGGGGGACCGAACCATGTTCCTCTCTCAGGTGTTAAAGTCATGCATTACTTCAAGAGGTGACAGTCTGAAGACCAGGTCTTTCAGAAGATTTTTAGGCTCAAGTGAGACCCTTACAGTAGGTCCTGACCTAAACCACTGATGTTCTTAAGGGGAGGACTGGACATACTGCAGGACACTAGGAACAAAGCTATCTACAAGCCCAGGGGTCAGACCTCCAGAGAGACCAGATTTACTGATAACTAGGTCTTGGCCTTCTAACCACAACTATGAGAGATCAATGTCTGTGGCTGAGATCGTTCAGCTCATGACTTTTTTTTTAATGGCAGTTCTCCCAAGTGGCTACATACAAGACACAACAAATTAATGGCCATAGCAACCAGCAAACAGCTAACGGTCTCACTGTGGGCTCAGTTGTGAATAAAAACATACTCCAGAGCTTTGGTTTTGGCTGATAAGTAACATGTCCTAAGGATGTCATGCTTCCTTCCGCAGCATTCCACTTGCCTGATTTGGGCCTCAGAACCACAAGTGACTGCATGGTCGTCCCTCCATTCCATGGTGACCAGGGACTTTTGGAAACTGGTTTGAATGGTGTTTCTTTTCCTGTCAGTAGACTGTGAAACTTCAATTGAAGACTAAATGCACTCAATGTTCTGAACTAATAAGGTCTACATGCTGACCGAAGGGCCAGTGTCTGTTAACAGTTTATCATGTTGGGAAGTTGAATTTGCATGTGACGTCAGACCCTTTCCTGTCCTGTGGCTCCATAGCATATGCTTTAAGTCCAGTTGGTGGATAGTAACATCGGCCATGTTGGCAGTAATGTTCAAAGTACATTCTCTCTCTCTCTCTCTCTCTCTCTCTCTCACACACACACACACACACACACACACACACACACACACTTGAGACACATGGGCATGAGTCTGTGTGGCTGAGGAAAGAGGACGACCTTGAAATTTTCTTGGATGGGGCTGGTGAGGTGACTCAGTGGTTAAGAGCACTGATTGCTCTTCAGGAGGTCATGAGTTCAGATTCCAGCAACCACATGGTGGCTCACAACCATCTGTAATAAGATCTGATGCCCCCATATGGGTGTCTGAAGACAGCTACAGTGTACTTTGGGCTGGAGAGAGCAGGGCTAGAGCAAGAAGGAAATGGGAAGAGGGAAAAAAGAAAAAGAAAATTTCTTGGATGAAGCCACTTGAGATGCAGACCCACGTAAGTTTCTCTTTAGAGGCCAGTCGCATGGGTTGCCTTTGTGTTAAGAAAGGTTACAAGGCAATATCTAGGTTCGGACAAGTCCAGTGCAGTGGATTATGGACAGTTTGAGTGATCAAGCTGCACAGTCACCAGTCTGGACGTGGGGCATTGACTAATGAGCTTCCGATCCTCATCTTTTAATTTAAAGCCCAGCAAGGCTCCAACAACTCGCATATTGGATATAATTCAACACCCAGTTAGACGTGCCACATCCACTAATTTTCTGTATATGTATACTTCTTGTGATGTTTAAGCTTGTTATTTGAGAACAGAAGAAAAACCACTATGCTATCAAAGCCCATTTTCTGATCACACTCCAGGTTACTATACAATCTGACCTCACTAATACACAGAACCCCAGATAATCAGAGGAAGGCAAGTCACCACAGTAGGCTTTGGGCTGCCAAACATAGTAGGTCTGAGGCTCACACACCAGTGATCAATAGCTTTGCAACCTATAGATGCTGCCTCATGTTGGAGAGATGTGACTGTGGGATACAGAAACACATACCCTAGGGGATGGATCCTAGAATTTGAGGGGAATCTAGGGGTCCGCTATACTCAAACTCAGTTTGTTTCTGTGCTAGAAACTATGTTAGAAACAGAAGGTAGCTCTGAGTGAAGAGTCACCAGCATCGCTTTGAAAGCGCCAAGTCAAAGTGTCTACAGAAAAATGTTGAAGAGTCTGAGAAGGTGGGGGTGAGCCCTCAAGGAGCCAAATTGCCTTCCATGAAGAAACCACTAGCTCAACTGTAACCATAGTTAACCCCAGGGGACAAAAGGTAGAAATAGAGGAACAGTGCCAGAGAACTGGACTCAAGCCAAGCAAGGGGTACTGGGAGAGCCCATCCCTTTCCTTGCCATGATCACTAGGAACAGCCCCACCGAAGTCTTGACTCATCCCCTGTAGTAGGAAGACAGAAATGAGATCTTAGGGTTCTGGCCTGTGGTGGTAATCAATCTGGATTGTCAACTTTTAGCATCACCACAGATGCTATTTTCTGGATACAGCTGTGAGAATGTCTAGAGTAGGTTGAGATAAGATGCCCTGCCTGAAATGTGGGGGTTCTGGTTGGAATAAGAAGAGAAAGCTGAGCAACACCATTAACCATTCTCTGCTTTTTGGTTTGGGATACCATGTGAGTGTCCTCTGTTCCTGCTGCCATGCCTTCTCTGTCACTACAGGCTGTGTCCCCTCTAACTATGACTCAAAACAAATCCTCCCTGAGGTTGGTTTTGTCAGGTGTTTCAAAGCATCTAAAAAAGCAACCAGTGCATACAGGGTACCTATGGTAGGGAAGCAACCAGCGCATACAGGGTACCTATGGTAGAGAGCAAAGTTCCAGAAGAAGGATCCACGAACAGACCACACTCAGGAAGAAGTCAGTCTTTTACCTCCCATAGACCTAGTGGTCATAGTCCTACTAGGCTGGCTGGAGGAAGCTGAATCAATCAATCAATCAATCTCTCTCTCTCTCTCTCTCTCTCTCTCTCTCTCTCTCATCTATCTAATCTATATCTATACCATATCCATATCTAATCTTTATTTTTATCTATATTTATCTCACACCGAGGACTGAACCCAGGGCCTCACAGATTCACAGATGCTGGGTCACTGAGCTATGCCTCCAGCACTCTTTTCAAAGTAGTATTTTGAAACAGTATTTTACTAAGTGACCTAAGCTGGCCTGGAGCTTACTCTGTAGTCTTGTCAGGTCTTGAACTTCTGATCCTCCTGCCTTAGTCTCCTGAGTTGCTGGGATAGAACCTGTACCTGCAGGCCTAGCGTGCATGTAACCTTTAGTATAGGGTTTAAAAAGCTGAAAATACTATGAGAAGTCAGTAGTGTGTCTTCAAATTGTCATCTAAAATGGGAAAGTACAACTAAATTATGGTGACTTGTTTTCAACATAGAAAATTATCTACAAGACTTTAAAAGCTGTTTCTAATTCTATAAACTAGCAACAGACAGACAGACAGACAAATGAGACAAGCTAGACACAAATAGGACTTCAGGAACTGGGGAATCCACATAGCTTATATTTATATCAGACTCCTTGGTGCTTCCCAGCGGATGGCTCTGAAGGCTTACAGATGGTGTGTTTCCGGGTGCTGTGAAGCCTTGCCCACCACTGGGGTACTGTACTGCTGTGGAAAAGACTCAGAGCAGCTGCTTTCTTCTGAGCAGCAAAGGGATGCACTCCTCAGAAGAACAGGAGCTCTGGCATTCTCTCAGCATCGCCACGTGTCTCTCGTCTAGACATCCCAACTTGAAATAATAGTGATGCTTCAAGACGCTGTTTCCAGGCCAATGTAACCTGTCATTTGAATGTTGGGGTTTCCACTGTCTTATCTGGGGATTCCCTCAAGTCTCTCTGTCCTTCAGCTCCTTTATGCTTCTAGAAACCAAAAAAGGCAAGGATCGAAGATGAACACGGACAACATAAAGGGTGACCCTGTCCATTACTGTTTCCTCTCCTCTGCAGCCCAGGAAGAGCAGGAAGTCATACTCTCCATTCAAATGAAGGAAGACATAGCTGCAGCAAAGAGAGCATGTCAACCACTCAGCACAGGGCCACGGGCAGCAGCGACAAGTGCGCCCAGATGTGGAATCAGTGCACCCGGATGTGGAATCAGCTTCATTTGATTTTATTTTCCCTCTACCTTCAAACCCTTTCAGGTGCCAGGAAGAGACTGAAAGGAGGGCAACAAAGAAAGGTCCTATGGCCTTAGTTGAAATTGTGCATGACATTGAGGATTCTAGAGTCACATGCTGCCTTTCTTATCTGTGTTGTTCTATGAACATAAGGGGTGGTGTGAAGAACTTAGAGATCATTTGCAAAGCTGACCGCTGGACTATGAGACATCTTCTATCCATTTTCCATCAGAAGGAAACAGAGGGCCTGTTGTTCACATTCTTCCTTTGTCCTGGAGACAAGGGGATGAGTGTCTATGTGACAGTGACGTGAGCCAGCCTCGGGCTCCCGTGCACCTTGATAAGAGCTACAGTAGACCTAGTCCTACGGCTGCGTGTGACAAGCCCACTCCAAAGTGACAGCACTCAATGACAGTAGCAATTGCTTGGTGGCTGCAAACACTGGGCTCCCACCCCTGCTCAGTGCTGACAGGAGGTGAGTCAGATGGATGACCTTGTAGAGTGTTCCTGCCTCGGAGGTACCAGACCCTTGACAGTGGCCTTGTGCAGCTGGGTGGTAGAGATGTAGAACTCTCAGCCACCTCTCCAGCACCATGTCTGCCTGTGTGCCACCTGCTTCCGGCCAGGATGATAATGGACCTCTGAACCTATGAGCCAGCCCTAGTTAAATGTTGTCTTTTATAAGAATGACTTGGTCCTGGTGTCTTGTAAGATACCTCTTTATTGGAATTTAATACAGTAGCGCATGCTACCCAGGTAGCAGATGACAGGCACACAGTAAATAACTAATATGAGATTTTTTGGCTAACACACTTGAGTCAATCTTCTCTGTCCATAGGCAGTTCTTATGCTTGCAATTCAAGCTGCTTTATTTTCTTTTTTGGCAGCATTAAAGACTGAACTCAGGGTCTCTTACACGTTAGGTGAGTGTTCTCCCACTGATTTACAGTCTAGCCTTGGAATTCAAACTATTAATAGGCATAGGGGTTTTGAAGTTTATCCATTGACTGCAGCAAGGTGGTTAAGAGTTAGCTCCACTGCAGTAAGACAGAAAACCCAATAAAAAGCAAAGGGTCCCACTTCCAGCTGCTGTTTGTTCTTTTTTCTGGGGTACACCTGTCTGACTATTCCCGAGTCAGTCATTTGGTCCAGCCCTGTCCTTCCCACAGGGACTGCTTACTAAGCATCCAGTCTGCTGCTTATATAGCATCCTGAGAACAATACTTTGCCAAAGGCTAGACCCTGCTCCTGGACCCATACAAGCCAGAATAAGGAACAGGAACCACACAAACCTTAAAAGGCATGAGCTAGACAGGCCAGGGGTTGTAGGCAGTCTGGTTATAGCACCCACGTGCACAACTGTCCAGTCCACAATGTCTCCCATTCATTGTCTCCTTCCTCAGTGTCTGTTCCAGGTAGACATGGCCTGGCAGAGGCTGTTCAGAGGCAAGAGGAGGGTTGGGTTTTTGGTGTCTCATCACCAGGGAGAGAATACTCAGAGATATGGGATAGAGACAACCATCTCTATGTTTTCAGTACTAGATAGGCATTTTCTTTGAGCTCTGCCCTTGCTCTTGCTTCCCGAGAGCTCACAGGGTCTCACCAAGGCTCCCCTATCACTGGCTCACCCCACCAAGCACTCATAACATTCCTCAGCTAGAGTTCCAGAGCCCTGGAAGCTGATATTTATCTGCCATAGCTCATTTTTCTAAGAACACACTGTATCTTGCCATATTATATCTATGGGCATTAGTCTGTCACATGGTCTTCCATGTTCTAAACAGAGGTCTCTGCCCATGTGTCTGCAGACTGAGACTTCTTCACTCAGATCCCTGCCTGAGGTCTCTGGCTTTCCCGCTTCCCAGCTCCGCACATTGCATTTCCTAGCCTTACTTATGGAGCTCTCGTATCCCTCAGATGCTGTCTTAAGCACTGCCTCTTACCTAAGTGACAGAAGCTATTATAACATACTTCCCATACCTAAAGCCAATAGTGCAAATTAGGAAATGACTCCACCCCCTTTGCCTCAAGATGCTCTGCTTATATTTGCTGGAAAAAATGGTCAAGATAAGTGTACACATTTTTACTATGCTGACAATATAAGAGGCCACAGGGAAGACCATTGCCTGGGCATTGAGCCATTCAGATAACGGTGGTACCAGTGAGATGTGAAGGGTGCTGTTGATCCTTTACTGCTGCCACACACATTAAAATACTTTTGCTTTTCTTCAGAGTAAGACAGACTAAATTATTTTGGGGCGGGGGGCAGTTAATGGTAGTGTTTGACTATCATGTCTAACATCCTAGGCTTGATTCCCATAAAACCACATGCACACACAAGAACACACACATGCATATACGTATATAAAATCATATATATGGATGGAGGAGGCAATAACCATTACACAAACATAAACATGTATTTGCACATGCAGATTTCAAAAACATTTATTGAGCAATTATTTTATTGTATATATGTGAATGTATACACTTTATACACTTGTAAAGGTCAGAGGACAATTTTGGAAGTTGGTTCTCACCTTCCACTCTCACTTCCACTGCCGCTGGGTCTCTCTTTTGTTTGCTGCTCTGAGTATCTGGATGGCTGGCCTCAAGCTTCGAGATGGTCTCCTGCCTCTGCCTCCCATCTTCCTGTAGGCGTGCTGGGATTCGTGACACGGCATCAAGCTTTGGATTTGGAAGAACAAATTCCTGTCCTCACACTTGTGCAGAGGTGCTTTTCCCTTCTCAGCCATCCCCCAGCCTCGGTTCTCCTATTCATTACAAAGAAATCCTGTCTTTTTATGAAGAGGTAACTTTACAGTGGAGAAGCTTGCTGACATCACTTAACCAAATGGTTGAAGTCAAGAAACATCTTGTGCCCTCTGAGAAGATGGACAGAGGAGAATTTGCATTAGCTGTGTTGTGAAACATCAACCTGAAGGAGACTGTACAACATGTCTAGACCCATCACTAAGAACTGTGCTTTGGGAACAAAACAAGGCTCTTCCACATTCATGAGATCAAAGAGACAGGAATATACCCCAAAAGCATGAGCTTTGACTGGACCTTTACAGAAGAACCGAGGTCACCACTGAGAGCTGATATAAATACAGACGGTCAGACAAGTGTATCAATGCAAAATACCCGATTGGGTGATGGGGGCAGGGGTGTGGGTGGGGGAGTGTGGGGGGGTGGAGGACAGAAAGTCACAAGATTCCCAAGAGTGAAGGAAGGCAAGTGTAACAGAATGCAGACAGTTCCTGAGTCAGGAAGAACAGATGAGACTTCACTACTGTTGTTTGCATAAGTTTAAAATTCTTAGACAAATCTAGTGAGAAATGCTTTAGTGGCTTGGATAAATATATATTAGCGGTGTAGGGATAAGCAGGCATGGTATACATTTTGCATCATGACAGGGGCTATCCAGTTTAAATGATGGGTGACATGATCAAGTACTTCCAGGACAGTGCTGTGAGCAAGAACAGAGGCATCAGCACAGCAGACATCAAACCTCTGGGGGGCAGAAATGGAGGGGACCACCTAGTTGAAAAGTAACTGAGCACTGCATATACTTAATCTTTTCTTCTAATCTCTGCAAACTTATTACATAAAAATTCAAAAAGAAAAAGATAACGAGGGAGGATACTACTGGATAATAGATATCAAGCTATCAAGATCAAGGTATCAAAAGTATTTTCAAGATTTTAAGGGTATGGATGTTTGCCTTCATGTAAGCTTGTGCAGACTGTGCATGCAGTGCCTGTGGAGGCCAGAAGAGGGTGCTAGATTCCCAGAAACTGGAGTAACAGACGTTTAGCCACCACATGGGTGCTAGGAATTAAACCTGGGTCCTTTAGAAGGGCAACCAGTGCTCCTAACGGCTAAGTCATCTTTCCAGCCCCTAAAAATAATTTTAAAGGAAATAATTTCACTGGGTAAACAGTAGAACTGATGAACTACCTCTAGTCTGAAGCTTAACCTGAATCCTGCAGACAGAATGATAAAAGCTGAGCTCAGTGGTACTGAATCAGGAGTCAGGTACAGGGGTGGATGAGGGATCAGGGTGAGCACTAGGGCACACCAAGCATCTATCCGTATGCAGCAGTCATGCTCACATGCCCTCCTATGTCCAGAGAACTAGCCAAACTGGGGACATAAAAGGAGAGATTCCAGATGTACATACTTAAAGGAGCATGGGCTGCCAGGGCAGGTGGGCTAATGCATCTTAGGAGTTTGGCTTCTTTGAGATAAGTCTCTGTTAGTAGCCCAGGCTGGCCTCCAATTTGTGATACTCCTGCTTTAGCTTCTCCAGTGCTGACTTTACAGGCTTGTGGCACCACGCCTGACCCAGTATAATTTGTGTTTCAATAAGGATTTGGTATTGCAATTATTATTGATTGAACACCATGTACTGTTGGGGAAACTTGCAATACTTCTTTGATCGTGCTTTTAAGAAAATTAAAATTAAGTGTTCTTGTTTCCGTATTTGATTGCCTCCTTATACTTCATTTCCCCAAGAGCACCACCTGTTTTATTCCTGCTTCATAAAAATCTGTTCTTGTTTCATCAATACAGATTCCAGTTTGTATAGGTCCTTCCTTCATATTGGAAGGTTACCTTTCTTGTGTTCCTTAACTATAATCCTTAAAAGGCATATCTACTGAAAGAAATTGTAAGGGGCTGCTTCTGTAGGATAGACAATGATATATGTCCTTTATAAATCTCTCAGTGGTACTTATTGTCAACTAAATTCATCACTATTTCTTTGATGAAAATAAAAATAGAGACCAAGGAGAGGCCAGCAAAATGGCTCCACAGGTAGAAGCACTTGCCTGACTTTGCATTCCAGAATCCACAGTGGAAGGCAAGAACTAACTCCTAGAAACTGTCCCCTCACCTCCACACATGCCAGGAAGTGCAAGCATCTTCACACACACACACACACACATACACACACACCACCACCACCACCACCACCACCAACAACAACAACAACAACAACAATGAATTAAAAAAAATTTTAACGTAACTGAAACACCAAAGCAAACTACAACCCAAGCAGGTATATAAATAAACTGCTGTTAAAGAATGAAAGTCTTCCTTCTTGATAGAATGAAGTTAACTTGGAAATAACAAGATTCAACTCTCTGACAAGTCACCTGGACAGTGACTGTTAGCAAGGTGGGCCAGACAACATGCCTAGATAGAGCACAAAAGCCAGGAAGACATTCACTGTCAAAGATGGGCCAGACCTGGCTCAGCCCTGACAGTGAATGCCTCAGTTTCCCCTTATGGGCCCAACAGATCTTAAGCGCATAGTCCAAGCACAGAAGGTCACAGCTAGAGTGTAGGCAGTTGAGTGTGCTTTCCTAACTGGAGGACAGCATAAGGGACAATTCACTGCTTAGGGCCTGGGGCACTGGGAGAAATAGAAAGAAAACCACAGGGTGGTCCTCAGCCAGGAGTGCCACAGGCACAGCTTTCCTCCCACAATCACAGGGGACAAAGAGTCAAGATGTGTCAATCAGAGGAGCATCTGCCAAGACAATACGGTGGGAGAAAAACTCCTCCTGTGAAACCAAGAGCCAGGGCTCCATTCATTAACCAGACTAAGGTAATTTTCCTAACAATACATTGAACATTCTTTTTTAAACTCATTGTGTGCAGGCATCCTTCTGTCACAGCTGTGTGTGGAAGTCAGAGGCCATCTTTTGGGAAGTGGCTCATGCTGCATCCTCCACGGTGTGGTCCAGGTTTCCTGGATCAGGAAACACATAAAAAAAACCTGGGAAGGGGTGGGGCTGTGCTAGTTCCAATGTACCTACTAAGCACCCTGGAAACTCAGTGGAGGAGTTTATGGTGTATAACATAAGGAGGAGGGGTTAGCTCTTCTTAGTAGGAGGTCACTATTGGGGAGCTGTCTCTGGGTCTCAGGCTGTGGACATTCTTGAGAAAGCTGTGGTCAATTCCTTCTGCATATGACCATTTCCCTGAGCCTGACTACACTTGGAACTTCATCTGCCCCCCGAGGTTTGCACCTTTCACTGTGGACCACTCAGGTGGTCAATTTCACTCAGCAAGGCCTTGCATCTACTGAGCCACCTGTAAGCCCACTGTGTGTTCCTTATGAACGTGTGTGTCTTCTCCACTGAGAATAGTGCACAGTAAGCCTGCTTTTGGTTCCAAATGAGTGAGTTTAGTAAAAGCAAGTGACTGAGGGAGCAGGCAGCAGATAAAGAGCTGAACATCAGCCGGCAGGGATGACACATCATCTGCAGGGATGACACCTCTAAGCCTTGTACATGGAGGCTGCAGCAGGAAGGCTGACCTAGGAAAGCAAGACTCAATTTAGAGGATAATCCACAGACTAAGCTAGCTACAAAAAGTCAAGAGAGGTGAAGAAAGAACTAGGCATTCAGTCAATGTACCCAGGACGGGTTAATCTTACAAACTACAGCAGAGCAGAAGGAAAAATGGAGAGGCTCAAACAGCACTGAGAACGCTAACACACTTTTACAAACCATTTACTGTTTGTTTATGCGTACCAGCATTTGAGCTGCACGTATGTAGACCACAGCCACACCAGGTGCCTGGGACAGTCAGCAGAGGGTATTGGATCCCCCAAAACGGAAGTCATAGATAAATTGTAAGCAGCCATGTGGGTCCTCTGCAAGAGTAATATGTGTTCTTAACCACTGAGCCATCACTTCAGCCCCTAAAATATTTTTAAACTAAAACTAAAAAGCCAATAAAACTCTAGTAAGTGTGACAAAGAAATATAGAAACTAAAATAAACTGTATTTGGATTAAGAAAGTGGACATGGGGCTGGAGAGGTGGCTCAGTGGTTAAGGTAGCTGGTTGCTCTTCCAGAGGACCTGGTTTTGTTTCTCACCCCCACATAGTGGCTCACAACCATCTGTGACTCCAGTTCTGGAGGATCTGCTGCCCTCTTCTGACCTCTAAGGGTTCTGCTCACATATGGTGCACAGACATGCGTGCGGGCAAAGCACTCATACACATAAAATAAATAAATTGAACACAAGCACGGGCATTGAGGATATTTCTAAGTTAAAGTTCTATGTAGAGTTTTACAAAGGTAAGTTGAAAATCTTAACTGGATTTTGAAGAATAAAAAAATATTTACTAATAACCAAATATTTATCATCTTCTGTGCTCCAAAAATGGAATTCATATTCATTCATTCATTCATTCATTCATTCATTCATTCATTCATTCATT
>NW_021620571.1:1944216-1980509 GCF_004785775.1 Grammomys surdaster
ATTCATTCATTCATTCATTCATTCATTCATTCATTCATTCATTCATTCATTCATTCGTTCATTCAAGGACTATGCCTGACCCGGGATAGTGAGGTTGCCTTAGAAGTGAGGATCCGGATGCTATTATCCACACCCCCACCAGAACCCACACACTGAGTACACTCCACCACCAAAGCCTCAGCCAACTTTAAAACATGGTTTGCAAACTGGTTTTAAGGCTTGTCTAAGAAAAATAAATGTTAGGAATTAAAATTTCTCTTGAAATAGGAAAGGGGATTTGCCTAAGCAATAAGCAGACCCATAAACATCTGTGGCATTAGAAACTCGTCTTCATGAGAGTCGCCCTGAAGCAGCCAGGGGGAGGACAGGCAAGAACACAGTCTTGGCTTTACCTCTGTAGCCTTCTTTGAAGCTTGGTTTTCTGAGATGTTTTTAAGTTTAGGGTTTTTGTTTTGTTTTGTTTTGTTTTGTTTTGTTTTAGAGATGGGTTTCACTCAAGCTGCTGGCAATCCTCCTGTCTCAGTGTGAACCACCTGCCTAGCTTGTATTAGTTTTCTATCGCTGGGGTAACAAATCACAGCCCAGCAAGCTTCATTTCTTACAGATCAGGGAGATGCAGGGCATGGGCCAAGTTTCGCTTTCTCCAGGATTGTACAGGGCCTACAGTCCCGTCTTCTTCAGTGGCACTGGCTTCCTGTAGTCCTTGGCTTGGGGCCTTGTCTTTCAGGTGTAAAGCCAGAGGGCTCTGCCGCCTTTCTCAGCCTGCAACCTTCCAAACTGCCTCCCTCACCTCCCTTTTCCACACTTAGCAGTCCTTGTGATTACTCTAGGATCACCTGGGTAACCCAGAGTAATCTGGTAACCCTGGGTTAAAGTCAGCTTCCGCTGAGTTCCAGGGCAGCTGTAACCTGAGTTCCCCTTGACATGGCTGTTCCCACACTCACCGGGTGTTTATTGTGTAGCTCAGGCTGATCTGGAACTCTCCACTGTCCTGTCCCAGCCTGGGATTCACTCCTCATGTCTGAATGAGGATGCATTACTTTGATTAAAATGGGCAAGACAGACACCATTTTAATTAAGAGACTTAACTTACTCTTGTAACAAAACCTTAGAATGTTACAAGGCCAGGCTGTCTACAAATGGAATATCCAAGAACTGGCTATCAAGAGATGAACTGAACACAAGTGGAGTTATACTGTTAGATAAAGGACACATTCAAGCAGTGGAGGGAGAGGAAGACAGCTCACACGAGGAAGCTGCAGAAGTCACTGCAAAGCAAAGATCTGGCTTTTATCCATTCCACATACACCGTGGAATCTCTCACATGGGTCTAGGATAAGGAAATTGATAGCATGGAAAACTGTACAGGAAAATGGGTGACCAGTCCTGGGGTGGTAAACGGCTTCCTTATATATACCAGTCTACAACGCAAATCTTGGTGAAACTAACATAAAATGAAAATACAGGGGAGAGACCGAGGGAAGAAATGACCGTCTGTATCAGAGACGCCCACACCACAGGCCTGTCATCCCAGCTGTGGGGAGGCTGAGGCAGGAAGGGCTCCAGGTCAAGGTCTTCCTGGGCTCCTGAGTGAGTTCAAGCCTGTGTGACTGTGTGAGGTCCTGTCTCAAAGGAGAAAAACAGTGCTGGGGCTGCAGCTCAGTGGGAGAGCGCTTGCCTAGCATGGGAGGTTCAAACTCCAGCTCCCAAAGACAAGACAGAGCCACAGTCAGTGGAGATCTCCATGTAGCCTGAGAGGGCCATGAGACTACAATAAACCAAGGAGAAACAGCAACAGCTTAGTTCTCAGGAAAGGTGACAGCGGCAGTGTGGGAAACCACAACCTAAGCCACAGGCAAGGAAGCTACTGGGTGATGGGGGTGGGGTCGGGTGTCCATCTATGTGGGCACAAGAGACAGGCTAACCGCACACACTGTGGCCCTGGACAGTTTAACCCCTTTGTGCCTCAGTTTCCCTACATAAAACAGGGGTACTAATATACCTTAACTCTTAATGAGTTACTGAGGACATTCTGAATGACAGCTGGGAGAGTGAAGGTGAACTTCACGGTGGTCCACTGTTCTGTGAGACACCCACAGAGCTCTGTGTTCATCCACGCTCACTCACACGTTTACAGTGATGGTCAGCACAGCATCATTTGCTGTGGCAAACCAGAATTTCTTTGAATGACACTGACAGCCAACACGCCTGCACAATATGAACTTACTGTTCAAAAACACTCACCAATAGGCATCGAGATGGCCTGTCAGGTGAAGAGGCTTGCTGGCAGTGACATGGCCCATCAGGTGAAGAGGCTTGCTGCCAAGTCTGACCAACTGAGTCTGAGCTCTGGGATCTCCAAAGAGAGAGAGAGAACTAACTCCTGCATGTTTTCCTCTGATCAGCACGTATGGTGTGGGCATGTCCATGCATGCACACTTGGGTACAAGCGAGCAGACATACACATTTTGGCACATGAATCCCCATAAATAAATGTAACAACAAAACAAAAAACAAACAAACAAACAAACAAACAAAAATCATGTGTGTGATCTGGGGCACTGATGCAGGAGAAAAAGCAGGACTCCATAAAATTATCTTCATTACATGTCCTCTATAGAATGACCTATAAACATAGACTCACATGTGCACATGTGCCCAGCGCAAGCTGGCTAGGTAGACTAGCCTAATCATTGAGCTTTGGATTCAACCAAGAGACCTATCTCAATAAATATAATGGGAAGTGATGAATTCGATGTCAGTTGTCAGCCTCCGGCCTTCACACTCATAGCTACATGCATGCCCCTGTGCACATGCAACAAACAAATGGCCAAAAAAAAAAAAACCCCTAGAAAATCAAAACAGCCTGTTGTCAAAGAAGACCACCAGTCAGGGAACCAGGATTGGGAGAGAGTCTAAGGAAGACTTTATCAAATAAAATATTTTTTACTTTTAAAAGTAAACGTATTGTTTTGAAAAATGCTTAAAGATTACAATAGTCAAAAACAGACACATGATAGAAAATCAAAAGAAAATTGTGGCATTAATTATTTCTTGTGACTTTTATTTTTCTGGAAATGATAAAGGCAAAGGAACCAATTCTCCCAAGTGTCAGTTCACTTGTGGGCTCTCAAGTTCTTTGAAAAGTGGCCCAGGAATGTCAAAACCAGACATCTTTCTGTGTCTGACATTCTACAATAAGTGTCTCAATTCCTTGTTTCCACTGTAGATCATATTTTGGAAGTTCTGGCTCCCTGGGAAGGTAATGTTTGCAAATTTAAAACATAGCCCTTCAATATTACTTGGCTGACATAAACAAATTAAAATAAGGCCAGCCTAAGCCAGTTGTGTTTATCAACCTGATCCCCTCGGAAAACGAGAGGTGAAGTCAAATACCCTTTAATACTATTTATTAGTGGAGTAATATAATACATTTTGACAAGTTGAGCAGCTTTAACAGGCAGCTGTTAAAGTCTCTACAGGGCCTGTTTAGAATGAAAGCCAGTGCGAGGCAGTACTCTAACTGGTTCTACGAACAGCTCAGCCATCAACTCCATCCTAACCAAGTACTTTTTATCCAGCTAATTTACCGAGTGAATCCCTCAGGGTCTCCAGTGTCTAGCACTGCAGCTCATTAGAGCCCAATATCCAACTTTTCTCACTGTAGCACTGAAAGCATGTGTGCTTAAAATATAATTAAATGAAAAACAAACAAGATCCTTAGTCCCTGACAGTCCCGGTATTTTTAAATTGACAAAGGCACGAACTTATATGCGATTATTTAGAAAGGAGGATGAATTTCAGCCACTTACAGCACGACATTTGCCCAACCATTCATCCTGCATGCAATTAGGACGCTAAAGACTTGGGCTATGAGTTCCTCATGGGAATTAAACTTGCAGGTCTCTTACAAACGGGTAATGTGGTAAGACTTGCTGTCCAATGAGGTGTCTTATTGAAATGTCCCAGGCCGTTTCGCTTGTCACAGCTGTCCTTTCAGCAGCTTGCACTCACAGTGTATAGCTTTCATTACGAAAATAGAAATTTGTGTCCTAAGTGCTGTTACATTACTAATGCTAAATATTTAATTCCCTGGGGTTCCAATTATGGTTGAGCGCTGGCAACACTGATTCTACTCTCTAATAACAACTGTAAAGGCAACTGGAGCATTTTTCAATTAATTAAATACATAGTGAACGAGTAACCTCTTGTCATTTTGCCCTCCAGGACCTGAGCTAATTGCTGTAGAATAAAATGTTTTGAAAATTAACTGATATTCTGGGCTGCACATAGTTATACCATTAAATTATAGTGTGCACAGTGAAGTTTGTCTTCTGATAGTCACACTCCATGCTCTGCAGCTGTGAGAAAGTACCTGGTATTATGGGCTTAGCGGTCCTCCAATTAGGGCCAAGTTGAAAGCCGCGCACGGCCTTTCGGAACCCATCAGTATCAATGATGGCTGCGCTGCTCACAGATAAGCGGAACGGATTTCCACAAGGAAAGTTCCCCAGACTTCACCACGAACACAGACTCTCAGGCTTCAACATTCTGAAAGTGTGCTCAAAAGAATCCCTATCACTAATTACACTCACACACAGAACTTCAAACTAAAGTTTTAGATTTCTTTTCTATTTTTTTTCACGTGAGAAGGCCGCACACCGGCCACCTGGGAAAGGCTGCCTTCTGAAGCGTGTCCTTGCGGCTTCTCATTTCTCTCTAGAACAACACCATAAATAAGCCCCAAATTGATGTCTCAGCTGAGAGGGATGAATCATAAAAGCAGACGCCACATTGAAAATAAACCTTTTTCTGAAGTACAATGAAATTCGATTAAAGACCTAGTCTCCTCGTAGCCAGTGTCGCTGACAGGTGTTCCACAGCCCCAGCTCCTGATTGGCCATAATCTGAAATCCATGCTGGGAAGCGAATGCCCTCTTGCAGCTGTCTGTCTAGCAGGGATGATCCCCTAAACAGGTTTCACTGAATTAGGAGTCTCTACAGAAGCACTCCACTCGGGAAGGAAGGCACTGAAAGTGAAATTAATCACTCTGGGAGAGAGAGAGAAGAAATAATAGAGAAAATTTAATCATTTCCATACCAATCTTTAGGGTTTAAATCTTTAATATTTCTAAGATTATAGTAACATCTTTGAGAAATGAATCTTAATTACAGGATTAGCATGGAAGTGCCAGTCCGTTAATATAAATAGATCAGTCTAAATTGCTGATCTCTACTAGACTAAACTGGATAATGAGGACTTTTTACAATTCTGAGGTTGAGTTGACTTCTCAAGAACTAATGTCAAGATCATTGGAAAACACACATGGCCATACAGAAAAGAAAAATACAAATTCTTTGAAGGTTTATTGAGGCATTAATCCATACAGAATGTAACTTCTTAATAGACCCCTGGCTTGATACATTCTGTCATTAACAATTCTTTATTTGCTGTTGGGTATCATTAACTATTCTTAACATGATAAACCACTGACTCTGTAAACAAGAACTGGCTAGGATGGTCCAGTGGATAAAGGTTCTTGCTGCCAAGCTGAGTGACCTGGGCTCAGTTCCTGGGATCCACATGGTGGAAGGAAAGAACTGACTCTTGAAAGCCATTCCACATTCTGCCCATGGCATGCATACAACACATACATGCACTCTAGAAAACAAGTGTGTGTGTGTGTCTGTGACACACACACTCAAATCCAGATATACAAATAATTACTTGCCAAAGGCATTTTTTTCCAGACTCTTAAAACTCTAAAGAGAATTTTCACTTTTACTCTAAGTGGTTCAGTACTCTTTGTGTGTTGAGAAGTCTATCAGGATCAGGAGTTCCTTAGTGAGTCCCTGCCGACTATGTATGAAACCCTAGGTTCAATCTCCAGCATGGAGGAAAAGAAAAGAAATGGATTGGACTTTATTGCCAAATGCTCACGTCCCTAGTTTTGAAAACCAATAATTTTATGAGCTGACTAATAACATGGCAAGGCTAGTGTGGTGGTGTACACCTATGACCAAACTATTTGGGAAATGGAGGCAGGAGGTTCTCAAAATAAAGGCCAGCCTGGACTACACAGGGAAATGCTTTCTCAAAATAACAACAAATAAGCAAATATATGGCCAGAACAAAC
Organism: Grammomys surdaster; assembly: GCF_004785775.1. Classification (NCBI taxonomy): domain Eukaryota; kingdom Metazoa; phylum Chordata; class Mammalia; order Rodentia; family Muridae; genus Grammomys; species Grammomys surdaster. Next base: position 1,950,354 of record NW_021620571.1, read on the forward strand.
TAAACAAATACCTAATTCTCTAAAAACATTGCAACTAGTAATCACTAAAGCCAGCATATTTGGTACTAACTTCTCCAAGTTACTGTACCTGACTAGCCAGTTGGATCAGTCACTAGATCCCACATGAGTGTTCTCCCCACTGTCCAGCCATATCCCCCCTCGGGATCACATGTCCTTGGATCACGTTCCCTTTCCTTCCTCCCTCAGTGTAACCCAGCATACCATGTGCAAAGGGTCTGGCAGTCCTATCTACACAGTCATAACTAGGTCTTACCTGCTCTTCAACCCACACTCCTATTTTGGAATAGTAAGCAAACCCCATGGGCCTTGAAAGCAGAGGATCTAGGTCCACCTGAAGGTGCTAACTGTGGTACAGCATGGGGCCAATCTCTTGAGGCTTAGGCTTCTCAGGTCTCCCAGCTCAGAGAAGGGAACAGCTTAATTCCTGAATGTTCTGAACTCTTGAGGAGAAAAAGGTCACTGAAGACTCCAGAGCATGTGAAAAAGAGCAAAGCTATGAGTCCTGAGGCTTCTAGCCTAACGGTCACCTGCTGGCACAGCCAACAGTATCAAGGAGGATGGAGTGTCTACTGCACCTTAACAACATACAGGGCAGAGAGAAGAATTAGAGTCACTATGGGTCTTTCAGGAGCTTTAGAATGAAAGCTTTAACTTTAGTCCCCAAGAGTCCAAGCCAAAAGGAGGTCTATTTGGGATGTGGAGGTGAAGGAGGAGATGTGAGGATGTTCTCATGGGAACGTGCTAGCCTAGCATGCACAGCTGCTTTGCTCTCTAGGCAGCTCCACAAAGAGACAGGCAGACAAGGAGAACTGAGAAGACAAATGCTATCACCATACAGGCAGAGCTTAATAAACTTAACTTTAGATACGGCCAGTTCTAAGCTTAACTTCCTTATTCTTGAGTGTGTTTAGCTAGCCCCATTATGCCTAAAGCTTAAATCCCAGAGTACCCCTCCTCTGTTTAGAATGGCTCTTGGGGTAAATATGGGACACCAACGATGGGAAAGGAGGAGTCAGGGCAAGTCCCCATTCTGTCACTTGAGTGGTAAAAACAAAACAACAAAACTCACAGAACTGCATGCTGGTCCTTAAGGTAGTGCCTGCAAGCGACCATTGCACATTAGAGGCCAGTTCTATTACCTGGTCTCCAAATCTACAAAGCCCGGGTCATAGGGAATCTATAGCAGGGCCAGGAGAAATACTGCTGGCAGCAATGCGGGGAGCACAGTTAGTTCAAGGAATGTCAGCAAGAACTAAAACAAATGAGGAGCAAGTCCTCCAAGCAGTCCACCTTGTACTCCAGACCCTAGGTTAGCGCCAACACTTTGTGAGGCTCTGCCCAGAATCTCAGAGGCCCCTTGGCAAGATTTCTAACACATCAGCCACTGCTAACTCTTAAGACTTGGCTATCCTGAAAACCTTTTCCCTGAGGGCTGCAGATCACAGTGGTTTGGAAATACTTAGATAGTTTTATGGTTAATGTACTGAGGTATAAATAAATATAGCTCAGTGTAAGCATCTCCACTGAAAATATGTATGCCATAAAATGACAAATAAAACAGGTCAATAACGAAGCCCATAGTAAATTGCTCAGGCAAAACCATGCATAGCATTAGCATAAACTCAGATAAACTAGCCCTCTCTGAAAAGGAGGATAAATGTACTCATGATGGAATTTCAAAATGAAAAGCTAAATGTAAACTTATACACACTATATACTTCAGGTGGGAAGAGGACTTGGGAAAACAAATCCAGCCTATGTATCTGTGTGTTCAGTTAACATTCTGCACTATGATGGTTTAACATCATGTCACACACAGTAGGTACTTAATAAGCTGCCCTTGAGCAGAGGAGAGGTATCAGGCTATTGTCAACTTGCTTGGGGGACATTTAGAGATTAAAACATAAAGCCCCTGAAAACAAGGGTCTGAAGTGTACCACACACTGACTCTGATTGGGGTGAGGCCAAGGCTACTGGGTAACAGTGTCTTGTTTTGGTTAGATTTAACAGGACAAGGGAGTGGCTGGCCTAAAGATCCTTGGCATAGGTGACAGGAATATAGGGTACCTGTGCTGTCAACATCAGGCCATTCTAAAGACCCTAACTCTCCTTCCCCGGGCCCCCCAGAGAGCGGAGCTTTCCCCTGGTACCTTTAAGGCAACTGCAAGGATGAGTGGTTCAACCTCACATCTTCATTTACTTGTCTTTCTCCTGGTCTCATGCTCCTGTCTTCAGAACGGAAATATTGCTAGACTCCACTGCTTTGTTTTGAAGTTTGAATGTGCTGTTAAGATTCCTGTCACTGTAACAAGACCCCAGAGAAACGAACTTACAGGAGGAAATGCTTATTTGGGCTCATGATTTTGGAGGTTAAGCCCTGATCAGTTGGTTCACTGCTTTGAGTCTATAATGAGGCCACATGTTCCCAGCAGGAGGACACAATGGAGACACACTTCTTCTTACACTACAAGCCAGGGAACACAGAAAAAGAAATGAGAATCCCACAGTATCCTTTGAGGTCACACCACTGATAACCTAAAGGCCTGCTTAAGGCCCCAATCTTCACAGGTTATGTGATCTCCCAACAGTACCATCTTGAGGGCCAAGCTTTTATCCGAGGCCTTTGGGGAACATTTCAGACCCAATCTTCAGAAACTGTGGAGAGATTTTCACACCTCATAGAATCATTAACTGGGGTTGGGAGTAATGTCCAAGTACACGTCTCTAAAGGCTTTATTTCTGCTTTTTTTGTTACAACTTAATATATTTTTTAAAGTAGCTTTGTAGTTTTGAGTCTGGCATATAAAGAACTTGCAGTCCCTCCTGAGAAGTGAACAGTAACCAGTTTGAAAAATCAATGACTTCTCTTGAGTCTGAGGTCCCAGAGAAAGATGGTACCTCCAAAGTTGGAGAGATAGATACAGAGAATGACTATTCACATCAGAGCCCTCTGGGGAACAGACTGGGAGGAGACAGGCCCAGACTGGGATTGGCCAGCTGCTGGAAGCTTTCACTCAAATGTGGCTGAGACAAACTATGATCGCCTGGCAGCTGGAGCCTCATGCTTTTGGGGTGTCTCTCCAGAGCCAATACTGCAGACAAATCGTCCTTGGGTTTCTGGAAGAGGAGGGGAAATAAGCACTGTGAGATATACCAGAATATTCTACTTCATTCTGTTCCTACTAACAAGATCTACCCAGTAGAAGAACTCTTCAACCTAATCTATCCTGCACGGTTCCACCTGTCAGAACCCAGCTGAGCCCTTGTCAGGTTCCTCTGGGCTTTTCCAATGTCCAGCTCTGGCCATCTTGGTCCACTAAGCTGAGCAGGAACGGAGCTGAATGAAGTCCCACTAAAAGCTGTGGTGTGCTCCCCCTCCTCTCCATCCCTGAAGGCTACAGGTCCTCTTACCCAGCTCCTCGCCCCAGCCATCAGAAGGAAATTACAAGGCACAGTAAGGAGCAAACACACACTTGGAATAGCTAGAGCTGGGACCAAATGCAGACAACAAGGCAGACCTTTAAAGCAAGGGGAACTGCCATGGCTTGAGTGATCCTGTCACCTCCAAAGCTCTTGTGTTGGAAACTCAGTCCTCAACATAGCAGCATTTGGAGGTAGATCTGAATGGGAAGATGTCATGAGTGGATTAATGGTGCTATAAAAAGAGCTTCAAGGAGTGGGTTCCTCGTCTCCCTCTCTGCCATGTGAGGACACGCAGGAAGGCCTTCACCAGCCTTCAGAACTATGGAAATAAATCCTCTTCCTTCTAATTACTCATCCTGTCACCCTGTTATAGCAACACAGGTCAACTAAGACACTGAGCAGGCAAACAACTCTAGTGGATAAAGAAGAGGGTGTATGAGGACAGATGAGAAATGTAAGCAGAGAGGAAAAAAAAATCAAAAAGAAACAAAATACAGACTCTAGAGATCCAAGAGAAATCAGACTGAGGAAAAGACACTTGGAGAAAGGAGATACAAACTGCCAAAACTGAAACACATGGAAAAATGATTGAAAAACAAACCAGAAACAGTAACATGGTAACATCTTGGGCAAGAATTGCAACACTCAGGAGACAGAGGTAGGTGGGTCTCTGAGTTCCAGGACAGCCAGCACAGAACAGTGAGATCATGCCTACAAAATAAACAACAAACAAACAAGTAAATAAATTAATTATAGAGACTATAAAGAACATGGAGACATGCTTAGGTTAAACAAACAAGCAACAACAAAACAGAACAAAACAACTTGGATCCACGGATTTTAAAGAAGGAAGAGCTCCAGAGAGGAGGAAGTGAGGATGACCTACCTGGTCTAAGATGACACTGTTCCAACAGTGACCTCATGCGTGGGTTAACTGGGGCAGGAGAGGTGCTATGAGTCACAATAAGGACTGAGGGAGAGATGGCTCAGGGAGGAGGAGATGGAGGAGGACAGTCAAAGTCAGACACCTATGCCTTGGCAATAGCCCAGGCAGTGTGCCAGGGGCTATCATCTTTGGAGAGAGGTGACCAGCAGATGACAGACCCAGGACCAAGATGGAGCCCAGCAGCCAGAGCTGGGAGCAGGGAGTCATGAGCAGGGAGGTTAAGTGGGATGAGAGCTGTAGGCTAGTAGTTGTCAAAAGCCTCTTAGACTGCTAAACCATCGGATGGCAGAGGGCCTCTGATAAGATCCTGGAGAGAGCTGACAGGAGGACACGCCCACAGCTCCCTGAATGGTGAAGGCTAAGGAGATAAACATTCTCAGTGGAGCAGGAAAGATGGGGCTGGAGGAGCTAAATTAGATTGGAGGACTTAAAAAATGGAATATTTTTAAATGTAGAAGGAAAGAAAGAACTGAAGATAAAACAGTGATTGGCTGGCCAGAAGGGGAGCCCACTCCTATGAAAATGTGCCACAATGATGGGGCTCCTGGAATCAATGCTATTACTAAATATAAAATCATGGGTATCTTAATTTTATTGTATTTCATAGCCCCTTTGAGTAAGTCTGTGATTCCTAAAATTCTAGCCATTCTGGAGACACGGTCTTATAATACCAGATATTCAAAAGGCTGAGGCCGGAGGAATGCAAGTTCCAGGCCCATCTGAGAACTCTGTGTCAGACTTTAAAAACTAAAGAGGGCTGGAAGCATGTGCTCACAGCAGAGTGCTTGCTTAGTGCACACTGGGGAAGCCCTTCTTAAAGGGACCTATAGCATATCAAAGATTCTAAAATTGACAGATGGTTAGCAAAAGCTCATAAGCACTCTCCTCTGACCTTGTACTAAAAAACAATAACATGTATGCATTTACCCCAAACAATTTCCCTCTTTCTTTCATTTTTCACTTGAGTTTAGAGACAGTGTCTCACCATGTAGCCCTGGCTGTCCCGGAATTCACTCTGTAGACCAGGCTGGCCTCAAACTCAGAGACCCACCTGCCTCTGCTTCCCAAGTGCTGGGATTAAAGGTATGGGCCATCATGTCCAGCCCAAAGCAATTTCTTAATAAGGACATTGGCTTCGTACAGTTTTAACGAGTAGTCACTCCCTAACTTCTATGGGTGATTTTGGTTTTAATTTTGAAGCTCTTTCCAAAGAGCTGTAAATGTCTACAATAAAGTACAATTTGAAATGTACTATAGGTTTGCAAATTAGGTATTTAAGATACCAAACAAGTACAAGTCCTTAACAAATGAAAAGAGAGAAAATGGGTTGAGTCTCCTGACCAGAAAGAATCTTGCAAGCCCCATTGTTACGAGAAAGGCAGCTATCTGATTTGCACACAGTCCCACAGCTCTTCTTACCCACTGTGGTCTGCAGAGGGAGCCCAGGGCCTCACACAGTCTGGGAATGCCTACTGCATGGCTCTACCTCATGAGCACAAACCCAAACCTATAAATCCTTTCAAAGAAGGAAGGTTCAGAAAAGCACAAGGCTAAGCAGACTGCTGGCCAGGCAGACACTTGAATGCTTCAAGAAATCCTGGCTAGACCAGATCTTACCCTGCTAACCTCCAACCTGGCTTCAGTTTGTGTCCCCCTTTGTACCCGCTTCTTCATGTCACGTGAGCCAGCTTGAGAACTCAAGCTTGGCTCCCCTCGGTCTCTTCATCCAGTTCTCCTCTGTCATGTCCATCACCAGTTGTCTTCATCCCCTGAACTCTGAGTTTCTAATAAAGCATCACTTTGTGGACTCCTTGTTTCTTCTCACTTATTAGTGTGACTTGGGGGTGGGGCGCTCTGATGTTAGGGACGCAGTACCTCAAAGTACTATGACACTGAATAGATACTCCAATACATTTTTCAAAAATCAATGACAGCACTAGCTTTAAAGAGTTTATTGTGCACCTTATCTTTCAGCTTATCATTTTTAGAGTAAGGAGCATTTAAATATTTTATTCCTTTTACATAATGATGACCTGGACCACAGTGAACTACAGAAAAAGCCACTGAAAGACAGGGGTGGACTAAGTCTGGTTCCCCATTCAGAAAGTTAACAGACTTTAATCTGGACTATAAGTGGGGTCACTCGGTCCAGATAGCTGCATTCCATGTTTCTTAGAAAGAGAGAGATTGAGCCGGGCAGGAGGAGCACACACGGTTAACCCCAGCACTCAGGCAGCGGAGACAAGTGAATTTCTAAGTTTGAGGCTAGCCTGGTCTTCAGAGCGAGTTACAGGACAGCCAGGACTATACAAAGAAACCCCATCTCACAAAACAAAATATAATAAAAGAACAAAATAAAACAAAGAGTCTTGTCACATTATGATGCAGTTTGTAAAGAATTATATCTTATGTAAAGAAATCAGAAAAACAACTACTCCTTAAAATTCTTTTCTATGGGTTTTCCCAAAATATCACATATGGCTTTGCAACACATTATCATGTCTCAGTAAGTAAAATATAACTCAGGGTAATTTCCACAAGGGCTGGTGGGAATTGGAGCTTTTCCTTCCAGTTAGCCTTGTGTGAAGTAGCTACACTTCACAGAGACCGTGGACCCAAGATGGCTTACTTTCACTCCTTTAGTTCTTTCTTTCTCTAAGTGCACAGTAGAATTAAAGAGCCCCGCCAACCTGACACCACGTGGGGAGCTCTGAGCTGAGGTGGAATGGCCAAAGTGGGGTCTACAGATCCAGACGTCACAGTGCAGCTTTGATGTCCAGCTAGAACCTAATTGGATATCACAGTGCAGCTAGAAAACTGCCCCAGATTTTCCTGGGTGACCTGTGGCCTGTGCAGCTCCTTCTTAGCAGTGTGTCCCCCTTACTATACTGAGAAGAGATAGAGAAGCTAAGCTGCATTAAGCACAAATGAGCAAAGCCAAGTTTCTGAAACAATGTGTTCTTCCATTTATCTACAAATGATTTACCATAGCCTCTATGTTTTCAAATTATAACCAATGCAGTTGATATAAAAACTCCACAAAAATTTAGGTAATCTCCTTGAAAAATAGTCATCTAGAAAATTATAGTGCAGTCCACAATTTCAGTAGTGGCCATTTTATCCCAGGAAAATAAATGTATACTCATTCAAAAACTGCAACATGACTGTGTATAGCAGCTTTATCTGTTATAGTCAAAGTCCAGAAACAACTATGATGTCACAACCATAAGGGGTTAAACTGCAGCACTCCTATGCCTTGAACTGCCACTGAAACAGAGGTGGTTAACACACACATACACACACACACACACACACACACACACACACACACACCGAAGCTTCATAAAACAATCTGATCCCAGAGGTTACCTGTGGTGCTTAGGCAGCATTCATAGGCTTCAGGGAAGACTAAAGGTTGCTGCAGCCGTGGGGAGGGGGAGACAGAGGCATGGCCACAAGGGGTGAGATGAGTCTTCGTAGTGATAGAAATATCCTGATCAACATCAATATCCAGGCTGTGACATTAAATATACTGCAAAATAGATATTACTTATGGGAAAAACTGGGAAAAGGGTTCAAGGACATTTCTATTATTTTGTACAACTTCCTTTGACTCTATAATTATTTCAAAATATAAAGTTTAATTAAAGATAAAATTAAGAAGAGGGCCCAGGTGTGGTGGCACAGACTTTAATTCTAGCACTAAAGAGACAGACACAGGCAGATGTCTGGCTTTGAGGCCAGCCTATCTACATAGAAAGTTCCAGAACAGCCAGGACTCTATAGAAAAACAAAACACAAAGAACAAGAACAACCATACACATGTGCACGCCCATGGGTGCCCTCCCCACCCCAGAGAATGAGAGAGAGAGAGAGAGAAAGAGAGAGAGAGAGAGAGAGAGAGAGAGAGAGAGAGAGAGAGAGAGAGAGAACCGACCAACCAACCAACCATCCATCCATCCAGAAACCCAAGAAGGGAAACATTCTAGCTACTGAATTTGCTGTGCTACACTGATATCTAAGCTTTAGAAATTACCCCAGGGGTTGGAGTCTTTGGAACAGCCATGGAGGTGGTTGAAGTACAAGCTGGGCCACTCATACAAACCCATAGCAATTTTGGACCTGAGAGCATCTCTGACTATCCTGGTTCCTTGCCTAGGAGGATCTCTAGATAGACACACCTTCCAGCCTCCTGCCACTAGAATTGGAGGTAACCTCTGTAGAGTAATCCTTCCCTTTTTTACTGATGCTACAAAGGCTCTTATGATGATGAATTCCCAGCAGGCAAGGAAGCAGGTTACAGCTACCCAAAGGGAGAAGGGATACCAACCTTCTTTACACACATCTGATGTTCCCCCATACAGTGAAGGCTCTGCCAGGAGAGGTAATCTTCTTCCAGAGTCTGAACTGCACTGATAGATTTGTTCAGGAAGAGATGTTCTATTGGAAGGCTGTAATATAGAGAATTAAAAAGTATATGTGGATGCTTGTCATATTTTTTCTCCTGTAAGTATAACAGAGGCAGGTTAGAAAGTCATTTTCAGCCTACCTAGTGATATCTGATTGCTACAAGAATCATAAAAGTAAAAGAATTTTTAGAACTCTTTAATCATCAATATTCATTCAGTCAAATAAAGACATTTTATTTTTAGAAAAAAATAACACATAAAATTTATTTCATTTTTTCTTCTTTGATTAAAGCAGCAAATATTCAACAATGCATTGTAATATTAAGCATTTTCAATAAAACTAGTGACACAGAAGCCCTTCACCTTTTGCACAGTGAGTGCGGACTGGCACTGGGAGAATGCTGTAGTCCATAGATAGCTACCTCCAAGCAGATACCAGCATCATCTGAGTGTCCATGAGCTCTGTATCTTTTGCACCAAGACAGAAACAGATCTCAAGAACCCCAGGAACATTAGCTGAATCTAAAAATAGTAATTATTTGTCACAATCATTGTCATTCTTAAGATCTTGTACGTTACTAGTTGCAACTTCACTTGGCCACGTTGCTTCATGCGTGGGAGAAGACAAATCACTAATCCAGTGTGGACACCAAGGGAACATGCCACCTGTGAAGCATTGTCATAACTTGGTGATGTGGTGAAGTGTTCCCTCTAACTGCTTCTTTAAGATGTTTTCAGTAACAAAAATGTCATCCAGGGTGAACGCAATGAGGCCTTTGCAAACAGCAAAGCTGCAGCCTAAATAAGGGACTGACCCTCCCCTAGAAGGGGTGGTACAGTTCTGCAAGTGGGGAGGTCATATGGAAAATAGAATTATATGCTAATGTGTTCCTATATTTAGTTATTATGGAAGGTCAGGTGAAATACAGTAAACTGAATTCTGGAAAAAAATAAGTAGATTGGTATGAACCATGTCACAGTTAACTGTATTAAATACAAATAAGAAAGATTTTGAAGGCAGAGGTCTTTCTTCCTTTATAACTTTTAACTAGCCCTATGCAATCACATGCATAATTTTAAAACAAAACTGTTTTTCTGCAAATAGTTTTTCCCTAAAGGAGAACTGGGGCAGGATTTTTTTTTTTTTAAGGAATGATAAGAAATAGAGACAAGTCTAATATTCAAGGGAATAATTTTCTCTAAAAAGTCTTCACTTTATTTAAATTAAGTTTACAAAGATGATTCCACACGTACTGCAACATGAAGAGATACTGATTAAGAGGTGGGATGTAAGGTACTACTATACCGCTTCACTTTTCCCCAGAGAAACTAAACCACAACAGACATGTTTTTGCTTCACACAGATTGGTCTGACAATAGATACTGTATTTAAAAAATCTATGGAAAGAAAACTTATTTGTTTTTCCTTAAAAGATACAATTTTATGGTTATTATACTTACTTAAAAACTATCAATGCAATGTAACTGGCTGAAGATTCTAGGCGATGGTCCCGGTGGTACTTCCGTCCATCTCTTTCTCCCTATGACAGGCAGGTGACATGTGGAGGTGAACCCGTAAAGGCAGGGCATCATAGCCAGAACCTTTCACAGCACACTCACTTCACTGAAGAACACAACAAAGACAAGAGGCAGACACCACCCAGGCCACACCTTAGGCAATTCTCAGGGAACCGTGAAACAATAGTTCTGTGTTCTAAGCTCATAGTTCCCTCCATTTAGATATTAGCTGCATTCTCAATTTTTTTCTCCACATTTGCAAGGTCATGTCATCAGGGGGCAAGCACAGTCTTAAATCAACTCGTTTTTAATTTCTAAAAGGATTTTACATATTGATTTTATAACTTAGTTAGCATAAAACGAGTTAGGTTCCCATGAAATATCATTGTATTATCGTTTTTGAATATGTCTTTTCCTGGTAAATGTCACTAGCTTGATTCACCACACGTTCTCCTTACCAGTGAGACATGAGAATACGAGTCAGTTCAGAATCTTTATACACTCAGATGTATAAACACACAAGTATCTATTTCTTCTTTGAAAGATTTTATGTATTGAGATCTTAGTCCATAAGAAGTGGCGGATTACAGGAAAGAAGGGAACAAAATCCGATGAAAACCTGCCGCGATGTCTAAAACCTAGCACTTGGGATTAATCTTCACTTGCAGAAAAAGGGATATGGTGTCAAGACAGAGGTGGCCTGGCATAAAACACTGCACATTAACTCCTACAACAACCACATGAAATGTCTTACTAGAGCCCGATGTCATCTATAGACGGCTGTGTGTATGCCTTCATTTTAACATGGAAACTGTAAAAACATTAGGCCAGTTCAAGATAACATCAAACAATCAGAAAGTCCATGACTAAAAGGAACACTCAAAATAGGACTTGAGGAGACCCTTGAAACCTGGGGCCCAGCGTCACAGATGACACCACCATTCCTGGTGGGGTGTTTATAGAAACCATTCTTCCCTAGCTAGCTGGGAGGAATGAAAGCTTCTTACAAGCAGCTAAAAGAAAGTCTTTACCATGCCCCTTGAAAAAGCTCATTTTCACATTACTCAAGCTTCATTATGCTAAATCAATATTCGTTTAGTCACTGGGGTTATTGACATATTTTAAAATAAAAGTATACCCTTCAGCTACTGCACTCATTACAGGTAATTTGTCTTGTCAGAGAGCAGGGAATATTATCTTAGTCTTTCAGGGGCTGACAGCCCATGGAAATACCTCCCTATGGTTACAACTGTAAATAATTTTAAGGTAAAATATTGAAAAATCAATGACTGTTTCCTGCAATCTGTCACAAACAAATCAATCATAATCTGTACTGCCATCAAGTATGATTTGAAGGAGATGGGAGCAGATGTAATTCTTGGCTGGAGTCTCTCATTTCAAAATCACTTCACATAATGGTCTCATCATTTAAAGACTTAACAGTCAGTGCAACTGCCACTGTAACATCGAGTTGGACAAAACCACAAGGAGGGGGAGGAGAAAACGCCATCAGTATTATGTTAACAAACATTTAATTTAAATGGTTGGTGCATTAGTAAATTTCCGCTGTGAACAGTTTTACCTGCCCTTTCACAGCTTGACATTAATCAAGGCTGCTTTTCCATGTCCTGATGGGTAGGAACTGAGCCTGTGATTCCAAGTGTACTCTCTAACACTTGTGCCTTTTATTTAAAAAAAAAATGACAGAGAATAAAATCTGGAATTAGCAAGAACCATGGGTTCCATAATATTTTATAATTCTATCTCTCTAACAATGACAAAAAAATAGTGTCATACAAGTCAAGATCATACTCTTTACATTCTTAAAAAAAAAAGCAGAAAGGTCTCAGATGCCCAAATGTTGAATCTTATATTTTCTTTCTATTAATAAACAAAGTTCAACTTTGTAATGTTATAATGTTCTTAATGACCAGTAAGACCTGGTCAGCTGGAAAACACCCTGTATCTAGACACAAGCTGCACCGTCAAACACTGCATTAAAAGCAGGAGTAATAACTCGACCATGCCAGGTGTGAGGTTGGTCATGGTCACAACACTGACTCCTTGTGCCAGTGTAAACTGCCTTCCAGATAAGTACGCTGCTATCGGCATTTTCTGACTACAGTGTAATGGCTCCCCAGCTGCTGACACCCTGTGAGTAGACATGGAGAAAAGAATCTAAAACTAATATTCCTCCCTCTGTTTCAGGACTCTCGCAAACACCACTGGACTTACAGACTACCCCCAGTCTTTTCTGAAGCCTTGTGGTTATAAATGTGCTCTTGTACCTTTAACGGAAGAAATCAATTTGAGCTACCACATTCTTACCATTTCCCTAATTATATAATTAGACACCATGAAGCCCTTTTCTGTTTTATTAATGTCCCTTACTAGATATAGGTCAAGGGGTAAAAATTTGTAATGACAGGGAAAATGTTGCCTTTCTTAAAAAGAAAAACAAACAGATATAAATACTATTAAACGATTGAGGTCTATGTCAACATTCCCAGACAAAGTAATTGATCTTGTAAATGGACTGATTTATAACCGAACCTTCTCGGTCAACATGGTAACACACGGCCAGTGGACAGCCTCTCCTCAAGATGCAGATGGAGCCCAATGTTGTTTTTTAGGAATCTTAGATTTCAATGCCAGCAGTAGGTTTCAAGACAAAAATGTACATGGGTAAATTATCAGAGATGCCATCCAGAATGTAGCAGACCCTTTTATTATTCTGTGTGAGCCCCAGCAACAGCTGCAGAGAATGCAGTAGCTAACCTAGCATGGTGGGAAGGGAAAAGACGAGCCTGGCCAGGGCCGATAGCACTCAGGGTGAAACCACGAAAGGAAACCATGGCCAGCTTGCCCCAGCCACTCCTGCTGGGGTCTCTGTACCCCTGTGCTGGGCTGGGCTGCTGGTGGTCGGTCAGCCACCCTGGAGAATACATGCCTAGGTTATTGCAACAAAGGACGAGGAGGTAAATGAGGACAGGTGGACAACAGGCTGGACGCATGTCAGTCTCAAACTGAAATGTCATCTGCTAGAGCTGTGCAGGGCGCCATCGCAGATCTAATTCGCAGAAAGAAGCTATTTTAAGGGCGCTGAGTAGGCCGAAATGCTATTTCTCAGCTCTCTGAACACAGCCTGTGGCCCTGGGAGAAGCAGGCTCGGAAAGTTAGGGAAAAAGAAAAAACAGGATGGTTCCCATAGCTCAAAATTAAAGAAACTCCGTCTACTGGGCAGAGTTCTCATGTATGATAAGGTTCAGGATTACAGAGAAAAGTGCTCTTGACAAGAGATAATATTACCTTGCTGTCTTCTGAATCACCTCCTTCCACCAGGCAGTCAGGGGCTCCGTTACAAACTGTGATTCTTAAAGAGAAAACGGCCACAGTCAGCTTCATCTCCCTCACCACTTCCTTCATGGAATTACAACTTAATTACTGATACCTCAATTGATTTTATTCCTGGATGATGCATTCCTTAAAAAGCATACACTTCAGCTAGTTCCACTAGAGAACATTTAGTACAGCCTTCTCAATTCATCAGCCATAACCCATTACTACAAAAAGGATGGCTCTTGATGTGTGCAACAGTGCCCCTGCGCCCCACCCCGTCGTGCACAACTACTTCATATAAGAGGAAGAGTCAGAAGCATTTGAATCCCTGTAATAAAACTGGAATCTTAATTGTAAATCCAGCTCACAACAGAAGTGAAACTTGATACACCTGAATGTTTAGATATTTCATATTTATAATATATGTGTGTGTATACACATAGACATACAAACATATATATCTATGTATATCCAAATAATTATCCTTAGGAGAAAAAAAGAAAAGTAAACCTCAATCCTCTTATGTTTAAATTCAACAACTCTATCATGATTTAAAAACAGAACAGAACCCAAAATCTCAAAGGTAAACAAAAAGGAGTCGGATTTCTGCCTGGCTAACATTTTCTTTACATTTGTGCTATGCTTTTAGCTTGCTATGATGCTTCAGCCCAGAGTTTCTGTAGGTTCCAATTAGTATTGGGGACACAAGTCTATTATTTACAAACAACTAAATAGCATTTCATACTAGAGCCAAGACCACACTAACGCCTGTGACAACAATTTACAGAAAAGCATTTGTTCTAGCAAAGGTTAGATTAACTAGTCTGCTTTCAGTAAGATGAGTGTGGTTTTTTGGGGGGAGAGGGAAGGAGCTAGTAACTTTATTGCTAATAAATGTTGAAATTCACTAGGTCCAGTTCTTTGCTGTAGCCCTTAAAAAGCACAGATATTCTGCAAAGTAATTCTTTCTCCATCACCTCTACCTAGAAGTCCTAACTGAATAGCAATGACAAGCTTTGCATACGCCTGTATACTTTCTATCACTAAGAGCTCGATACTTATGGCTGGTGCTAAAGTTATTCTTAAAAGAACCAGATCATAAAAATAATTTCAAAATGTGATTTATTTTAACTCTGTTATTTCCTTTAAATAGTAATTTAATTTCTATTAAACATTATAACCTTGGTCTTGATTTTAATTGCAAAAATCTGTTTATAAATCTCACTATCCAATGATATCATTCAAATAAATTATTCAATGCAATCCCAAGATAAATGATAAATTATTCAATCATTCCACAAATTGTCAATTTTCAAATTTACTGAATTCCTGTTTAGTGCACTAACAGGATTTAATAGTCAAAGCCCTCAGGTGGTGTTTCCCACCACCCACTCCTTACCCCTCTTACTGACATGCATACTTTGGTGAAGCTGCCTTGGTTCTACTTGGAAGCTTCACATACAGGTGCACCCAGAACATTCAGATAGTCTTGAGATGTGCAAGAACAAATGTCAATCCATATGGGAAACAATCCCATAGTTTGGAAGTAAACTTAGCCAAAACATCCAAATATAATATAGAAATGTTGTAGTTGTCACCTGTACAAGAAATAGAAGTGATTCTGTATAAAAGAACCTAGGATACTAGTAATACTTTGGGGATATTTGGTATGAATGCCTAATGCAATTTTCTCCAAGGTATCACTCCATATTACGGCAAATAAACAAATAAGAGCTGTATCAAGGTGTAGAATATCATTAGCCGGAGAAAAGACTAGAAAAATGGATTACACAAATGACAGCTGCAGGAGAAAATTATATTCTCCTTTCCTGAACAAATGTTAAGTGCATCCTCACTAATAAAGACTTACACTCAAACTACATTACAATGTACTGGTTTTCAATTTTGAATCATCTAAGTTGATTTGCAAGCTAAATTGTTGCCGAGATATACTAGAGTTATGAAAACAGAGCCAATTTATACGGAAATAAGTCATCAGTATTGCACTTCAGAGGAGAGCTGGGAAGGCAAACTACTCATTATTGAACAAGGAAAAAAAATCACCACTAGGTTTTACATGTTCATAGAGATGTGTCAGCTGCTGTTCCGTTCAGAAAAAAACTAGTCTCTACCAAAACAATGTTAAAAACAGAAGCTAATTCAGTGTGGAAACTGAAGAGAATTAGATGCAGACAGACATACTACCTCTCAAAAGCAGGTGAAGCAATTTCAGAATTAAAACATTGTTCCAATTATGTCACTCTGCTCCTAATCTATTTCAAATAACACAGTCAATTCACAAAGGATTACAGCATTTCATTCACTTCCAGCTCATCAACTTAAAGAACAGTATCATTCTTCTTAAGATTTACAGAACATACAAACATTCATAATTGTATTATTAAGTAAAATGGAGAATTCATTTGTATTAATATTCTATCTCTTTTAACACAATATGTCTAACTTTAAGATAACACATGCATAACAGCATAAGAGATGGGGACTGCAGCTGCCAGAGGAAACATTTTGATTGGAGAGGGGAGGTTTTAGGGGGGATAAATAAAGCAATTATCTCAAAATGAACGCTCTTGTTTCAGTTTCAGCAAACAAGTCTAAGTAAGTCTTCCTTTGATTTTAGCTCCCCGTGTAATTCTAACCAGCTAATTATCCTCGAAGTCAAGAATCAGCCGTGACTCTCCACCTGGCCTTTCCCATCAGATGCTCAGGGTCCCTCCACTTTCATTTCCTCTTTCTACCCTGAGGTTTAATATTAAAGGAAAGCACGGACACATCTTACACAAATGCTGATTGACAGCCAGCTTCCAGGAAATGTCGAGCTACAAAGAGGAGGGAAAATTTTAATGTAGCACTTATGTTAAACGGTCTGAGGTGTGAGGTGAGCCAAGGGTAAGTGGCCACCAGCATTGCCCCTTTGTTGTTTTCACACTAAGTCCTAGTGGAAGATGGTGATATTATTTTAATGAGTACCCAGGTTATAATCTGCACAACAAACTAATACTATATCACCATTTGCTCACCAATTAGAATATATAATACAGTATTCTGGATGGAGTGAAAGTTTCCCTCATTTCTACAAACGAAATTGAGGCATTCCATAAACATTTCAGCTATGCACTTGTTAATATGAAGAGAATTATTTTACATCGCCAAGGCTCTTCGGAAGACTGTTTCCTTTCTCAAACCTTAAAAGGGATACATTTCTAATTGATTTACCATTTCAGTATTTCCCTGTTTCTTGCACACTAGACACGTCTTCCTCAACAGATTGATTCTGACCACTAATGACTGTCTGCCTAACAATACAGCCCTCTACTTTATGCTTTGCTTTAGAAACTGAGAGCCATTATTTCACAAAGACAGAACACAAAGGAAGCCGACACAAATTATTGCCAAAAAGCCACAAGTAGTATCAGAACATGCCAGAACACTTAACATTAAACTATCATTCCTCTAAAACTTCTGTTGCCAAACTGCTCACAAGATCTGGATGCTCAAAGAGAGGTTTCAAGAGCAATTAAAGTCTCCAAAAGCAAAACTGTACAAAATTATGCCCTCTTCTTGTGTCTCCATTTATAGACAACATTTTTTCTGGATCTTAATTAAGATAACGATGCACACCTGTGTCAACATTCTCCGGCAAGCCAGCCTTATCAATCATAATCCTTTAAGTACACTGGAAAACAGCAAAGCGATAGGACAGAAGCAATCTGTTGCCTTTCCTGACGCTGGTGTTGTGTCTCTGCCCCAAGAATGATGAGATCTTTAAAATCCAGCAGATCTACTTTTGTAAGTCTTTAAAGTTTTAACTGTAAACAGCTATTACACTAAATAAACAGGCGTCACCTCCTTTGCACTTGCTAGAAACAATGACAGCCCTACTTGTCCAGAACTTGAAGAGCGAGCTCCATGCCAGATCTTGGCAGCACAATCGTGAGTCTTATTTTAAAGCTCTATGTTTTAAGAGCTAGGCATAACTGGATCCGTGCAGACATGACAAACCAATAAACCCTTGGCAAGTTTTTAAATGAAGCTTAGCAAGACTACATTAAAAACAATCAGAGTAACCTATCCCTAGTACAACATGTTTAGAAATATACAAATGCAGCAGTAAGGGAAATAAAAGTCTTGGTGACTTGGCATGAGGGAATATAGGTCCTACTTCTGCTGGTGTATACAGAGCTTCAGCGACAAGAAGCCCGGAACTACAGCTAACAAGTGAGCAATTTCCCAAATGGAAAAGCTGATTGAATAGAAAGGAAAAAATGAGTGTGTGTGTGTGTGTGTGTGTGTGTGTCCTCCCCTAGTATCAAGATAAAAAGTTAAAACCTTTTGTTTACCAGCAAGAATGTGTTTACCGAGCGAGAATATAAAACCTTTCTTATAAACAGGGAGAAAGGACGCCAGATGCTATCTGAATTCCGTCTGCCTGCTAATGATCGGCTTTAGCCTTCCCCTCACTTATTAACACGATTCTGTATCAGACGCTGGTGGCCGAGACCAGCAGAGCAGCAGAGCCATCAGTGTGCAAATAAAGCAGAAAATAGAGACATCCTTAAGAAATGAGCCTTAAATTTGATGTAGAGCGGAGGTGACAACCACGGAAACAAAACCATAAATTCTAAATGTTTCAATATCTTGCAAGATTCTTTCTAGTCCTTCACACCAAAAAGAAGAGAGTAGAAAAATATAGAGTGGGGAGCAAGATGGGGAGGGGGAGACAGAAACAGCCAAGCCGCCCAAGTGGCAGGATTCTGTAATGAGGATGTCTGCGTGACAGACTTGGGCTCTCAGTGGCACAAACCTCCTTGACTCGCTTTCAGAAGTCTTCGTCCTGGACCAGAGCCGAGACACTGATGCCGGGGACACGCGTGGGTCAGAGAGACACGCCCACGCGCGTCTGCCGGCACGTAGACCGCGGGGCCCGGCTGTGTCCACGCCTTCGGCTTGGTGCGCGGCTCTGCGCGGGCCGCGGACGCTCCCTCGTGGCAGGCCGCGCCGACCGTTAGCTGGGCTGAGCGGGCGGAGCCGGGGGGCGGTGCGGCCGCGGGAGGCGGGGACCCGCGCGTCGGGGCGGGGACGCTCCTTGTTGAACCCTGGCCTACCCCGAACCCGGAATGGTCAGCTCGAGAGGCAGCCTCAGGCCGCCGCACGCTCCCCGGGGCTCGGTCTCCGCGTGCCTCTCTGTCTAGCTCCCAGCCGCCAGCTTCAGCGGCCGACCGCTTCTGGTCTCCATGACAATACGCAGCCGAAGACCCTCCCAGCCACGCCCCCTCGGCACTGGAACTCCGAGGAAAGCGGACTACGTCATCCAGAGGTGGGGTTAGTGGAGACCGACGCCCAATCAGAAGCGAAGCTGTGTAGGAGAAGGGCGGGGTGGGCCTAGAGGTTCTTGGAGAATGTAGTCCGCGGGGGTCCAACCTCTTGGGGGCGGAACCTGTAGCCTGAGTGCTAAGTGAAGGGGGGCAGCCTGCGCGCGTGCGTGAAGGCGCACCGCGGTGCGAGTCCCTGTGCGGTCCGAGTGGGGTTAGTGTGTGCCACGGCCCCAGCTAAGCAAACTGCTTGTAGGCCACTGAGAATCATTTCAGGAAACTTTGTGTATAGTTACACTCCGGTCTGCTCGTGGCTGGGCTGTGGAAGGCCACAAAATGCATGGTGTGTGCACTCTGCCGCCGGCGGTCCTGGTTCACCAGCGCCCCTGTCTGTCCCGTAGCTTCAGTGCGTCTATAATTTGTGGCGGTGGGAGGTGGAGACCAGGGGCGAGGGTCTGTTTTGACTTTTCACTGTGTGGCCGTGGAGGGGCTTGGGGGGGTGTTCCGAGAACTCTGCCTGTGACTGGAGTGTGTGTTTGCCAGGCCAGCGCCTCGCTGAACAAACAGCGGTTGGGTTGGACACGGTTCTGCCCAGTGTTTGCAGTGGAACTGGGGCGGGGGCGAGCGAGGGGGAAGGCGACTTAGTGGAACAAAAGGGAAGTGATCCCACACCCTCCGGTCCCACAGACTTGACGGGGCGAGCTGCCGGTGGCCAGCCATGAGAAGCAGGCAAAGCTACATGGGATGGCAGTGGGGTCGGGGGCGTCTAGGGGACCTACTCGGGTAGAACAGCTTCTCCGTTGGGGACTTCTTGCCCACTGCCTTCCTCGCTCCAGAGAAAAGCCACACCCCCAGCCAGAGACCCCCGAGTCTCCTCTCTCGCCTCCTCTCGTCGACCGGCAGGGGTTGGTGGAAGGAAGGCCCAGCGGGGGTCCTTCAGCTTAGGCCTGGCTCTTGCCCACCTGCTGCAGAGGCTGGCGCAGAAAGGCGGTCATCCCGGCCTTGTTGTGCCCTGGGTGCCAGCATCCATCAACTCTCCCTGGGACCTGAATTTCAGGTCTCCGGCTCAACCTAGAAACCTCCGGCAGGAGGGAGAAGCCACTGTAGAGCGTGGAGGGAGAAGAACCACCTCCCAGCCCAGCTTTCCGGAGAACACGACGTCCGCCAACTTCGTTCTTCGCACTGGCGAGGAAGGCGCAGAGCGTTCTCCCGAGCGCAGCCCTCCGCATCTTTCCCTTTGTGTTGCCCAGCGGCCCGAGCCGCGACCAGGGCCAGTTGTGCGTCGAGATTGCCGCTCCGCCCAGAGTTAGCGAGAGGAGAGGAAAGTTGGAAGCGATCGGCGCGCTTGGGATGTGATTGTCATCCTGGGGCCGGCGCTCGAGAGTCTGAGAAAGAGAGAAGGAGAGGAAGAGTCGGGGAGGGAGGAGGGGGAGGCCGGGCAGAGGAGGAGAGGGGGGTGGCGGAGGAGAGGCGGGCGCTAGGGAGGGGCGAGGGGAGCGCCAGTGAGCGGGAGAGGAGCCGGGGAGGAACTGGGAGAGGGCGAGACGCGCCTGGCGGCCGGGTTGGCTGCCGCCGGCCAGAGGCTCCTGCCAGTCCCCCCACCGACTACACCCCGGGAAGGAGGAGCTTCGCGCGCGCACAAGGCGTCAGAATCCTCAATTTCCAACTTAGCATCTTGGCAGGACCTTTGCAAAGCCAAAAGCAGAGCCCCCCGGTGCAAAGAGCGAGGGAGGGGGGTGGGGGGAGAGAAAGCCTAGCCCGGGCAAGCGGGGCGCGCAGAGGAGCGGGCGCGGCGGTCGCAGCCGGAGGCGCGCGGGAAGCCAACCAGGAGGCGCCGCGGGCCGGAGCCCGGGAGCCGGGGCTCGAAGAGCTGCCGCCCGGGGCAGCCAGAGGCCAGGTGCCGGCTCGCTCGCTCGCCCTCGCAGGGCGCCGCCCGGCTCGTTGGCCGCCGCGGCGCGGCGCGCCCCATGCCCGTGTGTGGCCATGTCCTACCCGCAGGGCTACTTGTACCAGCCGTCCGCCTCGCTGGCGCTCTACTCGTGCCCCGCATACAGCACCAGCGTCATTTCGGGGCCCCGCACGGATGAGCTCGGCCGCTCTTCTTCGGGCTCCGCATTCTCGCCCTACGCTGGCTCCACTGCCTTCACGGCTCCCTCGCCGGGCTACAACTCGCACCTCCAGTACGGCGCCGATCCCGCGGCTGCGGCCGCCGCCGCCTTCTCGTACGTGGTGAGTGTGAGCTGGGTCCGAGGCGAGTGGGCGAGCGGGCGAGCGGGCGAGCGGGTGGGCAGCCGGGGCCAGGCCTGCAGAGCCCGGCTGCGGTGGACACGGGCCTAGGCGCCACTTCACCCGCCAAGCTTCGCGGCCCTTGCAAACTTGAGCAATTGTCTTGTTCGGCTTCACTCGAGCTGCGGGCGCCGGAGTGGCTCTGGCGAAAGCCGCGTCTTGCTGGGATCGCCGAGCTGAAGGGAAGGGTTTGGGGCGCGGGGGAGGGGAGAATTGCTCTTTACTATAAAGAACAGCATTTGGCCCAAAGCTCTGGGACAAGCTACAAATTTCTTCTTCCTCTTTCTTTCTTTTGGTTTTGCCATGTTGGAAAAGTAGTTCAAAAGAAGCAGACCCGAATTCCGAACAGTAGTGGCGTGCTATATCTATGTAAATGTGTTTGGCCTCGCCTTTAATTAATCCCCCCAAAATGTTGCAAATCCGTAATCCTATCTTCGCAATCCGATTTGGAAGTATTAAATTTCTGAAACGTCCAGCGAGGTGCGGTGTATCCGGGTTTTTACCGCAGGGTGTGCTTTCTGGAAAAGCGCAACGGCTTCGGTTAGGGATAGCATTTTTTTGGACCATCGGTGTGCAGCCTAAGGCTCAGTTTGTCTATAGCGTTTCTTTGAAGATTAAAGAAAGAGCCTTTACTTCCCTTGTTGTACCCCTTGCGCCCAACATGCGGCCGCTCTGGAGCAGAGAGCTCTGAGGCTGCTCAGGCCTCTAAGAGAAACCGTGGGCCCTTCCGCAGAGGCCAGATCTGAGACCTGGACACCGAGATTCCCCAGCAGATGGTGGCCTCCAAGTTGGTGTGCAGCCTCAGGGGTCCAGAAGGGCCAGTTTTAGAAATTGGGGGACCTTGTTGCCTTCTGAGGAGAGGGAAGGTGGTCACTCTTGTGTTTAAACCAGCCAGCTCTGTCTGTCTCGGGGGAGCTGGAGTGCGGGCCGCACTGGCATGCAGAACCAGGGACAGAGGGAAAGTGGGGGTTCAGCCTTTTTGGTGGCTATGTAGCCCACACCCTCACTCACCTAATGCCTGCCTGTCCCCTACAGGGTTCTCCCTACGACCACACTCCCGGTATGGCGGGTTCCTTGGGATATCACCCTTACGCGGCACCTCTGGGCTCCTATCCTTATGGGGACCCCGCGTACCGGAAGAACGCCACTCGGGACGCCACAGCCACCCTCAAGGCCTGGCTCAACGAGCACCGCAAGAACCCGTACCCCACCAAGGGCGAGAAGATCATGTTGGCCATCATCACCAAGATGACCCTCACCCAGGTGTCCACCTGGTTCGCCAACGCGCGCCGACGCCTCAAGAAGGAGAACAAGATGACGTGGACGCCACGGAACCGCAGCGAGGACGAGGAGGAGGAGGAGAACATCGATCTGGAGAAGAACGACGAGGACGAGCCACAGAAGCCCGAGGACAAGGGCGACCTCGAGGGCCCCGAAGCAGGTTGGTAGATGCGGGGGGAAAGGGTGTGTTGAGCGGGACTTGAAAGGCAAAGGGGGCCTGGAGGGGGCGCGCACGGGTCCCTGCCTCTGCTGGCAGGAACCCGGGCCCGGCCGCGTGGCCTCCACGCCTCTGACAGCCTGGGTTTTGCCCACAGGAGGAGCAGAGCAGAAGGCGGCTGCCGGCTGCGAACGGCTGCAGGGGCCGCTCAGCCCCGCCGGCAAGGAGACGGAAGGCAGCCTCAGCGACTCGGATTTTAAGGAGTCGCCCTCGGAAGGCCGCCACGATGAGCTGCCCAGGCCCCCGCGCGCGGGCGAGCCCTCCCCGGCTGGGCCAGTCACCGCTCGTCTGGCGGAGGACGCGGGTCCTCACTACCCCGCGAGTGGGCCGGCGCCCGGCCCGCACCCATCAGCCGGAGAGCTGCCCCCCGGCTCGGGAGGATCTTCGGTCATCCACTCGCCACCGCCGCCACCTCCGCCACCGCCTCCGGCCGTGCTAGCCAAACCCAAACTGTGGTCTCTGGCAGAGATAGCCACATCCTCGGACAAGGTCAAGGACGGGGGCGGAGGGAGCGAGGGCTCTCCGTGCCCACCGTGCCCCGGGCCCATGGGCGGGCAAACCCTTGGAGGCAGCCGTGCGTCTCCTGCCCCGGCGCCAGCACGCTCACCCTCGGCGCAGTGTCCCTTTCCGGGCGGGACGGTGCTGTCCCGGCCTCTCTACTACACGGCGCCCTTCTATCCCGGCTACACGAACTATGGCTCCTTCGGACATCTTCATGGCCACCCAGGGGCAGGGGCAGGCCCTACAGCGGGCCCTGGCTCTCATTTCAATGGATTAAACCAGACGGTGTTGAATCGTGCGGACGTTTTGGCTAAAGACCCGAAAATGTTGCGGAGCCAGTCTCAGCTAGACCTGTGCAAAGACTCCCCCTATGAATTGAAGAAAGGTATGTCCGACATTTAACTCTGGTGCGGTATCCCCGGACTTTCCTAATTTATTAAAACCATGGCCTTGGCAGTTATTTTTCCATCACCAAGAGAGAGAAAGAGAAAGAAAAAAAATACCCCTCTTATTCAGAAGTTTATAGTTTATGGAGGTGGATGGCATAAAAATGTATACATCTCCACACTCGAAAAAAAATTGTTTTAGCCAACTGAAAAGAAAAAAAACTTAAGAGGATTTGTATTAAATCTTATTCTGTATATTTAATGTAGCATTTTTGTATTTAAATTGATAATTCAGTATCTTTGAAGTAAATTATGAAATCAAGACACCTGTACAGGCATTTAATGTTTTTGTAATATAAATATATACATTTGTGTTCCCCCAAAACTGTTTCATAGTTTAAAAAATACAAGTTTAATTTAATTTTTTACACCTATTGATTTTTTTTCTGGGTATGAGCTAAAGTATTATTGCAGAAAGGAAACAGGTTATACGCTTAGATTTAAAAAGTAAGAGAAACTGCAGTGGTCTTTGTAAAATGCAAAATATTTAATTAAAGGAGATTTTAACATAACTAGAGCCACTCATTACTTCTCAGAAGCCTCAATAAATTGTCAATTGCCTTGGTCAAAAGGTGCAACTGTAACTTTTTTCAAAGTGGGAACGAAAGGTGCAGTCACAGACAGTGTGTCGGGGCGGGGAGGTTGTGGGGGGGGGCGGTAATTAGGCCACAAACCCGGGGAGGAGCGGCCTAGTCTGGGACGGAGGATTTGGATCATCCTGGCGGTGTGCTTGAGGGGGTTATTGGACCCTGGAGGAGCGAGAAGAGACCCAAGTGTGTTCCAGAAGGGAGAAAAAGATGACAAACCAAGGCAGAGTCGCGCACCACCCGAGAGCCATCGCTTAACCTAATTACTTCCAATCAGTGTCGTGTTTTATGCAAAGCAATCAGCTGGTGAACTTTGCTAATGAGTTCGATTTTATGCCGGATTTAGTCCTTATTACTATTTCAAAGGTGCTGTTAGCTAATGCGGGCAAGGAGCGATAGGGGATGCCAAGTGGGAAGGCTTCCCCACGTCATCATCTCCTCTACCCCTTCAAAACTGGGCATTGATCTCTTCTTTGGATTTGATTAAATCAGTGACTGTTCCATCCGTGACCGTGAGGGTGGCCTGCGGCCTTGGGGATGGAGGCACAGCCTCCCAGCAGGGACCGCAAACCCGCAACGCGACGTTTCCCCCCTTTCACAGGTAGGTGTCACACTTGTCCTGAATTTCGAGGCTGTGTTTTGCAGAGTCGGAGATTTGAGAGTGGGCAGAAGGGGGTGGGAGGTGGAGGGAGTATCATAGTCACTAGGGGCAGTGAATGGAGTCCCCAAAGGGAGTCGGAGGCCCCTCCCCCATGGGCCCCGTTTTGGATAAGTGGCTTCAAAAGCTCCAGGCCATTTGCGTAGATAAAGAGGCCATTGTGGACTTGATGAGGCTTGTCGTCGCTTTAGCACTTTTCCCAGCTTCGATTGCTACAAAAGTGTTTTTGAGGGTTTATTTTTTTTTCTCTCGTTTTAGTCCGCTTTATTTCAGCTCGGTGCAAACGTGGGATTCATCTCGGTACCAAATGACCAAGGGACAGTACCCAGCGCCACCACCCACCAACCCCTGAGTTCAGGCTTAGGTACCCTGCTTGCGTCTCCATTTTGCACCTGAGATATGGAGTCGCCAACCCTTTTATTTCATGGGAAATTTTCTGTAGTAATGGGGGGAGGTGCGGTACAGGAAAAAAATTACCCCAGCGAGGGGAATTAATTTGACTGACTGTAGGGACAGAACTGTTTGCACACAACGACAGCATAATTAGGCTAAAGCAGAGTGTACATATTTGCATTTCTCTTCCTTACTTTTGCCCTACTCGGGTTTTAAAGCACACTCCAAACTTACACCGCTCTTGTTGCTTTTATTAGTTTTTTTTTTTTAAACCTGCAACAGGATTCATTTCGCTTATTCGAATTGAAACAAGTTTGGAAGCTGTGTTAGCGAGAGGCTTTAAGGAGCTGTGTTGTTTAAAAAAAAAAATCTGAGCTTAACTTAGAAAATTCTCACAGGAAAATGGTTCTAACGCTGGTAGTGTGAACGATTAAACATACATGAAACGATTGTATTTTATTTTGTCCCTTTAATTATAAATGATTTAAAAAAAACAATTACATTCCAGAGATGTCTTGCCCTGCCCCCTTCCCCTACACGCCCCTAGTTCACAATCGGCTCCCCCTACCCCGGTGTTTATGCAGCCCCAGGAGTCATCTTCTTTTCTGAAAAGTCTGAAGAATAGGCAGTTCGGTTTTTTCTTAAGGGGAAAGTATAGAGACCACATCAACGCGGCGGGGTTTTGGAAGCACTGGTCCTAAACTCTGCCCAACGATTTTTAAAAAGAAAATTACAGGCCTCCTTGTGTTCCTGGGAATATGCAAATGACGTGGCCCGGCAGCCCGGGTCCGTGGCCCAGGACTGGGGCTACAGCCGCATGCTCGCCGGGCTGCCTGGGAACGGGAGCGGCGCCGAGCGCAGAGCGCGCGCCCTTTCTCCGCATCCAGGGGCTACAGGCTCGGGGCTAGGCAAAGCAAGCGCGGGGCCTGGGCAGCTGTTGTCCTGAGTCTATGTCCCCTGCGTGCATCTCTCCTGAGCTTGGCGTCTGCAGTCTGTGGTTTTCTTTGCGTACTTTGACTACTGCGCACACTCCCACAGCAGTCCGAGGTTTTTTGTTTTGTTTTGTTTTTCTTGCAGAACTAGGTTTCGGTGGTCGGTGGTTTTTCTGGTTTCTAGAGATTTTCTAATTTGGAGGTAGCCTGCCGGTCCAAGTTTGAGACATGTAGAAAATAACACCTACGTTTAATTCCAGAAGTAGTTTTGTTTCATGTCCCGAACCTCCATTTTGACTCTCGGGCGGTCTAGGAGGCGATGCATCTTGGATGCACGAGCACGAGGTGCGTCTTGTCAGTGCTGGGGTCAGGGTTTGTTCGAAGGCTTGGATCTGGGAACGAAAGATGCGAGACACAGAGCCTAAACTATCTCTAAAATACCTCGAAGCTGAGTTGTGCTGGTGTCAACCACCTGCGCCTCATTAGGCCAGTTTGGGGGGACCCCTTTCAGAAACCCTTGCTTGGCACTTAAGGACTAAAAGGAGCCGAATCCCAGTGGGTCGTGGAACTTTTCCTTGGGGGGGGGGTGTCTCTACAGTCAGTCTCCTAAGGCTGGGGTCCATCCCTTAACCCTTTGTGTTGGTCAAATCAGTTTAAGGGATTAAGTAGTCGAAGAAGAAATAGCCCGGTGGCATCTCGAGGTATGCCAGTGCCTTCAGAGGTGGTAAGAGGGCTCCTGCTCCCAGATTTCGGGTACTGGGACATAGAAAAGGTGATTCTCCAGCTTGGGTGAAGAGCCTCTTTGAGGACTTTTATGCTGTAAACACCTTCGGACCACTCCTTGCCTTTTACTACCCAAATCTTGGGGCCCACAAAGATTGGTGTGGTCCTGCGTGTAGCTTGGGTCCAAATCAGGTCTCCCAGCTCACCTGTTCCCCACAAGAAGCAGGTTACCTAGAGAAAGTTAGGAGCAGGTCACTTCAAAGCACTCAAAGTGAAAGGAACAGAATTGAACTTTCAAGAAGCCCCGGGGCCTGTAGGTTAGGAAGGGCGCCGCCTACTGGTCCCTGGAGCCACGGGGTTCGCAGTGAGAAGGAGCTGAGCCAAAGTTGGTCAGGCCTTCATTCACCACCCTGCCGTGGCTCGGCCTTTCAGCTGAGTGACCTCAAGCTGCTTTCTCTAGCCAAGTTGCCTAGGCCCTGGACTCCATGACCTAGTTAGCACTAGGAAGTTGGGTAGCAGGCCTTGACTAAAGCAGCTATAACTCTACTCCTAGCTAACTCGCTGTTTCAAAAGTCAGTCAGCAGACAGTTGAGAAGTGTGGGCACCCAAGAAGCCTTCAGGTCCGGGGCTTAAGTAGCCTGCAGATGGTGGGCTTAGCGCAAGTGGCCCGCTTCGTTTCAGGTGTACCCCGTTTTTGCTTCCTTGCGCGATCACGCTCCAGGAAGCCCACAACGTCTTGTTTAATTTGTGGTTTGTCATTCGGGAGGAGCCTACCAGGCCACTAACACCAGTTTGGCCCGTGCGTGGACATTACAAACTAAGGGAACGCGTATTTCCCCTTGGCTTTGCTTCGAACTCTCTTGGTTCAACAGAACCTTTAATGGGATAAGAGTGGCTAAGCTTGCAGAGCTCAGACAGCTAGCGCAGTAAGGCGCAGAAGTGTCTTGGGGTAGACTAGAAGGAGAGCAGGGCGTGCCCTCGGACCGGCTCAGAGCGTCTCTTGCCTCTCGGCCATCGATGGTGGAAAGCTGACCCAAAGGGGACCTTACAATCCGCCCTTTTCACTAGCCAAAGCTTTGGCATGGTCCCTAGGCCCACGCTGCATAGCTACCTCTGTGACTAGGTTAGACCCGCTCTCCTTTTCGTTTTTGCCTTAAATACAAACCTGGGCCATCGACAGTGGGCAGACTGGGATTGTGGCCTAACAAGAGAACTCCCCTGAGGCAGGACTACAGCTCCACCCGGCCTGCCCCACGGGGCTGCCCGGAGTCTTCCACCTCTCCTGGGCTGCAGCCCCCAACCCTGGGTTCCCTAAGGCCGCTCGCCCGGCAGCGCTGATTTCTGACGCCGGAACGAGCCCAGCGCGCCCAGACGTCACTTTCCCAGTGAAATCTGCTTTTATTTGCTCCGAGCAAACCCCAGGCTCTCAGCGCTCCCGCCTGATGGATGCAAATGTAAATGTGCACTTATTTAATTGGATCAGGCCCCAAGATAAAAGAGATAAACGGCTCCCCGTTTGCTAACTTATTTTCCGAGGCATGCAGCGCCGCGTGGAGGGGAAGCTAATGAAGGAGCGCCGCCGTGTCGCTAAGCCCTGCAACTCTTCGCAGCCGTGCTGTACAGAAAGGCCTGCGCCACCTCTGTCGCCCTCCTTTACACAGGCCCTCCAAGATTGGTGGGGTTCCCCTGGGACCCTTTGTGCGGCCTGGCTGGGAACATGAGAAGGCTCGAGGTTGCTGTCTCTTACAAATTCGGGTCCGCATCGTTCTCCACCTCGGCTTGTTCCCCTTTGCTTGCTTTCTCACCCAACCCCTGTGCTAAGCGTGTTAGGTAGAAAATCCCCGCACACCAGACTCCTCTTCCACCTCAGGACCAGGATTCAGAGAGAAAGATGCCGGGCTGTGGATGCGGGTGGGTGGAGAGCAGATCGCCTCTCTGGCCTTCAAAGTCAGGAGAAACGGTCCTCAACACCGAAGAACTCCCTTCTCTGTTCCCCACAGGGCCTTCTTTTAGAGCCCGAGGTTGCTTTCAGAATCGTCTGGAATCCCTGGATTAACTCTTCCTATCCCCAAATACTGTACACACTTTACACAATTATTTCTATGTGACTCGGAGATTGGACAACTAACTATTCGGAAGGAAAGGACTACCTGATGCCGTTTCTCCTTGAGACAACAGTTTAGACCTTTAGAGACAGCGGGTCCTCGTGTGCCTCAAGGTTGCTTCTAAATTTGGGGTTCCGGTTTTCTGGAGAAAGTTTCTCTTCTGTTCAGATATATGGGCGTTGATGAAACAGCCTAAAGATAATGACCGTAAAGGGAAGGAGAGGGGAGACTTTGGGTGGAAACGCTCTCCCAATAGATCCTGCTCTCAGAAACTGGGCTGGACTGGAGAGCTGGACTTCTTCGAGGGGCTGGGCTGGGCAGCACCGATGTCGCTGACACGCTGGGTCCCAACGAGCTGATGGATGGGCTTGTCATGAAAGCTGTGTGCGCGGAGCATTTACCTCGCTAAACTGAAATTACTGTCTTTTCAGGGGCTAATTTGTGTAACTCCCATGGAGGGGCTTGGAGGGGGTTTGATGAGGCATAAAATGATGATTAATGAATTTATTGGCCGCTGCTCATCAAACAAGGGCTCGGAGCTGGCGTACACACCCGGAGCCTGGCGGCGGCGCTCAACTCAGCTGGGATTCAGCCTCAAGGCTCCAGTGCCTACAAGGTTTTCCCCTCCACGCGACCAGCTTTGGATGCTTTGCTACTCTTGAACCCAGGATGCTTCCTGTGGGCGGTCCTGGACCCCAGATTCAGAAGTGGGTATGGAATGGGGTTCTGGAAGAGGAGAGGAGGTTCTAGCTGCCCGCCATCGCCCCCTGCAGGCGGTATGCTCAAGCCCGGGACAGGGCTGGGGCTGATGCAGGAAGAGTCTCTGGAACTCCTAGGTGACTGTAAAGCCTGAGAGGGCTTTGGAGCTTCGAGCATGAACTTTATTCCGGATATATCATAGCTACAGGGTGGGCAAAGGAGGTATATCTCTGTCTTCCTAAGTGCTCTTGGACAGTTTCAATAACCAGTCTGAACCTGATATTCTCAGCGGTGAAAAGAAACTGAAATAGCTCACTCCCACCACCAGGCAAGGAAGGAAGG
>NW_021620571.1:1980909-1991544 GCF_004785775.1 Grammomys surdaster
GAGGGAGGGAGGAAGAGATATAATGCATGACACATGGCAGCCTTCAGTGTAGCTATTAGGGTAGTACTCTCACTAGCTCAGGTCTAGATGAAGGCAGAGGAGGGATACAGAGGCAGGGTCCTACCAGTATGGCTGCTCCTCCTTGACACCCCGCTCTGCTTCCCCTGGTCAGTATCACTAGCTGGAGCTTGAAGAGAAACTGTGGGGAGTCTAGAAAGGCAGTCATACCCACCAGTGATCTGCTGGGCTGACCTAGGAAAGCTGACAGGAGCTGCTTCTGGCTCTCTCACTGCAGCTCCAGGTGGCTTCAGAAATTCCTTGCACCCTTGGCTGGGCAGCCCTTCATCTGTAGGCACCTGTCTTTTGGAATAAGGTTACTAGGACCTTTGGGCTACTCCCTCTGGTCTCAATTAAGAATCTGTAGCCTCTATGGCTTCTAAGTTTACCTTGGATTCTTTTCTCGGAATTCAACACGTTCACCACCTTCCTTGTACCTACCTATTCACACTGTCTGTCTCGGACTTCCAAAGAAGCAAATCCACCCTTGCTTCCAAGACACCCACCTTGTTGGAAGAGAAGGCAGAAAAGGCTTTGGCATTGAGCCCTCCAGGGTGTTCTTACAGTGGTCTTCTTGTTAGTGCAGATCAACACCAGCCCTTTGGTCGGTCCTTCCTATGTCTACTGCTAGCCGAGTATCTAGTGTGGGCTAGATAACCCTGCTGCACGAGCAAAACAAAGCCTTCTTGCACTTTCACTTCAGAGGGCCAGACCACAGCTCAACAAGTAAACCACGAAGACTCCACACTGTATCTGTATGATGAGGGCCATGGGGCAAACAGAGAAGGTAAGGAGGGGGTCCTTTTAGTTGAGGCATCCCAGCGGAACTGCCCTAGGATATGATCCTGTGAGAGTCCTCCCCACCCCATCCCTCTGGAAGATGCTAGGGAGCCTGCCAAGCAAAAATCTGGAGGAAGGAAGAGTTCTAAGCACAAGGAATAGAAAATATAAACTTTCTGAGGTGGGGGCAGATTTCAGGGAGACCGTTGGTGGGGGACAAGGCCATGGTTCAGGCCAAGAGTAATTTAAATACGGTCCCATGAAATCTTTACTGTTCTTGATGAAAGACAGGTAATGTGGAGGGTCTTGAGTATCTAACTCATACTTATAGACATCCTGATGTGTGAACTGAGATTCTGGGGTTGGGGAGGGGAGGTGGTACAAGCAGGAACAAGTTAGGAGACCAGTAGAGACTCCTGAGGGAGGAATGCACCTCGGACAAGTGTGGTAGCTAGAGTCAGGGAGAAAGCACAGTCTGTTTTTTAGATAGAAGAAACACAGAGATTCTTAGATAAGACACCCAAGCCGGTGGCTCTCATGGATGTGATGGAATGCCAGTGCCAGCATGTTCAAGTGCTCAGGGTAAGATGCCTGTGTCCATGGATGATTCCAAAGTGGAGGCTTCCTCTCCCAAAGCCATGCTATGATTAGATCTCCCCTTTTGTTCACTACCACCACCACCTTCTCCCCAGCCCCAGGAGACAATCTGAAATTTGGGAAAAGAGAATGACATGTCCTAGCTCCCGGAGTGAGTTCATAGGCAGAGGTAAAGCCCAAATCCAGGTCTTCTAACTCCTGCCTCACCCAAGCTAAGTTCTTCAGGATATCTGTATTTTAACAGAGAACTCTTCGAAACAAAATGCCTTAACAGAGAGGAATGAATTCATAATGCTGGAGTCTCAGACACTGTGACAGGCTGTCAAGGGAGATATTTTTAGGCTGGGCCTGGAAACATCTTAGCTTTCCTCAAATGCTGCTGGTGGAGGGAGGGCTGCTTCCTCAACACTTCGTGTGTGAAGTACAGATGAGGGAAAGCCAGAATGCACCATCTCTCTCAGAGACACGACAACAAGGAGGAACAGAGGCTGTTTCCCTGCCAAGTCGTTGTCTGCCCTGGGTAATTGCTATCTGACAGGATATGCTCATTTCTCCAGTCTGAAGTGACTTCTGTCTGCCTACAATTTTATCCCATAGCAGAAGGCAAGAATTAATATTCCTTTGTCCACCTTCTTACAGAGTGAATCCTGTCAAACAAAGGTTTGAGTTGGAGCAGGCTGTGAGTCACCAATCTTTTAGGCATTTGTTTTACGTATCTTATTTTGACACCTCAGTGTGATTGCTTTTTCTTATTACCTTTCTTGACTTCTGTAATATACGTGTGTGTGTGTGTGTGTATGTAGTTGTCAGCAAATTACCAACCCTTTGTCACAGGAACCTGTAGGCCCTTAGGAACACTGTCTCAACATCTTTCAGGCAGATTCAGGCATCTCTTGGCCCTAGATTCTAAATAACCTTCATGGTTCCAAAATGTTCTAAACACCTTCTCAGCTAACAGGGTTTGACATCAGACTCATTCCCTCAGCTCTTTCAAAGACTTTTCTTTTTTTTAGATCCAAACCACAAGAGTTTTTGTTGTTGCTGTTTGTTTTGTTTGCCCTGTATTTGTATTGAATAAATCCAGACCCCATGGTGATGGGAGGCTCTTCCCAAATACTCGTGTGTGCGGCAACAGACACTGGCAGCTGAGGACCAATTTATGGATCCCACGGGTTGACTCACAGCAGCTCAGAGAAAAGGGCTCATTTGAATAACTACCACCTCTCTGCTCCCATAAAGAGTGTGGCGGATAATTCATAAGCTTGCTTTATTTTGGTGATAGAGTTACTTTTCCTATCTACATTCTTTCTTCCTTTCTGTCAAGGGATGTATTTTATTTCATGGTTTGCAGAGTCAGAGTCCACCAGGGAGGGGAAGGGTAGGACACCAGGAGCAGCCACTGCTTGATCACATCAGGGAAGATCAGGGAGCACAGCCAAAGGATGTTGACGCTCCACCCACTCTCCATTCTTTCTAAATCCCTCTTTGTTCGGTTTGGCAAAGGTACAGGTAGCAAGGGCATCTGAGAAAGGAGGGTTCAAGGATAGGCTTTGCTTGGCTCAAATCTCCTCAAAGCCAACTCCAGTTTTACTACCACTGCTTTAGATCATGGCTGCTCACTGGTGGGCCTGGTGTTACATACTCCACTGCTTCGAGTTTTGCATCATGTACTAATTTTGAGGGCACGATTTTTATGGCTACTGTAACAAGTGCACATGACAATGGCAGAAAGGGATGCAGAGGAACTTGCTCCCTCCTTGCCAGTGTCTTTCAGGGTCTCTGGAAGTTCCTATTTCTTCTGCTTTGAATGCTGTCCTCGAAATTACATAGGTATCTTTTGGAAATACACAAATTCCATCTTATGATATGTGGAAAAGCTCTACACAAGCTTGTGGTCTTGATGTTGTATGTATGTGTGTGCATATGTGTGTTTGTGTGCACATCTGTGTACGTGTCTGTCTTTTTCTCTCTGAGTGTGTGAATGTGTGTGTTTGTGTGTGTCTGTGTATATGTCTATCTGTCATGCTGAGTGCGTGTGTGTTTGTGTGTGTTTGTGTATATGTCTGTCTGTCTGTCTTGCTGAGTGTGTGTGTGTATGTGTTTGTATGGGTGTTTTTGTGTGCATCTACATGTGTGTGTATGTGTGTGTGTGTGTGTCTATGTGCAGTGTGCAGTGACCTATCACTGAGTTTCCTTTCTCTTCCTCTTCAGCTTGAGACAAGACTGTCTCTGTCACCCAGGCTGACCTGGAACTCCTGGGTCCAAGAGATCCTCCTGCCTCAGCCTCCTGAAGAGCTGCTACTGTAGCAGCCCACCAGACATAGTGTCACCACACTTTGGAAAGAGTGCCAGCTTTTTTGACAGATGTGGAAACTGAGGACCTGAGACATGAAACTTCTTATTAACATCTCATGCCAGTGGTCAGCAGAGCCAGGACAGCTGTCTGTCCTCCTGACCTGCTGCCTCCATTTCTTGCCAGCTCCCTGAGAGTTTTTCTCCTTCATTTTCCTTCCTTCCTTCCTTCCTTCATTCCTTCCTTCTTTCCTTCTTTCCTTCCTTCCTTCTTTTCTTCTTTCTTTATTCTCTTTCTCTCTCTCCCCCCCCAACATGTATGGCTGTTTTGTTCACACCACTATGTGCACAACTTGCATTCTTATTGGCCAGGGAGCAGAAAGGGGATTTGAATCCCCTGGAGTTGGTGTTACAGTTGTGAACCACCATGTGAGTACAGCAAGTTGGATCTGGTCCTCTGGAAGAGAAGCCAATGTTCTTAACCACTGAGCTATCTTTCCAGCCCCTGGGAGTACTTTCTTAATGATACCCTGTACTCCAAACTTCTCCCAGAATGAGCTTCTGAGGATCCAGGACTGGATAGAAGAACAGTGATGGCCTGCGCAGGAGGAGTTTGAGTCCCTCCTATTCGTTTGGTCTGCGATGTCCCTTCATTTTGTTGTCTGGAACCATCCTTTAGGGATGAAAGACCTTGGCCTATTTTGCCTGTTACAGCAGAGGATGGAGGAGAGAATAGAATATAGATCTTCATCTCTGAGGAAAGAAAAGTATAGACTAGTGGGGTTGGTGGTTTTGAGGACCCCAGGATGGACCCAAATGGACAGCTGCCATCTCCTTCCAAGAGGGTTTGCCTGCAAGCATCCTCATACTCCAATATATTCACCTCTCAAGAGCAGGGCTGTCATGTCCTCCTCCCTGCAATCACACAAGAGTGACACAGGGACCTTGATTCGTGTTCCTAAGTGAAGAGCATTGGGTTCCAAACTTGACATCACTTAAATCAATGGCTTCGCTTCTGCTCGCCTCTCTTTTTCCCTCTCTGCGGGGGTGACTGGGTTCCATTCCCCAGCCTGCAGGAAAGTCATGCCTTCCAATGGTGTTATTGATATGACTAATTAAACAGGCAGAACCTTCGCTAAACAACTACATGCAAACTCCAAGATGTTCCCAACATAAGCCACCCTCCTCAACTCCAGCTTCTTCTCCATCCTCACTCAGCCTCCAGCAGACACAGATATCTTTCTTTCTCCATACGGTCTTCAAATTGACTATCAAGTCCTCTGTATCCTTTTAAGGGATCCGTGTCAACGCCCTTCCCCCTACATTCTAGTCTGAGCCTGGCGGGAACTAAACCATGTTTCTTGCCATGGTCTCCTTGCCAAGTGGCCATTGCAGTACCAGGGCAGAGCCCGGAGCTTGCCATCCTGGGTACTCAGCACAGACTGAAGGAAATCAAGTCATAGCTGCTGATGTCAGGCCAGTGTGTTCAAAGAATGTGGTCCCGACCTCAGAATGAACTCAGGAGTCAGACTAATATGCCTTCAAGTCCTGGCAGTTGCCCTCTGTTGTTTGAAACAAACTAGCGATCCAGGCAAAACGACCAAAGGTGGAGACAGAAAGGCCCAGAGCCAGGACCCAGGAGATGGGAAGAGCCAAAAAGCCTTTTTGCCTACCTAGGTGCCTGCTTCTCCATGTGGACTACTCATTCACCAGCTGTGCGGCAAGTTCCTCTGCCCTTCTGGACATCAATTAGTATATTCATCTGTAAGAGAAATGTTGTCTGGGATCATGACTACCCAACTGGGATGGCTTCTTAGGGGGGAAAATGGCTGAGACTATCTCAGAGAGTGTAGTCTGAGTTCCTCCCTTCAAGTCTTTTTTTTTTTTTTTTTTTGCTGACCTACCATGTTTAAGATGTCTTGAGTTTAAAGGAAAAAAAAAGAGAGAGAGAGAGAGAGAGAAATGTGTTTTAAGAAATACTCCTTACAACATTATTTCATTACTTAAACTGCCTGCTGACTCATCTGTCCTTTGGTAACCGAGTCTTTCTTTACCAATAACTTTAATTACATCAATCACTCATGCCCCAAACAGCTGAATAATGAAAACTCCCAGAGGTGACAGCATGGACTCCTGTCACACAAGCAAGGACTTGTGGCTGCAGAACTGCTCTTTCTTTCCCTTTCTAACAGCACTCAGAACTTCAAACAGAAGGCACATGTTTAGTTTTTACAATTTACGACCTGTCCGTCCAGCTCCCTATCTGTCTGTCACTAGCAATCTTCAGAGTGGGAGGAAATGACTATCTATAACTTCTTGAATTCTGTCATATCTTTTCATCTTCTGACATTTTTAAGTCATGAGTCCCAAGTCTGCCCGGAGGGTTAAACACACAGTACACAAGAGTTCCAACACCCGTTCTTTTACTGAAAGCTGCTAATTGCACCGTTCAAGAGTAAAGATGTTACCTAAACAATTATCTTGTTAGGAGTAATAATAGCTACCTTATTAAGCACTTCATAGGTGCCAATTATTACGGCAAAGGATGTCAGCAGGACCGCAGCAAACCCTGTTGCTGGTATCATCCCCATTTTACAGATGAAGAAATGAAGGCTCCACAGAATGTTTCATTCGAAAGGTGTCAAGTGGTTATTTTCTACATGGAGACAGAGCCAGGAAAGAGTGTCAGGGCCCTTTAAATTTGAGGATTTAAGGATAGGCTGGCTGTTTTCCTTGCTCTCAGTCTGAAAGAGAATAGAATAAAGAACTTACTAAGCTTAAAATCTTGCCTGCCTCTGAAAGCAAGCAGTGATTATCAGTGAGAGGAGGGAGGCGTGTAAGGGGTCGGGTACCTTACAGTGCCCTACTCCAAAGTGTGCTCTCTTTCTCTGTCTCCTGTAAGATCTGGTCCTCCCACCCCGACTGTGGCATTGGCCTCTTCATCATTGTCTGTCACCAGGCCGTCCTTACATCGTTCTCCTACAGACCCCTAACTTATTAGTAAGGAGGCAAGGCGTTATAGTGGGACTTAGAGCACCAGAGTAACAGCAACCAAGCTTTAAAAGGCCTCAGCAGTTCCAGCTGTCATTTGAGGTCCTTCATTGATTTGACCACATGCTTGACAGGCCCAGTGTCCAGGCTTCTCCTGGTGTTGGCATTGTGTTGCTTAAACACTCATTTCCCCCCAAGCTGGTTTCTCAGTCTCAAACCATAGGCTGACTGAAATAAACACATCATTTGTTGTTTCTGTCAGGTATTTTGTTACAGCCACAGGGAAAGAAACTAATACAACCTTGGGTGCCCCACCACTCAGTTTTTCCCTAGAATGACACACAGTCATAGTGTTAAAGAATTTCGTTTTTTTTCAAAGACAGGCTCTTGATGTTGAAGGTCAGGTGGGCCTAGGACTCACAATCCTCCTGTCTCAGCCTCCTGAATGCTGGAAATATAGGTGCACCCCATCCTACCCTGTCTGACTTCCAGAGAGCACTGTAAAGTCAATATGCCATTCACTGACTCACAGGCCTGCTGTGAGGACTCATAGGCCTCTCAAATGGAGGGCCTAGACCTCACCTGAGAGAATTTACCAGGAGCTCCCACTTGGTCTCCCAGGGCTTTAGTCTCTCAACAACGTCTCCTCACTCCCTCTTTTCTAAGGGACTCCTCATTTTGTTTGGGGGGGTGACAGCTCCAGAGGATAAATCACTTATATCAGAACTAGTTATGAGGGTTCCATGCTTCTCTGCAAAAGGCTTCCTCTGCCAGCTTTCCTTGTAGCTCAGTGGCCATGGGACCCTTTCTGGACAGGTGCATGTGAAGAGAAGCCATCTGCATCTCTGCACCTTAGACTGTTAAAATGGGGGAGGGGCCGAGAGCAGTGGTGCAGAGCCAGACGTGGAAGTTCCTCTTTTTCTCTTTCAGAGATGTTTTAGGTTCACATGTTAGTATAATTTCCCTGCCTCAAACATTTAATGGCTCTCTGTAGCCCCAGGAGATGGTTTCCTGATAGGCATATAATGAATGAGTACCACTGGTCCTATTGAAAGGAAAAGTATAACTCGAAGACTGCTACTCTGGCTTTTGACAGGCAGCCTCTAAAACATGTCTACTGAACAAGATATAGAAAACCAAAACCACATGGATACAGGGCATTTTATTTATTTGGTTTTCTTTAAAAACAAACAAACAAACAAACAAACAAAAC
Source organism: Grammomys surdaster (assembly GCF_004785775.1). NCBI lineage: Eukaryota > Metazoa > Chordata > Mammalia > Rodentia > Muridae > Grammomys > Grammomys surdaster. Next base: position 1,988,840 of record NW_021620571.1, read on the forward strand.
AAAACCACCACCACCACCAAGAACAACAACAACAACAAAACAGATTCTATCTTAGATCCTGAATTTCTCCCTGGGTTCGATTCATATACTTTGGATGCTTTTAATTCAATTTCTGGTCTAGGGTGAGACAGTGACTGAGGCAGAGTCAACACTCCTTTCTTTGAGTACAGAGACTGGCCCTGGGGAAATCCAGGCCTACAATACAGTTATTAAAATGGGAGAGACTTAGCAACTTCCATAGCTTTCATCCCACTGTACTCACTGACCTTGAATTCTGGGACAGTGACAGTTGAGAATGAAGTTCCAGTGGAAGAGAATAGAGCTGAAGCCTGGAAGCAGACCAGGTCTTAGAGGCTTTGACTCCCTGCATTAAGATTTGCCTGCTTGAAATCTGCTGGGGCTACCCCTGGATGCTTGGTTGACAGAGTCAGTAGTTTTGTTCATTTACATAGCCCACGTTTTGAGTCCCAGACCCAGAATACTGGCATCATCAGAGAAATAGATATCCAGGCTATTCCCAAGCATTCTGGTTGTCCTCCCAGGTGACTCCATATGCCTTGAAGTGAAAAAAGTGTCACTTCCGGTGAGAGACTGCAACATGGTATCATTTACCCTCCACTCTGTTCCTGATGCCAAGAACTCCAGACAGAAGACCATGTGGGACTAAGGTCTCTGCTGACCTTTGATGGGTGAATTCCATGAGGGAGAAGCAAACACTTATTTGAAGTCATTGAGACACTGTATTTGTTACAGCATCAAACCTTATCCTGTCCTTAGAGACAAACTCAAAGTTCTGATTTAGGTCATCCCTCCTCCTGCCTCTTGTCTTTTGCATCTTTCTCTTCCTTACCCCCTCCCCCGTTCCTCTTCTTCTCCTTTTCCCCACTCCCTTGCTTCCATGCTCTGGCCATTATAATCATGTCTTAACTTCTTTCTGTCAACAGATCATTAAAAGTCTTCTCTGATTGCTCATCCCCTGCCTTCCCAGCAATATCCAGGCAGACATTGGCAGGAGCTAGCCAGCCTGCCCCGGCAAAGTTGTACCCTTGGCATCCTCACCGGTGCCAATCAACTACAGCTGTCAGTCATTCATTCTCGCCAGCACCAGTCCCAGCAGGCTGACTTCCCAATCATATTACGAGACTCGCAGGGTTCCAAGTTCGGGAATAAAACCCTCCTCAGAAATTCCTATTCGTTATCTTATAAAAATCCACAGGATTCTGAAATCTGTGGTGTGGTATTAACAGCACGTTGCTCTTCTAACACAAAAACACCAGCAATGGAAAGAACCTCAGTGTTAGCTGTTAATGAGCCAATTCTGGAGCCGATGAGCTCCCAAAGCCAGTGGTCTACACATGCCTGTACCTCTGACTGCATCTAAGAGCCTGGCTCACAGTTCTGGAAAAGGCTAAGTTTCTCTGAAAACAAAAATCTAAAAATTAATCTTTGCTGAAGCTCGATTTGCTTTGGGAGCACTCTATAGGACATTTGTAAGTATGGGAGCCTCAAAGCACGTCCTCTGTGGACATGATAGGAGCTTCAGGAACCAGCACCACCGCATCCCTCCGGAATCCAGCTCCAGTTGTTACCGGATAGGAATGTGGAGATAATGTCGCCAGGCCTGTTCCCTTAGCCCCATCCCCAAGGGAAACTTGGACTCTAGATACATTTCCAGTTGTATCACATGTTCCCTAAATCACCATGAGGTTCCAGCTTAGTTGTTAGGGTTTGGATACTATGTGCCCCTCCCCTAGTGGGTGACCTATTAAAGATTGGTCCCTGGCTAGTGGTTCTGTTTAGAGAGGTTGTAGAAACTGTGGGGGAACCTGCTTGAAAGGAGGACCCTGCGAGCAGGTCCCCGGCCTTCCTTCCCTCTTTCCTTGTGTACTCTCTGATTCCTGTACGTCACGGTAGAGAAGCTCACATGTTTGCCAGTCTCATGGCCTCACTGTCCTGATGTTCTGCCAAACACACAGGGACCAGTAACTATGGACTGAAACTCTCTGAAATGTCAAGCCAAAATGAATCTTTCTTCCCATCAGCTGTTTCTGTCAGGTATTTCATCCTGGTGACAAGCAAGGCAGTGGATATGGTCACAGCTACAGAAAAGCACTTAACAGCACGTCACACACAGGTACTTTTATCTCCTCCCATACTGGAGCAACCGTCTCCATTCTACAGATTAGGAAAGCAAGTTCCAAAAGATGAAGTAAGTGTCTCACCCAAAGATACCTTTTGAAACTTGAATTACTAGTTAGTAGCTGTCTCCTTATAGCTACGGTAGGCGGGCGATGTACAGGCTAAGTGTGGGGAAAGAATCACACACCCATTTCTATGGTAGAGCCTAGCAGCAGGAATGAGCTCCAAGCTAAGGAGTAGGGCTCCCATTGTTTCTTCCCTGTGATTCCTGTGATTGGGTGGTGAGAAGGGATGGACCCTGCTGATACAGCTCCATGGGAGAGCTCTCATACAACGTGTGCAGGACCCTGAGTTCAATCTCTAGCACTAAAAGAAGAGGGGGGGGATCAGGAGGGGTAGGGAGAGAGAGGGAAGGGAGAGAGGAACAGACCAACAGACAGACACAGAGACAGACAGACAGACACACACACAGGAAAGAGAGAGAGAGAGAGAGAGAGAGAGAGAGACAGAGAGACAGAGAGACAGAGACAGACAGAGACAGAGACAGACAGAGAGAAAGAGAGAGA
>NW_021620571.1:1992760-1999387 GCF_004785775.1 Grammomys surdaster
TCCTCTTTCTTTTTCCCCCTCTCCCTCTCCCTCTCCCTCTCCTTCTCTCTCTCTCTGCAGGGCCTCACTGCTTAGTTCTGGCTGACTTGGAAATGGTGGTCCTCCTGCCTCAGCTTTCTGAGTGCTGAAATTACAGGCACACACCTTCATGCTCAGGCCTCACATTTCATTTTCTGGTGCAGGAAGTAACCAGGGATTGTTTTAGTTTTTATCGAGAACCCTGTACACATAGAGAGACACCGCCATGCACTGGGCATAGCAGCATGGGTAGAAGTCCCTGGGGAAGAGTCTGTCCTTCTCTGGACCAGGCTCTGCTACTCAGAGCAGGAAGGGAGGAAGAGAGGGTATCCAGCTTCCTGCATCGACAGTCAGTAGCACCCTCCCACTCTGGCCTATCGGCAAAGAAGCGTAGAAGAGGGTGAAGCACGGGCTTGTCTGCAGCAAGAGGCCAAGAGTTCCTCACCACTTGCCAAGTCCCAGCACCATCGGCAGTGGATAGGGACCAAAATCCCTCCCAGCTGTTGGAAACCGTAGCCTATTCAGAGATAATTGGCAATTAGTTAAACAACTCCTGTTTAGAACAGGCCTCCTCCCCGCCCTCCAAGACAGCTGTGTTTAAAAGGGGGTGGGGCTTCTCCTGAATATGAAACCCAATCTTCCAGTCCATAAAACACCGTAGAACTCGGGGAGCTGAAGACTTAAGGAACAGAAACACTGTCCAGATAGTGGAATCTCTTTCTAAAATCCCCTGTTCCCCTCTCTCTTGCCTGTCACGCAAAAGGCCAAGAGCGGACTCTGGGGACAACTCAGAGACAACCCCAGGTGTGGGTACTTGTTTTGCTACTTATCAGCTTTGACTCTCTCTGAGTCTCTGTGTGGATGGGAAAAAAATGCTAGGAAGATTTGATGAGGCATCGCACAGGGTTGGAGCACAGCGCCCCAGAGTGTTGCCTCTAAGGGATCCAGAGCTCTGTTAAGCTCAGATCCCCTATCCTGGCTCTCATGGTCCTCTACAGTTTATCTCCAGCCTACTGCTTCAAATTGGTCCTTGTTCCACATTCCCAGTGGTCTAACAGCTAAGAACAAATGATGTCCTAGGCCTCAGTTTTCTAATCTGTAAGTGGGCCCCATGAACTACAGTCTCCCTTGCAGGCCTGTCAGTCTCTAGGCTAGACCTTAAGAAGACCCTTCTGCAGTACATTTGGTCTCGAATCCCACATCTTCTCACCTCCACTTATATGGACCCTCAAGGTCAGGCCCCAATGCCAGGAGGAAAACCTCGTGGGAATGATTTTATTTTTCTGTTGTCAAGCATCCCCGGGGCCATACAAGGAAGCAGCTTCTTTTTGGTTCAACTTGAACCATGTTTTTTAAAAATAGAAAGAGCCCTGTGTGGGGACGAGGGAGGGAGGGAGAGATAAGGAGAGATGGAGTCTTAGTGGTATCTCAGATGGATTCCCAGTTTCTTTTGTTGTCAGTAGACCTAATCCTATATCCACTGTGGGACATTGTCTGGAATGGATAACTGCTGCCCCCTGCAGGCAGGGCAGCCAATAGAGGTATTCAAACTCTTCTTTTTTTCTGATAGAGTGACCGTTCAAGCAAAGCAGGTGACTAAGCCCCCAATTCCCCATTCTCTTCCTATCCTCTGCACCAGCTTTACCCCCCTTCCTTATCTTCGTTTTTTTTATTGATGAGGGTAGCTGTTGTGTGTTATGTTAGAGTTATGTTAACCTACCTTATGTTAGAGTTATCAACTATCATAGTTCAAAGTTGTCTTCATCTCCCCTGCTAGATTGATATCCTTGAAGACTGACCTCCAATTGATTGGTAAAGTCCAAATGGCCAGGTTCAAAATCTAGGTCTTTCATGCATAGGAATGACCCTCTCAAGAGCTATGAATGAGTGACTAGTTGAAAGAATGAGAGACATGGAGACACGTGTGTCTGTTTAGTGGCTACCGTGTACCAGGCAAGACAGCAAGTTCTTTCTAGATCTTAGTTCATGTATAAAATGAATGAGTGAGGGCGAGTGGTCCCCTGTGCTTGGGCTCGGGTTCAGGCCCAGTGATGTTTCCTTTCTAGGAGCTAGGAATACATATTACCAGTGCTGAGTCTTGGATACCTTGAGGGCCAATGCAAGTATCAGGCATCGTCTCAGCAAAGGTCACACAGAGATGATTGTTAAAGCCGAGGATTGTTCTAAGATGCTGCCCCAGCTCTTGTTGGAATCCTGAGACCTATAAGCAGAGGTCACCCTAGCAGCAAGCTGAGCTGGCCCCTGGGTTTCTCCTAAGCACCATGGGAGCACCTGCCTTGTAAGGTTCATTCCAAGGGGTATAAGGAGAATCTATCTATCTATCTATCTATCTATCTATCTATCTATCTATCTATGTATCTATCTATCTCCTAGTTTGCTTTCTTTTGTTGTAACAAACACCATGGCCAAAGCAACTTGTGGAGGAAAGGGTTTGTTTTCTCTTACAGCTTACAATCCACTGAGGTAAGCTGATGCAGGAACTGGTGTAGGAATCTGGAGGTGGGAACTGAAGTACGGAGCACGGAGGAATGAATGTTATCTACTGTCATGCTGACTTGGATGAGATTGGCCTCCAAAGGCTCAGAGATTTAAATCTTTGGTTCCTAATTGGTGGAACTGTTTGTGGGGAGCATTGTGGGGTAGGAGGTTGTTGTCTTTGAGTTTTAATAGACCAATCTTCCCAGCGTGCTCTCTGCTTCCTACTTGCCAATCAAGATGTGATTTCCCAGCAGTCACTGTGCCTTTGCTAGGCCATCATGGACTCTAAACTCAAGGAGCCATAAGCCCAAATTAAGCACTTTCTTTTGAAGTTACGTCTTATCATAGCAATAGAAAAGTAACTGAGACACTTCCCACGGCTTGCTCAGCCTGCTTTATACAACTCAGGACCACATGTCCAGGGGTAGCACTGCCCATAGTGGTCTGAGTCCTTCCACATCAACTATTAATCAAGAAAATACCCCCATGAACTTGCCTACAGATCAGTCTAATGGAGGGATTTTCTCAATTGGAGGTTCCATTTTCCAGATACCTCTAGTTTGTGTCTAGTTTATAACAAAACTTACCGCCACAATTTATCCATCTGTTTATTTATTTATTGTACACAAAGAAGCCAGAGGTTGATTCCACATAGCTTCGTATATCACAATCCACCCAGCACCTTTAATTAATTAGCTAATTAATTAATTAATTATTAGTGTATGTGGGAGCGTGTGTACCTCCAGCTTCACTATGCATGTGGTAGTCTAAGGACACCTTGCTACCTCCAGCTTCACTGTGCATGTGGTAGTCTAAGGACACCTTGCAGGAGTCAGTTCTCACCATCCACCATGAGGGTTTCAGGGATCAAACCCAGGTCATCGGGTCTGGTAGCAAGCACCTTGACTGCTGAGTCATCTGGCCTGGACTCTCCACCTTTTGCCTTGAGACAGATCTCTCAATAAGTCTGCAGCTCATGGATTGGCTAATCTGGCTTGCAGTGAGCCTATTCCCATACTTCCAGCACAGGAATTACAGGTACCCGGTCCATGCCCGGCTTTTTACATGAGTGCCGGAAGCTGAACTTGGCTTGCCCTGCCTGTGCAGCAAGTACTTTGTCTACTGAGCCCCTTCCTCCAGCCACAAAGAGGACTTTTTTTTCACCAGCTGGTTTCATGGACATATAGAATTTCAAAGAACTTCCGGGGACATTATCTTCTCTATATGGTGGTGTTGGGGATTGAACCTAGGAACTCACAGATTCTGGTACTTATCAGAACTCTACCACTGAGTCACATACTCTACCCCAGGCTTCACAGTCTACTTCCATTTTGAAAATGCCTTGCCCTCTCCTATCTCCCTCACTAAGTAAAATGTGCATCACCTAAAGCCCATTTCACAGAGGGGGAAACTGAGGTCACAATGCAAGGTAGAGGCAATACTTAGAATGATTGGTCCAGATCATTCTTTACTTCAGTTCCTTTTTCAGGGAAAACAAACCAACCACTGACTACCAGTTTGATGCCCACAGAGAGGAGGAGCCACTATGTGTGGAGACAGGGTGACAGGTGGCCAGTACAGTGGAGAGGCCTGACTAGACAGGAGTGGGGAGGATCCTGAGAAATATGGCAGAAGAAAAAGTGACAACAGGGAAGGGTACCAAGGCCCGGGGACAGATTTTTCTCGGGACAGAACAGAAGGAGCACCCAGAGAGGCCTGGGCCAAGCTTCCTCACCTCCAGCTACTCCTTACCTCCAGCTACTCCACCTGGGACAACTGCTGTCACTTCTCTGACCTCAGTGGGTTCGTCTGTAAGTAGGGACTGAGCTTGTCTGACCCAGTAAGATTGTCATGAATATGACAGAGGTCACCACATTGGGGGATACAGATCAGCCACTTTGATACATTCATGGGAAGGGAGCAGCTTGTCTTGTCACACACTGCACAAGGGACAGACAGAGACTGTCTTGTAGGCCTCAGCTTTATTTTGCTTCCTTTTCAGCCCTGAGGCTGGAACCCAGGGCCTCCACCAGCCAGGTGAGTAAGTGCTTTGCTCATAGGCTCCAGCCTCCAGCCTCCAGCCTCCAGCCTTCAGCCTCCTGTCATTGGAACATCTGACTCATAGGAAGTATTCTGGGGACTCCTGACTGAGGGAGACAGTGTCCACAGTCCTTGTCACCCACAGTGTACCTCAGCCAAGTGCCTGTTAACCTCAGAGACTTAGCAAAGACCCAACAGGGGACAATTTCATGCTGCTTTGCCTCTCCTCCTCAGAACCTAGGCTGAGGGTGGGCTCTGATGAACCCTTGCCCCAAGGAGAAGCCACTGAGCTCACCGGCCACAGCTTACTACCTTCAAGCCCAGTCCATTGCTCCTAGATATCTCTCTCGGACGTTCATAGTTGGCATCTTTGGCCCCATCCTAAGCCTACTGGCCCCAGATCCATGTTTTACCATGGTTCAACAGCATCTCCCTACCTCTGAGGCTGAGAAAAGCCAACCATCTTTGAGCCATCAACAAACATAGAAATTAGAGACGGAAGGAGAGAGAGGCAGATGCATAATTTATGGCATGGTGGTGTGTGACTGACAGACAGCAGCGGGAGGCCTCGGCACCTTATCGATCCTTTCAAAAACCCGAGAAAGGGCCGTGCTGGGGGCCAGGGCAGGCTTGGAAGGGGCAGGTGGGGGCAAGGCCATTAAGGACATAGTGTGACCAGGCCAGCTGCCCGGGTGGGTGGGGGGCTCGGGCAGGTGGGGCATAGACGCACGCTTCCGATCGATGACACCATGTCAAAACATAAAATGCATGCTTTGGCTCTTAAGCCAAATGTGCGTAAGATTTTTAAAAGCATTGATTCAGGACGGATCAATGGAAATCCTGGCTTTTTTTTCCCCCTATGCAAAAAGGGAGTTGATCACACTTTTCAGCAAAGTGCCCTGCAGGGGCAGCAAGGATAAGTGCTCTGTAAGGGCGCATTCCCCTCTGCCTAGAGAGAAGGGCCAGGAGCCTGCCTACAGCCTTGCTGTCCAGGTGGAGGTCACCAGCTAAGAGCTGAGGCTCTCTGGTTTATTTATGTCGATAGCCACACACAACGCCTTCAGGGTGCACTTGTGGGCATCCAACGACAATGACACTCTGTCCAATTCTTAAGCAAGTCCTGACAGCTCTGTCTTCGAAGTATATTCAGGATACCACACTCTCCAATCCCATCTTCCTATTTCTGTTACCTCCAGTCTGGCTCGCTCTTCCTGATCTGTTGCCTCAGCCTCCTCCAGAGCTCGTGGCCTGGTCTCTAGATCCATGATCACATAGCTGGTCTTACACTGGCCCTCTGGGGAGCTCTCGTCTCCCTCTGAGTAAATTGTCTCTCCTTGTCTGTCTACGCACACTCTGCCCCCTCCCCTCCTGTATCTGCTTGCTCACAGAATGTCTCCTCCATGGCGCTGGCCCCCAGATGTTCAGCCTGGTAACCAATGCCCCTGTGCACTCGATGGCCTTAGAGCGCTCTCTTCCCGTCCTCACTGTTGCTGAGTATTGCTGTGGGTTTGTCTTTTGCCATCAGCAGTTTTTCTGTAGACTGGGGTCCCAACAGGGGAGAGACTCATTCTCCTGGTTCACTGACATATTTACAGAAGTTAGAATAGGGGGCTAAGTCGATAACTCAGTAAAGTGTTTATTCTGCAAAATCAAGGACTTGAATTCAATCCCCCAGAATCAACATGAAAAGAAAGGAAGGAAGGGAGGAAGGGAGGGAGGGAGGGAGGGAGGGAGGGAGGGAGGGAGGGAGGGAGGAAAGAAGGAAAAAAAGGCCAAGGCATGGTAATTTATACCCATAATCTCATCTGGGGAGGTAGAGGTGGGTAGATCCCTGGGGCTTACTGGTCAACCAGCCTAGACTACTTGGCAGCTTGAAAATCAATAACACACTCTGCCTCAAAAAAAGACTTTTCTGCAAGGGACAATATGGTTATCTTCTGTCTTCAACACATAGCCTCTCCTCACACACATATACAACACACACATACATACACAACAGCACACACATACACACATGCATCACACACACCACACAGACACCATACACACCACATACACACATACACACCA
>NW_021620571.1:1999397-2000320 GCF_004785775.1 Grammomys surdaster
CACACACACACACCCCACACACACCACACATACACACCACACACACATACACACCACACACACACCACACACGCACCACACACACACAAACACACATCATAATGGAGCTGGGTGTACAGCAAGTGTTTTTTCAAGGAAGGAAGAGAGAAATAGGAGAGAGACCATGTGAGAGGGATAGAGGAAGGAAGCCACAGCAAAGCAGGGTTAGCCCCACGCAGCGAAGGCTCCCACAGTGCCCTAGCTCTTAAATACAGAAGGCAAAGAAAGTCTGCATAGCATCTCTTTTGGGGTTCTTCCTGGGAGCTTTGAAGCAGGCTCCACAGTCATGAAGGGAAGCTGCTTTTTCTTGAGAGGGGGCACACGTCTTTCTGTCCGGTTCTCACAAACCCTCCCCCACCTCATTCCTGCCCACAGTCGACAGGCTACCGTGTGGCCAAGCTGAATCCAGGACGTATAGAGGACACAGGTGTGCGGCTAAGCTTTGCCTGACATTCCAGGAGCTCTTGGCCCATCATCATCACAATTTTTCGATGTTTGCACTCTTGTGTTTGCATGTGCATGTGCACATGTATGTGTCTTCGTGTAAATTAGATTAGATTGTAGCTTGTTGCTACTTCTCCCATGTCCCTCTTGTATCACATGCTGTTTTTCTTGTCTTTCTTTCTTTCTTTCTTTCTTTCTTTCTTTCTTTCTTTCTTTCTTTCTTTCTTTCTTTCTTTCTATAGTCGCTCTTAAGCCTTTACCTGGGTAGGGTGGTTGCACATTAAGATAGAGGTAGAGGGAGGGAGGGAGAGAGGGGAAAGGGGAGGGAAATGGGGAAGAAGAGGGGGAGGAGGAGAGAAAGGAGGGAGAAGGGGAGAGGGAGGAAGAGGGAGAGAGAGAGAGAGAGAGAGAGAGAGAGAGAGAGAGAGAGAGAGAGAGAG
>NW_021620571.1:2000330-2005902 GCF_004785775.1 Grammomys surdaster
GAGAGAGAGAGAGAGAGAGAGAGAGAGAGAGAGAGAGAGAGAGAGAGGAATAACCTGGTCCTGTGGTCCTGCTTCCCTCCCCAAACCTCTGCTAGCCCCATCCTAGGAAGCAAAGGGCCCAGAATCATCTTATTTAGCCAGAGCTCAGCTCAACAAGACAATTATTTAATTATTTCCCTAAATACTATTTTAAAGAAGCCAGTCTCATTCTACTTGTCATTCATAGAACTGCTCAGTCACCCACTGGGCAGGGAGGCACACTGGGATGGGCAGCCCTGGGAGGGGGAAGAGAGTGCTCAGAGTTCTGCCCTCTTCTCAAACATGGTTTTTTTTTTTCCGTTTTCCAATTGCTTCATCATGTCTCTCTTTCCTCTTCTCTCTTAAGCCCATCAGGTTTCTCCTTCCCCTTCTCTCCCCTGTGCCCCTTTGTTTTAACTTCCTACCTCTGACTTCCTCTGATTGGCCCCAGCCTGGTACCCAAAGCTGACCCTGTCTGTATCTTTTCTTGCAGTGGGATCAGCATTGCCCATAGCAAGGTACACACTCTCCACAATCACCATCTGAAGTCGGGTACCCTGGAGTGTGCCCTAAAGATTCTCGCATACAACTTCAGCCCAGGGTAGAGGGTGGGGCCGGGAGGAAGAGGGAGCAGGGAGGAAGCATCCTGTTCCAAGTTCTCAGTGTCCGGGTAGCACCAGTAAACGTTCAACTTCCTGTGTTGTTCAGGGTCCTGACAGCCCACGATTCTATAGCTACCCTCCTTTACACTAGACTCTATTGTACCTCCTTCCCTTGTTGGAAGTCTAGGGAGGGCCTTGGCCAGCAGAGAGGCAGCAAAGCCCAAGGACCCTGGAGCAGACTATACGATTTGTCCATTACCCTATGTTCAGCCAAATAATCTTTCTGGCTCAGGCTTCCTTATCTGTACCTGGATGAGGAAGGCGCAACCGACCTTTCACATGCTTATATAAGTGTTAATATATAAGAAGCACCATGGACCATTCAAGACACATTTGTTTGTCTGCCCTTTCACATCTCCGCTCTTGGGTTATACCAGCCTTACCACAGCAAGTCTGTCAGGCCAGGCACTGGACACAAGTCTCAAAAGGGGTCACTTCAGATCTTCAAGGTAGAGAGTAGGGGTCACAGGGGGCAGAACCCAGAGAATGAAGGGTAGAAAAGGAAGCAGAGCTCTGACCTGAAGCAGATGCCCGTGGGCTTTCAGCATATATACTTGCATGCCACCTTTATGAGGTTCTCTGGGTCTGGGTCTTCTGCTTCACAGAGGTTTTTTAAAACGACAATATGCACCTGGCCTTCGTTGTTCAGCTTCCGGTTTTCTGTCATTAATGTGAGTCACACGTGTGTCTGTTTATTGGCTCAGATAACAAGATAGGTCCCATAAGATCACTGAGTACACAGATAGTACCTGTGGGCCCACCCCCTTCAGTTTCTGTCCTTCCTGTGCTAGGTAAGGGTGAACTACACTTCCCATAATCCTTTACTGACTGACTGTCCTATGGGTCCAGCCAATGAGAGGTTTCAGTGAGAAGCCGTGGGCAGAAAGACAAGAGAAACCAGTAGTTTTACTGGCTCTGGTTATTGTGGGTAGTAGGTCTGGAAGAATTTGTGTCTTCCCTGGACCCCCTGTCCATCCCAGGTAAGGCAGGTTGTTACCTGCCTCTGCCTTCGGCATCTGTCACAGCTAAGCACTTCACACCACTCTTCCACCTTGGGTCCCTGCAGTCCCTGGCTTGCCTCACTTTCTCATTTCGTTATCAGCTCTGTAGCAAATGAGTTTGGCTCTCACATGAGTGTGTGATCCTTCCCCCTCCCCCCCCCCCCGCCCCTGTACACAAGCAGGCTCAGGTTGACCTGCTCAGGGCCCGTCATTGTGGCCCAGCAGGGGCAGGAACCTGAAGTTCAGCATAGCCTGGTCTTCTCTTGATTTGAGCAGCATAAAGGGTCTGGATTTTCATAGCATATCTGATTTTTACACAGTAGCAATGGATTCGGATTTTAATAGGTTATTCTGAGGGACTCCTTGCCTTGTCTGCAAATCTGAGCCAGGTCTTAGCCCCGCTGTCAGTTGACCTCTCTCCCAGTGTTTCTTAGGCTACTTCCCAAGGATGGCAGTACAACAGAGCAGCTGCTGCCATTGCTCTGGTCACTGGCCAAGGACAAATGGGCTTCTCTGGATGGTTATCTTTCTCTGAGAGCTAACTAGTTGACTAAGGTTGCTCACTCCCCCTGATGCTAGATGGACAAGCTGGTGTTTTTTTCCACTCCCACTGCTTTGTCTTCTAATTGTTTAGCATTTTGTTTTAAAATATGAGTCAAGGTCAGGACTATGACCCAGCTCTCCAGCCAGGGATGCATCTATTCTGGCCCAGGACTTGAATTTATTCCAGTAATGGGTTAGAGGCTTGGCCATCCTTTGGAGGATCATTCCCAGCTAGGCAGTCTGTGGTTTAGGAACTGCTATTTCATGACATCTGTCCGTCCAACAAGCATTTATCAACCATGCAGGGTGGCTGGTGCCAGACAGAGTCATCAGTGAGACTTACAAAGACTATCCTATTCTTATGGTAGAAAGAACCATATAAATACATGTCATGGTTTTAGGTATCTGTAAGTGCTATAGGAAAGGTAGATAAAGGTAGGGTAAAGGGTGAGGAGATACTCCTCATTGGCTGTTCCAGGAAAGCCTGTGTGAGAACGGCTTCTAAATTTGCATTTACCTGTCGTAGTTGTGCAGGAAGAATGTTCTAGAATGTTCCAGATTGAAGGTCAGCAAGTACCTGGAGATGGACGGATCCATAAAGAAGAGGTCAGAATGTATGAAGCCCAGGCACAGGAGAATGATAGGAGACAGAGCCAGGTGTGTACAGCAGAGCCGGGTCTTCCAAAACTCTGTGTAAAAGACATGAAAAGGATCTGAGGTTTGATTCTGGGGACATGAGAAACCATTTCTGACCAAGAAGGTCCCTTGGCTGTCACTCAGCTATGGCTATCGCTGGGATGAAGTGTTCACAGAGAACAGAAACAGGTAACCTAGTCAGAACTGCTCTTCTATCAGGCTGATGTCAAAATCGAAGGCTGCTTCTGCCTGCCTCCAGCCACTGTTGACTGGAGGGCTCTGAGGTGGTTTAGACCTGTCTAACACAGGAGCATGGTGGGATGGTGCACAGGACTCTGGACATTCCACTCCATCCTTTCCAGGTCCTGTGCTTCAGGGCTGGAGGTGGGGAGAAGAGTTTGGTGGCAAGTGGTTCTCTCTGCTGGTTAGGGATTGGCTAAGCTGACTTTATCCTTTGTGGCTAACTGGTAGACCTTGAACACATTGCTTACCTTCTCTAGAGTCTTCCCATTTCTCAAACAAGCATAAGCATAGCACCCTCCTCAGGCTGAGAACATTCAGTAAGATGATTTGCAGAAAGACTCATACCTGCGGCTCAGTGTAGTGTATGAAGCTATTTTTCTATCTCAATAAGGAGAGAGTGTCTGAGTGCTGGCTCTGGCAGGGAGAGGTGAAGGTTGTCTCAGGTTAGTACTTGATCCCAGCATTGCTGTTAGAAGCAGCTTTCTCTGCCCTGGACTTCCAGGGTGAGCTCAGAGTCTCACTGAAGCTTCCGCTGTACCACTAGGGAGTTGGATGCTACTTTCTCTTGGACCTTTCTCTTCAAGACCCTAAGCTAAACTGACCACTCCCCTTGATGCATCAAGTTTGCCTTAAGCCTTAGAAAAATATTTCTCAGTCCAGAGTCTCATGTTTAGGCAAAGGGTCATCTGTGGGCCCTTGGTCCAGATGTACATCTCTTGTATCTAGGTAGACAAGTAAGGCCTTTGGTACCAAGTTGGAAGAAACTGGTCAAAAGCAAATGATGACTGTCATTGCTTAGAAGATAGTTTCATGGTGTTCATTCCACATGAATCTCAACTGTCAGGAAACAATGGGTTCCCAGCATAGTGTACTACTACCTATGGAGCGCCATTTGAGACAGAGCTCTTCATTTCAGAGACAAAGAAACTGGGTTGGCAATGCCAGCCAGACGTTTAAGATCCTACCACAAATGAGTGTCTGGCTATTAACTGCTTTCCTCTTGTCAAAGCCACCCATGCTCATCCCTCATGAGGAACCCTCTGCATGGTCCCCTGGCAGACATCTACCCCTGCCTTCTCCAGTTCACTTTCCACAGACAAGCCAGAGGGGTGTTTAAAAGAGATGGACAAACCCTGAGTGTGTAGCAGCATTTTGGATGCTGGAGTACAGCATCGTAGGCTGGCTGCTGGCTACTCTGCCTGCCTGATGCTAGAAGGCTGACATTCTAAATGCCTGTCTGTTGCAGTTGTCTCAGCGATAAAACTTGTGCTTACTATGTGCAAAGCCCCAGGTTCAATTCCCTGCATCCTTGATCCCCTCAAAATGATGGTCTTCACCTCAAAGTGTAATGGGAGGGCAATGAAAAACATGTGCTCTGCTAGAGAGAGAGGCAATCAAGTGTTTGTTGCCTGTAGAGAGTTCTAAACTGGTCACAAAATACATGAAAACGCATGCTATCACAGTGGTAGCAATGTCAATAAAGAAAGACAGTGCTCTCTACTTGGCCTGCAACTGGATGTCTATGCAGTTACTCATCAATCCTTGGGTGGTTTGGAGCATGAAAGGGGTGCTATTAGTTGTCACATCTAGTCTGATGTAGTGATAAACACAAAATCGCAGCACTCAAGGGGCTGAGGTAGGAGGATTCCAAATTTTAGGCCATCGGAGGTATATAACAAGGCTCTGTCTCCTGAGAAAATAGACAAGCAAACAACTCCAAACAACCAAAGAATCAAAACGAAAATAAAAATTAATAAAAGAGAAAAAAGAACCCCACTTATATAAATGTGAACAGAGGAGGCATTTAAGCACCTAACTGTCCTGTCTGTAAGGCCCATTAGGATCTGTCCCTACTTGCCTGTCTTGTCTAACGTAAATTCTTGATAGTTTCTACTTCCTATAATCCAAAAGGTCCAGGCTTAGGTCCATAAGTGCTTCAAGTTTCTTTTTACATTGAGATCCTTCCTATCATCTAACAGGTGACATTTTTCTAGGTGTGGGGACAACCAGAGTGCTCCAGCCACAGGCAGGTTCTCCTTTCTGAACTCCATGGTCCTTTGGTTTGTTCTCATTCTGGGTCTACACACTGTTGGGATTCCTTGGAGTCTCAGCTGAAATGCCACATCCTCATGGAGACAGCTCTTTCTTACTCTCATGTCTGGGGTTGGTCGCTCTTCCGTGGTTATTTTTCTCCCATCTCTTGGTACAATGGATAGTATCTAGTTAATAGAATGAGTACTATTCAGTAATCCTCTCTCCCAGCAGGCTGTAAGTTCTCTGAAGTTGGAGGCTATGCTTTATTTATTTGTTTATTTATCTTTCATGATGTACCTCTAGTGCCTAACAGAATGCCTGGGATATGGCAAACACTCACTAATGCATAGATACTGGTTGACTGGATGGCTGTCTGGATGTCTGGGTAGGTAGATGGGTGGATGTGTGGGTAGATGGGTGGATGTGTGGGTAGAT
>NW_021620571.1:2005912-2007216 GCF_004785775.1 Grammomys surdaster
ATGGATGTGTGGGTAGATGGATGGATGTGTGGGTAGATGGGTGGATGGCTGGGTACATGAGTAGATGGAGGAATGGATGATGGAGCTGAGACCCAAACCTAGACGGACTCAAAAGGCCATGCTTTCCCCACTCCCCTATTCTGAGACTGCCAGCCTGGTAGTAAAGTAGATCATATCTAGACAAGAGCCTCGCAGACTAAGGAGGTCAAAGCCAAGATCAGTGGAAAAAAGCAGATCAGAAGAAGCAAGAGATCCAGATGTGCAAATTTCCTTCGATGAAGCAGATGTGACCTCGGGAATCCGTGCTAGGTGGAACCATCATATCTGATTGCTAGCTTCCATTAAAGGAATTGTAGCAGGTGTAAAAGTGGGAGATTATCCCAAGAATTAAGATATGAAAAGGATGTTAGATCACTAAACTCCAATTAGGGAAATTAAACTGTGCACACTCCCCTCCCGATGCAATATCGGGAGCTTGCATTAGCTCTGGGCTCCAATTCTAATAAAATTAGAGAATAGCACCTTAATTGAATTGTGCTTAACAGGATCGTGCCGACAAATGTGATTGTGTCTGGCTGGGATGCACACTTTCTCTAGCAATCATTCAATCCAGTCAAGTGTCAGTCCTGGGATCCTGACGGGTTTCTGAGACAATCTGGGAACGGCGCTGAATCTTGGAATCTAATCAATTTCGAACCGCCTCATTAGGGCTGGCTGCTAACGGGGACTTAAAAATCAAAGCAAATGACTGCACATCATGGCTGACTAGCTAATCATATCGATGCAACATGGCTGGACTGTGTCGCAGCAATTCATTTCCTCTTTAAGAAGCCACTGTCACCTATAATTTAGGGATTGAGATTCATGAGTCTGATGCAGATAGTTTCAATGTCCAGGATTTTCTGCAGCCCAGGCCCACACCCACCTAATGGGGGTAAGTAAATCCAGGACTTTGACCCCTCCCAACACTCTAGCCATTCCCCATGCTCACTGCTGTGTTTTGAGTTCAAGGCTGGGTTGCACAAATGAGGAAACAGAGCTGAGAGGTAAGTAGCATGTTTACTAAGATCACACAGCGAATGAGTGACAAAGAGTTTAACCTTTTCTTTAAAAATTAATTAGTATATATTAGTTATATGTAATAATGACTTTCTTTATAACATCTTCATGCATATAATATTCACCCCCATTTCCCTTTCTTGTGCCCCTCTCACTCTTGAAGGTCAAATTTAATCTTTTTTGATGTCACATAATTTTCTTCCTTCCTTCCTTCCTTCCTTCCTTCCTTCCTTCCTTCCTTCCTT
>NW_021620571.1:2007226-2047454 GCF_004785775.1 Grammomys surdaster
CTTCCTTCCTTCCTTCCTTCCTTCCTTCCTTCCTTCCTTCCTTCCTTCCTTCTTTCCTAAGTTACTCTATCTCTCCCTCCTCCCTCCTCCCTCCTCCCTTCCTTCTTCTGTCCTCCACTCCTTCATCTTTGACATGTTCTGACAGGTTGTCTTGAATCTAATACATAGCCCAGACAAGCCATGAAATCATGGAGCCCCCCTGCCTCAGCCTGCTGGGTGCTGCTATTACAAGATGTGCATAGATTTTCTAGTAATAATTGTAATAATAATTCAGAACAATGGTTAGTCTTTTGTTGACAGTCTAATTGGTTTATTTATATGTGGGGAGTAAGAATTCCTGAGCATACCTGGAGATGTACATGTGTTTACTCATGTGTAGAAATCAGAAAGCAACCTTATGTGTCATTCTTCAGAAACTGCCCATTTTTCTTTCTTTCTTTCTATCTATCTATCTATCTATCTATCTATCTATCTATCTACCTACCTATCTAAAGACAAAGTCTCTCTATGTATTCCTGTCTGTCCTGTAACTCACAATGTAACCAGGTTGACCTAGAACTCACAGAGATCGTCCTGCTTCTGCCTCCCTAGTGCTAGGATAAAAGGTATGCTCCACTATGCCTGGGATACCTACTTTATTTCTTGAAATAGAGGGTTTTCTAATTTTTAAAATGGGACGTTGAGCTTAGGTTAGGCTGGCTGACCAGTTAGCCCAGGGATCCTCTGTCTCTGCCTCTCCAGCACCTCACTCTCATGTATGGCTAGAGGTGCTGGGGATCGAACTCTGTTCTTGGGCTTGCCTGGCAAGCACTTGGGATTGGCTATCTCTGGAGTCTCTAATTGGATTTCATGTTAATATTTTTCCTAATAATTAACATCAACGCCATCACCATCACAATAATACTGAGAACCTATACTAAAATAAATCATATTAGAAATGTAATACATTTAATCCCCTCAACATCCCTAGAGGCTGTTCTGTGATTATTGTGGTAGGGCTTAACAGCTCACCACAGATTTCTGAGCTTTGGGGGGACTTCTCTTCCCATCACTTTGCAGCTAGATGAGCCTCTTGCCTAGTTCACCAGTGGGTGGTAAGCAGAAGGTCAGAACATTTTAGTGGCTGGCTACACCTTTGTCATGCAGCCTATCAGTCACCCACACTGGAGTCAGTGTTTGCTCTGAATACAGCACACAGAGAACCACAGCTTAGATTTGAAAGCCAGTGTGTTAAGGAAAGGCTTGGGGGTTCTGAAGACTTTAGGAGCTTGGTTCTATAGGGAGGTCTAGTCATGAAGAAGGTCTTCAAAGGAGATGGTTAGGACCCGGTCTCCTCTTATCCTCTGCTTCTCATTGTTCTTTCGCAAGCTGATTCTCTCAAGTACTCCCTTACAAGATATTTTGTGTGTGTATGTGTGTTGTGTGCACGTGTGTTACACACTACACACATTTGCATATGTATGGGCACATCTGTGAACAATTGTGCTTTCATGTGTGTGTGTGTAGAACAGAGGTTGATGCCAGGTATCTTCCTTGATCTTCCTCCTTCTTAATTAATGAGGAAAGGTCTCCCACTGAACTTAGAGCTCCTCAGCTTGGCTAATCTAGTTAGCCACCTGGCCCTAGGGCATTCCCTGCATCTGCACAGCTCCTGAGTGCTGGGTTATAGGCTGACTGCCAAGCCTGCATGACTTTCATGTGGGTCTGTGGATCTGAACTCTGGCCTTCATGATTTCTGAGATACCTGTTTGTCCATTGGGTCATCTCCCGCCCACTCTTCAGTGTTTTTGTTGATTGTTTGTTTCACAGAGAGGGAAAGCTTACTAACACAGAGAGTCCCTTAACTGACCTACAGTGGCTATACAGCACACATGAGCAATGAATCTGTGCTGCTCGGAACTACTACGATGTAGAGGGTGTTTGCTATTTCATCAGAGCCTAGCTTACCCCGGCTAAGGGAGTCATCATCCCATTTTACAGAAGAGGAAACAGACCTTCAGACCCTCAGGTGGCTCAGATACACACAGGCACTGCCAGTCAGAGTCCATATGGCAGACCTTTTACCTCTGTAGAACTCATACTGGACAGTGAGTGCCAAGAACTGCTCTGCAGAGCCTTGGATCAGATAGTTGCTTTGCTATTCAGCTCCTGTCTGGGCAGAGATAGGTTTTAAATAAGATTTTTTTTCTGACACAGTGTTTTGCTATGTAATCCATGCTGGTCACAAACTCATCATCCTTCTGCCTTGCCTTTCAGAGTCCTGGGATTAGAAGTATAGCAGTACCTTTGGATTAAGAGGCTTATAAAGTCTTAGAACTACTGAATTCTTGAAGAAGCTCCTCTGATATCCCCAGGGATACACATTATCAAGCAGGTGTTTCACGAGATCTCAGTGTCACCAAGAGAGCTGGCTCTCTGATGGAGAGATGCCAGGCCCAGTGAGGACCAGACAGGAGCTACTTTTTTTTTTTGTAACAAAGATTTATCTGTCTATAGGTAAGGAAGATTTCGGTTACGTTCTCTGAAGCAAGGAGCTCCGTGGAATCTCTGTAGTGTGGGCTATTTCCAATTCCAAGAGCAGTTTTAAGGGTGGGGCTAGCAAGTAGGGAACCAGAGCCCCCATACCTAGGAGGGAGTGTAGGAGAAAGTTTGCAAAGATTGTATATACTTCAGGAAATGTATACCCTTCGACAGAGGTATCTGAGTCAGTTAAGACAGTAATTGCAGCTCTCCCTTGCAAAGAGAGGGCAGGATGGCAGGGCCTGCTATTACCAAGTTCTCTGAGGCAAAACAGCTTGTTTACTGGAGGGATAGGAACTTCACAGTGATTGTCTGGTGGCTCCAGGGCAAAGCCTACTGCCTCACTCCCTGCTTGCCTTTTGGGTCAAAGTCTGGCTATCAATTCTAGAGCTCAATCAGGGGTTACCTTTGCCAGGGGAGCAGCTGCTAGGGGGCAGACAGCTGGCTGGGTGTCTGCCACCAGCTCTAGAGAAGGAGGATGCTGCCCTGGCTGAGCTGCTCAGTTAGAAGGCACTTGGGACCCAAGTGTGAGAAATCCATGTGCTGGTGTGAGAGCCATAGTTCATCTGCTGTGGGATCCTAGGTCTCCCCTTGTCTTAGTGCATCCCCTAACTTCTCATTTTAAAATAGAAGGGTCCTACCAGGTTGGCTTTTCTCTAGTTTCCTGTATTTATCCTACTCCTTTAAAGGATGTATGGCATGTGTTTCTTGTGGATGGCATATTTTGACACAGATTAGTCTTAACATTACTTGAATGTTTGCATGTATATTACAAACAAGGTAAATAATGGTAGTGTCCTTAAGGAGAAAACACATGAAGAATGCAAGGTGATTTACTGGCTTTCACAGAGGAAAAGAAAGTAACGATGGAGGATGTATAACATCAAATGATAGCACTTGTCCTGGAGAGTGTGATGAGATCTTACTCCTGGTATAGATATCCTTTCTCTGCAGACCTCTGCTCCCAGGTGACACCCCAGATGCTGTTAACTGACTCAAGTGAGGGAGGACATAGCTGCCAACCTCCCCTAAAATATTCCTCTATAATCTCTCTCATTTTTTTTCCTTTGCTGTATGCTTCCAAAAATCTTGTTACAGTGTATCTTATTGGTAGACTTAACTCATATGGTTTTTTCTTTAGCTGTAAGAGAGGCTGACAAAACAAATGCTTGCCGTTTCTATTTTCTCCATGAGGAAGTGGACCTTAATTCATAAGCTAACACACCATAGTCACAGGAAGAGAGTTCATTCACTACTGGAGGACAAACAATTGCCAAGTGTCACCCACAATGACAAGTATAAAACAGTCTCAAACTTAAAGACAGTAACATACATTTTTTAATGTATATGAATACACTCTAGCTGTCTTCAGACATATCAGAGGAGAACATTGGATCCCATTACAACAGATGGTTGTAATCCACTATGTGGTTGCTGAGAATTGAACTCAGGACCTCTGGAAGAGCAGTCAGTGCTCTTAACCACTAAGCCACCTCTCCAGCTCAGTAATACACAAATTTAAAGATAGATGAATTACATTATTCCAACACAAGTGAAGCTACCACTTTGGAGAAGCATTTCTTGCTGACTGCTGAACCAACAGCCTTGTGAGTTCTGAGAACATCCCACAACACATTTTCCTATTGGTCCTCATTTGCAACTAAGGCACCCTTTCATAGTGACATGTATAGTGTATTCTTTCTCCATAACTCTAAGAGATTACACTTGGATGGTGACAGTAAGAACATTGTACTGAAGATACAGAATTGGTTGGTGTGATAGCTTTTGTTCTACAATGTTTGCCTTGTGTCCCAGAAGATTCCAAGAACATTAATGAGTGTGAGAACCATCATCGCCCAAATACTCCACGATGTAAGGGATTCTCTCAGTGCTCCTCTTCTAGATGACTCCCATGCACCCTGGTGATGTTTCAAATGCTATTTCCCCTTCAGGATTCCATGAACAAAGAATTGGGTTTCCTTATCTCCTTAAAGTCAGACACACTGTTGTAACTTGCCTGGATAAAAGAGTATGCCAGTTCTAGGTGGAAGCATTTCAGTGTTCGTCCTGATTATCCATGTCTCTTCACTCTGTCATGATGACTAATGAAAGAACAGGCCTTTCTCAGCTTCTGGGAATGAGATGTCATGGAGCAGAGTCCCTGCCAATGTGCAATAATATGAAGATAAAGTAACGTGGCTGTCAATAAATCTCTTATTTTGAACTCCTGAGATGTTGAAGCTGTTTGTTAGACAGCATGACCTCATCTCTCCTGATCAATACACTTAGTGAGATAGTGTCTTAGCTTTCTATCACTGTGTAAACACCGTGGCCAAAAAACCACGTGCAGAAGAAACAGATTCATTTCTACTTCCACAACACAGTCCATCATTCAAGGAAGTCAGGGCCAAAATTCAAGGGAGGAACACGGAGGCAGGAACTTAAGCAGAGGCCGTGCTGTGTTTCTCATGGCTTGCTCAGTCTTTTTTCTTATAGCATTCAGGAGCGCCAGCCCAGGAGTGGCACTGCCAACAGTGAGCTGGGCCCTTGCTTCACAGGCTTAGCCACAGGCCAGTTTGGTGGACACTTTCTCATCACAGGCTCCCTCTTCCGGAATGTTTCTGTTTTACGTCAGGTTGATATCAAACTAACCATCACAGGGAAGGATTATAATCACTGCTGTAACAGAAGGAAATCTAGCACAGAGATTCTGAGTGCATTCTTCAAAATGAGGCAGGTAGGACCTTTCAGACATACAATTCATATCCTAGGCCAAGCCCATCCAAACTCCCTGTTTCCCAACAGTTCCCAGAGCAGACAGTGTTGTGGTCTCTGAAACCATGAGCCTAGTAAACATTTACTCTTGAAGTTGATTTTCTTGGGTTATTTTGGCACAGCAATAGAAACTTGACCAACATGGTTAATGGAGGACATTCTAATTGTGTCAAACAAAATTGTGAAAGCCTTTGAAAAAAGTAGCAAACAGCTTTGGTATATGTCTTGTATAGCTCATCTTTCTAGATAGATTATTTTCATATTTTCTGGTGTTTGCGCTATTTTACAACCCTCTAGAAAGTCATAAAAGACACAATAATCTAACAATTTGCATCCATAGCAACATAGATAATTTTGTTGGTTGGAATTCAGTTTAATAACTAATTGATTATTAATCTCTTTGTGAATTGTTTTTAGCTCTCTTAATTAAGTGTGTATATTTGTGTCCTTTAAAGTTTTTTTTCTTTTGGTTGTTGTTGCTTTTATTTTTATTTTTTTAAGCAGACTGTAGCATCTTACTGGGTCCCCATTAATTAATAGGTTCAACAAAATCTATTTTCATTTTCTTTTGTATTACTGTACTTTGAACATAACACCATGGACATACTAGGTAAGCAATCTACCACTGATTTCTGAACAAAACCTTGGATACACATTCATCTTATATCTGCATGTAGATCGTGGTTTTATTATTTATATACACTTTAAAATCATTCATTGACTCAGTTCCCAAAGAGAGAAGGAAAACACGGGCTGTATCTCATACTCTCCTACCTCATAAACACCTCACACCCACTGAGCTCAGCCATGTTTGATCCTAAGTCTGTGTTCTTGTCCGTTTTGTCCTAGTGCACAGTTAGCCACTTCTTGGGGGCAAATGAGAGAATTACCAGGCACACACTGACATATTTTCCACTTGAAACATGTTGTGATTTAAAAGAACTGAATGAATTACAGATAAGTCTGAGCTCAGTGCTTGATCTCCGGGTCCCTGTATTTCTAGGACACTCTTAATATTTAAAAATATTTATTTTTCTATTTTTTCATATGTGTGTGTCTGTGCATGTGTTTATGAGAAGGTGTTTTCAGAGATCAGAAGAAAGTGTAGAATTCCCTAGAATTGGAGTTATAGGGTGTTGTGAAACATCCATACTTGGGAACTGAACTCTGGTCCTCTGCAAGAGTCCCAAGTGCCCTCCCCATGTCTCCAGGCCCTTGTAGGACATTCTTCAATAACTCTAAGGCATGACACTTTCTAGCTAGGACTTTCCTTGAACATCTGCTCTAGGTTTGTTTTGTTGAAATAAAAAAAGCCTAGTGAAGATTGATGGGTGGTTTTGATTCCTAAAATGCTCTCTGAGCCTTTATTCACAGACGTCTAGGGAGGCGTAACCTGGGCAGATTGGGCGACATTGGCTTGCTATGGCTCAGGCCAAAACCTGGAAGGAATGGGTCATGCACAGCTGGCATGTTGCTCCTCTAGGGCCATGGGAAGGTCATGGACTGAAAAAGCATCCTGCTTATTCCACCCTGCCCAGAGCAAGGTCAGGATGAATGAAGTGTTAGGTCTTGTGGAAGATGTATGGGCTTTGGAGGTAAACATGTTTGGGGTTCAAATGTTGCCTCTACCTCTTATTAAAATGTGATTAGGAATATGTAGTTACATCTCCCTGGGTCTCAGTATCTTCATCTGTAGGAAAGATAGAGACACAGCCCAGCTCCTTTTTTCTTCACCAGACCTGAAATCTAAGAGCTGCTGAAGCTGAGAGCAGGTGCCTTTCTTAGGTCCTACTTGTCACATGGTCACTGAAGACTGGCACATAGGGTGCAGATGCCTTTCATGTTCACCTTCTGCACCTGCGTCTCTACGACAAGCTCCCTACCTTCTGCAAGATGGCGGCTACTTATTACAGCTGCTGAGCTACAGGCTTTGGCATTTCCTCCCAAAGGGAGAGAGAAAAGTCAGGGAAGGCAGAGGACTGGACAAGCCAGCTGTGCTCTGGCTTCAGAGCTGGGGCTCCAGATCCTGGGCTAGGCTTTCCTGGTAAGGCTGGTGAGGTTGTGCTCCCACATCTGATTTTTTTCCTATGTCTTCCCAACAATAACCTACCCTTAGACAAGGGCAGGCTCTGCCTCTGTAGTCCAGGTAGCTTTTCTAGGCAATTGCGTCACCCCAGGCTCTCGGTTTTGACTCCTGTGGGAATCCTCTGTAAACGTTACCTCTGTCAATGTCCCTGTTGAGGAAAATTGGCTCCTTTGACACCATTTTAGACAAACCATAATGTGTGTGGAACTGAAAGAGGTTCTATTTACAAGTCTGCAGGAAATAGCCCAGGGCAGAGAGTGGTAATTGCAGGGCGAAGGTTCATGGGGGCTTAGGAAATTCAGGACCTGCCCCTGAGTGGATCTTTAACTGCCCAGCTGGAAGTGGTCCTCAAGCCCCTTCACAAGGCAGGTGCAGGTAGACATCTTTGGGAATGGGTTCGATGGGCCACAAGAAGTCAAAATATTGGAAGAAGATCCTGGGTCAGAAAGATAAGGACAGAGACAAGGAGGGACCATTCCTTCCTTCTGCTCAATGTTGCCATTTTTGTCTGTTTCTGCCCTTTGTTCCCAGATGGGTGTTCAGAGGCTCACACACCCACTTCCAGAACACTGCTTTTGGTACAGATACTCTTGACCCGAGCCATTGTGTGTGCTCACACACACAAACACATGTGCTCCACTCTCTTCTCCCAATCATGTGTTGTTTTTTTTTTAACTCTTCCTGGCACTCATCACTTCTAAGCCCCATCTTTCCTCTCTCTATCCCTTCCTCTTCTGCACCACTCAAACAGGAGCTCACTGTGTAGCCCAGGCTAGTCTAAAATTCAAGATCCTTCTGCCTCTGCCTCTAGGGTGCTGGATTTGTAGGCATGTGTCATCATGCTCAACTTACTAATTTGTGTGTGTGTGTGTGTGTGTGTGTGTGTGTGTGTGTGTGTGTGTGTAGCTAGGGATGGATCCCAGGGTCATACAAATACTCTACCGTTGAGTTACACATTCAACCCTTCAACCCTGTCTTTTTTCCTACTTTCTAGTTTCCACAATGTTTGAGGCTTTGCGTTTCTCTCTATTGCATTGTTAGTTCCTAGAACAGTGTTGATATGTCTGTCAATCAGTGGCCCTCACTCAAGGAACAGTTAAGGATCACAGGAGTGAAGGAGCAAATAGTGAATGGCTAACCCCCAGCTTCATGGTCTTTTTAGGCTCTCCGCCCCATACAACCTCCTCCCCTGCTGTAGGTGGCGTCCTTGTGCAGGAGATCTTGATTCCTGAGCTGAGAAAGACCAGATGTCTCTCAGGTGGGGCTCTCACCTGGGGAGAGCACGGGAGTCAGTCAGGAACCCGTTGATCAGATGGTCAGAGCCTAACAGCTGAGGCCCAGGATGTTGGATGAGACACCAGGGACCATCCAGGTTGCAGATGGAGCTGTGGAAAGGCTCAGAAGGGTCAGTTCGTTCCAGGTTTCCCAGAGCTAATCTCTATCATGGCCTCTCAGACCTGACAGGAGAGGCAACTGATGTAGTTGCTAACTGCACACATCTTGGGGAAGATGGCCTCGGATTGCTGGGCCTTAGATGTAGAGACAAGTACTGAAGATGTGGATTTCTTTAAACTATGTCCTAAGCAAGACATGGCCTCCCTGGAACAGCCTGAGCTCTGTGTCTAGAATTTTCCCAAGTGTGACCTATACAGCTACTGTTAGCCATCAGGATCTCCTGATCTCTTGACTAGTGGATTCAGGATGCAGCTTGGCCAGACTGAAAAAGCTCCTGGCTTTGAACCTCAGGAGACATGAAAGATAGGCCCTCCTCACCAGTAGAGGGATGCTACGTTCTTGAGAGTTCAGAACCTGCTACCTCAGCCTGGCCTCAGTATTTTTAGCATGTCCCTCCTTCCTTCCCTTCCGCAAGCCACCAGCCCACTCCTTGCCCAAATAACAGCCATCAAAATAACCTCTCAGTTGACTGAGGGGGACTGGGAAGGTCCCCTCCTTCCAGCCCATCAGTAGAGAGTAATCAGAGGCCCTCGAGCTGGATGTGACCCAAGTGAAGGAGGCTCCTAATTGTACCTTTAGCCAGAGGTCAGGGGTTGGGGCAGAGAAAGAGAGAGAGAGAGAGAGAGAGAGAGAGAGAGAGAGAGAGAGAGAGAGAGAGAGAGAGAGAGAGACTGGGTTGAGGGATCAAGTACAAGAGCTGGTGGTTGCTAAAGGTATCTAGGGACCTAGGTTTGGCCTTCCAGTGACAAAACAGGGTTGTTACTAAGAAGTAGCAGCAAGTTCTGTGGGTCAAGGTGCTGTAGATTGGCAATCTCAGGGTGGGACACTGCTTGGAGTCACCTCAGGGACACTGCTGTCCCTGGTTGCTTTGGCTGAAGCAGCATCCACGGTCAGCAACCCTCAGCTGCCTCTGTTTTATATATAGTCTCCCCTGCCCAGCAGGATGCTGCCCTCTGTCTCTCATTGTATCAAGCTCAATCAGGAAATGACAATGCCTAGCAAGGCTGCAGAGCTGGTTCCTTACCTCTCTCCTGAGAAGACAGAGGAAGGAGAGGAGAGGGGGTGGAAGGGAGGCTTTGCCAGTGCAGACCCCTCAGACCAGCCCCCATCCCAGAAACAACAAGTCTGACTTCAGAGGCTGTCCTCTCTACCCTTGGCACCAGCCCAGGGTTGCAGAGATAACCCTTGTTTTGCTGCAGGAATGGAGGACTCTCTATCTGCTTTGTGATATGATGACAGACCAGTCTGGTGGCAACCAGAAGGCTGAGACCCATTATTACCTCTGTCTTCTAAGAGACAAAGCTGAAACTCTGGGAAAGCAGGCTGCTTGACCCAAGTCCCCACCCCCACAGACCAGGGCTGGGAGTGGAGATCCATCTAACATCTGAATGTATACCCAATAGGGTCCGAGGTGGCTACTGAAGTGACCTAGGCTGTGACAGTTCCTCAGCTGAGCTGGACTCCAATTGCCCCATGTCTGAGGTACCCATATCTCTCTTTCCTACTTGGTAGAGGGCTTCCTGTCTGTCCTTGCCTTTGCATTTAGACTCCACCCACTTCTCTCCCATACTTTAGAGATGGCATCAGCAGCCCGGAGACCATGAATCACTGGCCCGAGGTCACCTAGGGCTGATTATCTTAACGCCTGTTGCTATCTCAATGCAACTATCTCCCAGGCTTCATCATTTTACCTCTCCCAGGCTCGGACCCCCTCCCGAGGCTTTTGTAGGTATTCATGTTTGTCAAGGCAGGCTGCTGGCAGTACCCTCAACTCCACTAGGTGCCTAGTAAGCACCTTCTATACTTTCTAGACATGCCGTCACCCTGCCACATGCCAACTTGCCTCCATGGCAGTGCTATTGATGCACATCTTCAAGATGATGAAGACTAGAACAGGTTGGATGCCGGGAGCTTTATTAAGGAGCAGGAACTGTTAACAGTGGCCATATGTTACTATCATGGGGCATGGTTTTGGCAGCCCACTCTCCACTGGTATATATCTCTAGAAGTCAAGAGGTATGGATTCCAGGGCACGGACTTGCCAGTAACTTTCCTAAGTCTTAGCTCCTGGGTCATGCCAGTAGAAACAAGCTCACGATGGTGGGGATTGAACCCAGGACCTTGTGTGTGCTAGGTAAGCTCTCTACCCCTTAGCTGCAGCCATGAGTAAGTCTTCCAAGTCTCACAGACTTCTTGGTCTGGCTTTTGTGTTCTGCCCTGCACTGTAACGTGAAAACAACCATAGACAGTATAAGAGATGGTATCGTTCTAAACTTGGTTTTGTGGATACGAATTTCATGTGATTTTTTTTTCAGGTCCTGTGTACGAAAGAGTACTATTCTTTTACTATTTGTTTGTTTGTTTGTTTATAGTAATTTAAAAATGTAAAACTACCCTTAGCTCACTGCTAAAAAGGAAACAACTGAGAAACAGGACTGGCCTGGAAGATCTGGGATGGTGACCTCTGGAGTCAGCTACCTGAGCACCTGGGTTCAAGTTCTGCCTACTCATCAGCCTGAAGTGACCTCCCAGGTCAGCTGTGATGGCCTCCCTAGGCTTAGTTTCCCAATCTAGGGAGAAGAGGCCTGGGCCTGTCATTCTCCAAACTCTGAAACTGTGGGCATTATGAGGATTTTGCTAAATGAATATGAAGGGGAACTCTTGCCCTCCACGGGCACCCATTGCTGTCTCGGCTATGCCTGTTACCCCTGTTCCTTGCTAATGGGTCTTAGAGTCTTAGAGAGGCATGGGGACAAAGGGATTTTGGTTGAGCCTCAGGAGCGATCCCCCCAGCCATGCTCAACTCCTGTGGGGGCCCCCTCTTCATTCATGCCTGCCCCCTCTTTCCTGCTGCCTTGCTTAACAAAGACAAAGACAGCAGTTGACACTGTAATGCCGAAAATTGCTTGTTTCAGAACATCCCAGTAAACAAGCCCGTCTTTGTTTTAATCCCAGCCTAGCTTACTGTAGTTAATTATAGGAATTTGTGGCTATTTATGTGAACCGAGGACAGGCGAAAACATTCATTTGTCGGGCGGTTTAAGTGCTGGGTGGGAATGGGCTCCAAGTGTAGAAAGGACGCAGGTAGCATCTGTCCTGGGGGCTGTGCAAGGTAGGGAGGGACCTGGGCGTGTAATTATCCCTCCTGCTCCTGAAGAGAGGGGAGGCTACCATGGAAAGTGACACCTAATGACTGTTTTCAGCGCAGTGGGTAAAGGGAAAGGCTGGTGTTTAAGGCCATAGCCTGAGATGGAGTCTTGCACCTGCCAGGTGAACAGGGTTACTTCTGGGCCTTGGCAGTGCCTGCCTTCTTGTCCCAGCAGATCTGGGGGGAAAGGAAGTGTGACCAGAGTTCCCAGAGGTCTGCAGATACAGTGGGGGCCAGAGGCTGGAAGGCCTGGGTGCCGCCTCTCCTCCCTCTCCTCCAGCCCCAGAGGAGCCACAGTTAGCAAGGAATGTTAACAAAGAGGAGACAGCACTGGCTAAACAGAGGCTCCAAGACAATTCCTGGCCCAAACAAAGCTCCCAGGCCCCCACCCTCATAAGAAAACAAGCCAGGCCTTTGTGCACACTCAATAATTACCGCTCGCAATTACCCTAGCCAGGGCTACGCTGGGGTAGCAGGCAGGTTGGGGATGTAGTTGGAAATCCTACACCCCCCCCCCCAGTGGTGTTGGGAGGCACAGTACCTACCTAGGACCTGAGACCAGTTCTTTGAGATGCCACTTGTCTGAAAGCCACTAGCCAGAGGGACCCCAAAGGTCTTAGGGGACCAGCACATGACTTCCCTGTACTAAATGTGTTATCTGGGATTGCTGCGAGCCCCAGCCCATCACCAGTGGCCTTTTGCTATCATGTCCAGGATTGCTGTGTGCTGAGGTATTGTTCTCCTACGTGCTTGATCATCTCTGAAGCCTGCTAGGTCCTTCCCTCTTCTTCTGGACCCCCAGTGCTTACTGTTTTCCCTCTCCTTGTGGGTCTTCCAAACAACCCCAAAGTTGTATCTAAAACCCTTGTATTCCTAGTCTTCTTGCTTCAACCCCCCCCCCATCGCATTCTTCCAGCCACCTGACTCAGATCTCAATGTGCCCCTCCTCCTCCAGGAAGCCTTCAGTCTTGCTCCACCAGGAGTTTGTTGGTCCTTGGTACTGGGCCTGTTTTGTGGATGAGAACATGTGTGTGTGCATGTACATTATATACACACCAATGTGATTCTAACACTCAGTTCTGAGTTTAATAGTAACCTTGGTTGTTGTGATATTAGCTGCACCTCCATTTACTGGGTGCTTGACATTCAATATGCAGGTTGCTAAGCCGTTTCCCACACATTTAATCATGCCGTCATCTCAGGATGTAGATACTGTTTCCTGTTCCTGTTTTATACTCGAGAACTCGCTGCACAGAGAAGTTGAGTAACTGGTTCAAAGTTACAGAACACCACGGCAGCGATGTAGTGGGTGTTTCTCAGAAGCCCCGTGTAACAGCTTGTGGGAGCTGCATGGTAAGTTCTGTGTGTCCCCAAGTCCATAGTTTGCCCTTGTAGTGTCTTGAAAACTCAGCTCTCTGTGGAAATATTCACATCGTAGGAATCAGCAAGCACTAGAAATAAAGCTTTTCCTCTCCTATCCCAGAAAGCTGGCTATTAACCACTGACTGGCACAAGGTAAATACACCCAACCTGCCTTGTCACACAGCCCATGACCCTCTGTTGTGGATTTTGTATTTCTCCAGTGGTCCTCTGCAACCACAATACCTGTTGTGGAGGAGGGGAGCCTGCTCTCTGTCCATTCAAGACAATGAGGATTTGTTGTATTGTATTCCAATGGATGATTTTGTGACAGAGCCTTGGCATTTGCCCATACTGTCCTCTGACTGAAAAGTCTCCTTCTCCAGTTCTCTAAGTGCTGGGATCATATGTGTGTGGCACTAAGCTGGGCTGAGAGCAGGAATTTATTTCTTCACTCCTTTACTATTAGGGACAGGATGGGATATTGGCTGAGGCCGTTAACTTGGGCTGGGACAGAACATCAAACCCAGCATGGCCCAAGTTTGCTTTGGTGTAGGAGATCCTTGCTATGAGGCTGGAGATCTCTGTAGCCACATCTCCCTGTGGATTAGGGTCCCTTAGGTCCGACTCAACCAAAGGCCTCTCACCACTGCCCAGTGGCCAGACAGAACTGAGAACTACAGACAGACCAATTAGAGGCTGACTTCATCTTGGTTTCAAAGATGCCGAGAAAAACCATGGATAATAATGTTAGCAGGAGTCAAAGTTAGCCCTCTACAGAGGGCGCAGCATGGCTGGCCCTAGAACGGCTAGCTTGGGAAGCTATTTTGGTTTTCTTTGACTGGTGGCTTAGAGCAATTTTCTGGGCACCCATGGGCCAGAGGGGCCAGGAGACTTTTGCCACCAGCAGCTGCTCTTTTACACCAGGATAATGATGGCTTCTGGGTGAGAGAGATCAATAGGGGCTAAAAATACGTTTCCGTCCCATCTGGATGCGGCTCTGGGCCTCTCGCTGACTCAGAGGCCTCTGTGAGTGATGGGAGTAGGAACCACGACACCGTACAGATCCTGCAGACCACCTCTTGCCTCCTCAAGGTCCAGAGCTCTAAGATGGCACTGGGGAAACCAGCAAGGTGCGAACAGGTGTCTTGTGGCACCTACATCCTCACCCAGCTGTTTGGACCAGACCCCCTCAGCAGTTAGCAGAGTAGAAATGAGGACCTGTGAGAAAAGGAAGCCAGACTATGCTCCCTCATGGCTTCATGCTAGCCCAGAGTTGGGGAGTGTGAGTATGGGAACAGGAGGACATAGAGCTGTCAGGCTTCAGAGAGCTCCCAGTTGGGGAGTGAAAAGATAGTTCTTTACCAAAGCCAGCAAAACAAACAGCCCCAAGCAGGATCTTTCCTACCTCCTTACCCAGGCACAGGTGCCCAAGAGGCTGCAACTCACTTAATACTTCGGGCATCTCCATGAGATAATTGCTGTGTAATCCCCATTCTACATATGAGCAAAGCGAAGCTCAGAGGCCACACTTTCACGATCAACCAAAGTCACTGGGAGCCGGATCTTTCCTGGCCACCCAGCTTTCACGCACACTAACGACCAGAACTTGACAAACTTTCCTGAAGGGCCAGAGGGTAAATACTGAGGTCTGTAGGCTATTGGTCTTACTGTGAACCCTCCACTCTGCCCCTCCAGCGTGATGGCAGCCATGGACCATGTAAATGAGCAGGAAACGCTGTGTTCCAGTGAAACTTTATTGACACAGGAGGCAGAGGGATGGATTTGGCTGGCTGCAGCTGACCCTTAAGATCTCTTATTATGAAACCATCTTGAAGAAACAGATTCAGGATTTTAGAAGGCTGCCTGATACCTCACTCCACAGAAGTTCTGTCAAACAGAAAGAAAAACGAAAGCCATGCCCACACTTAATATTATCCAGTAATTATATCAGAAAGAAAACAAGAAAGGTAAAAGTAACTTTCATAATATATATTTGATTTAACTTCATATATAAGGATTATTACAATGCTAACAGGTAGTAATTACAACACATTTCTAACAAGATTTTTTTTGACATTCTTTTTTTTTCTCTTGGGCCATGAAATATGTCACATACTTTATTTTTTTTATGTACTGCATGTGCCAATTTCTGTTTGCCAGGTTTTAAGTCCTCAATAGCCTCATGTGGCCTAGTGAATGCATTATTGGACAGTGTGTTACTGGAATAAAAATAAGGTCTCTTGATTGGTACTGGAATGCATCTTTGGTGTAAGATACACATATAAAAGCAACAGAAATGGGAGAACTTTCTGAGTGGGCTAGAGGATTAAGGTACTAAGAGAAACAGAACAAGTACACTATGTATACCGAAAAAGTGTATTAAAAGAAATTGGTTAGGTCCAAAGACCTGAGAGAGCCAGAGGTTTGGGTCCAGGCTGAGTCCTGACACTGGAATGCATGAGAGCTAATTTTTTAGTTCAGTTCAGATTCAAGAGAAAAAGCCCAGTGTCCCAGATTGAGAGCACTCAGGCAGGAGGAGATTCCTCTTAATTACAAGCCCGGGTGTCTTTCTGTTCCATTCAAGACTTGCACTGATTCCATGAGGCCTGTCCACATCAGGGAGAGCAATCTGTTTGTCTCAGTATAAGTATCCAAAAGTTAAGCTTCTTCCAGATCGATGTTTGATCCGAAGTATAGATGCTTCACAGCCCAGTCAAATTCACATTTCAAAGGTTCAATCCTACCGATGAAGGCTCCTTGGAGAAAATAATTTCTCACATTGAGATCTTAATACAGTGACTGTCACATGCAAGTATTGCAAGCCCAAACACAGGGGAAAGCAAAGCCTGGAAGCTTGAAGACACTTGGCCATAGGAAGTCTTCCAGGGGACTGTTTCAGGCATGTAAAGCCCAATTAAGTCTGGGGATGGAGATCCAGGGTTGAGATCAGGATAAGTCCTAAGGCTGCCAGAGTCTTGGGGAGAGGTGGGACTTGATTCTGAGAGTCAAGTGACACCCTGATGGATGGTGCCTCCTTCACCAGCACACGACAGAGACACCACCCACATGAACACTACAGGACATAGCACTAGGTAAGTCCTGTGGTCCTTACGAAAACTCAGTGTGGTCCCTAGGTCCAGCTCCAGCCTCACTTTGGAGGAGCTGGAATTGTATCCACTTTGGACCCCAGTCCAGGCCCTCAAGACTCTCAGAGCATTTATTAAGGTTTGTGAACCCTGACTGGTGGTTTCGTGTGTGTGTGTGTGTGTGTGTGTGTGTGTGTGTGTGTGTACCGAAGGCTGCTCTGTCCCTCCTCCTGCCAACAGCACTCGCTGCCCGTTTCATGGCTTCACTGCCCAAAGCACTTAGAAAGCTTCCTGTTGCTGCTAGGAAGGAGGCAAACGGAACGGATATGCCAACCCTGTTTCCCCCGTACCTTTGGTATTTTAAAGATTCCCTGGTTGGCTCTCCTAGAGCTGTTTCAGATCTTTGCTTTTCTTTCCCAGGGCAAAAATGGTAATGGCTTCTGCTGCCGGACTGGCAGGTTCTGAAGTGAGCCATGAATAAATGGAGACCCAGTGGCCGCTGGCTGGACTTCAAAGGGTGGGCGTGGGGGGCAGAATGCACGGACGGATGGGGGTTACATCGTGGAGGAGAGTAAGCATGTGACTGGCTTTGGGTCCAGCATGATCCAAGGCTGGCTGCCCAGTGTTCTTCACTTGCTCATTTTAATCTCATCCCAGGATGGTCCTTAGGGTCTCAGATTGCATCCGGGCAGGAGCGGGACTTCTCTAGTTGTATGTGAGGAGTCTTCTCATGGCGTAGCTCTCAAGACAAGGCAGTGGCTATGAGCACAGCTAAGCCACACTGATGTCAACCAGGGCCCTTCTGACTACCGAAGCATTTCAAGTTATTGTACAGAGTACAGTCTCAGCTCCCACCCAAAAGAGAACATACCTAGGCTTAGGTCTTCACTCAACTGGGTGCCCTTTTGATGACTTTTAAGGTGGACCTTTAGTCAGACTAATTTTTCAGAGGAGAAAAATGAAGCATGTTAAGGCTAACAGGGTCATTTAAAGTTCTGTAATCTGACAGGTGTGGTTTTTATATGAGCTGGGGCTTGAACCCAGAACCCAGGGGTTAGGCAAGAGCCCCGCCATGATAGCTATGCTCCTGTTCCTCTCTGCAGCTTTTGTTTTGATTCAGGGCCTCACTAAGCTTTCCAGGACTGCTTTGAGATCACTCTGTAGGTAACACAGGGTTGGCCTTGAACTTTCAATCCTCCTGCCTCAGCCTCCTCAGTAACAGGGATTATAGGCCATGCCACCATCCCATCTTCAACAGACAGCTGTGAATGCGGGCTTTGAAAGCAGCCCAGTTATGATAGCTCAGTTATGATAGCTCTTCCTTCTCAGTGACTCATAAGGCCTCATTCCGTCTTCACAAGTGCCAGGAACAAGAAGTTACCTGTATGTAAAATACCATTCCAGAAGATTCACTGAGCTTAGCAAGGACTTCTGACTTAAGCCTCTCTCTTTCTCTTTGCTTAGGGCCAGTAGGACACAACTGGTGAGGGCCTTGGGGAACCACAGGGTAGACACTGAGGGCTGGGTGGCTCTCATGGTGCCCAAGGCACAGGGTAGGGATTTCCCCATCCCCAAATGTTGACGAGAAAAAGATTTTGAAAGGAAGCATCTCATTTGCTAGCAAAACATCTGTAGATTGGCAGCCTCCTGTACAACCAGGGCTTTGGGGGAACCTCATACAAATGCAGAGAAATGGCTCTTTCTGCTTCTGAGTTAGGCTAAGCCTTCATACCCAGGCTAGAAACTTCTTTCTCCTCCCCTCCCTTTCCCTTTCCTTCCCTTTCCTCTTCTCTTCCTTTCCACTTTCCCTTCCATCTTCCTGTTCTCTATTTCCCATCCCTTCCGATCCTATCCCCATTTTTCTAGACAGGATTTTACTCTATAGCCCAAGCTAGCCTGACATTGACCATCCTCGTGCTCCAGAGTGCTGAGACAGTATGTGCCACCAAATCCATCTGAGACAGGACTTTCTACATTCACACAAATCCTCCAAGGTACTGTGAACTCTGAGACCATGCCCTCTCCTTCTTTGCATGTTCTAACCCAGGCCCCATTATTGGCTAAAACATTGAAATATATCTAACCAGTGGTCAGCAAGTCCCTGTCTATAGCCTCCTAATATCTTCCAACCCTAAGCTCCCAGACTTCCTAGAGAGCTCCAGATTTCCTGCTATTTAGCTGGTAACCGAGAAAATCTGCCCTAGCAGGGACCTTCTGGAATGTGCTCCATAAAGCTACTGGGGTCTGTGGGAAGCATCAGTAAATATTTGGAATGTTAGCTCTGATTCTATCATTCAAAGAACTTTTCCCCCTCAGCATGTGAATTAATATTAGCTACTTTTGCGTTGCTGTGACCACAGTCATGACCATAGTGAGTCACGTGGGCTCACGAATTAGAGGGATTTCAGATCCTCATGGAGGGGAAGACATGGCAGAGCCTCTCAGATGATGGCAGTCGGCGTGGGGAATGGAGGCAGCACAGGAAGCCTAAAACAAGGCAGAAACAAGGATGGGAATACCCAAACCATCAACGCCACACCTAGTGGACCACTTCCAATAGCAAGTGGCTGCCTCCTAAAGGCTCCACGACCTCTCTAATAGCAATTTTCAAGACAAGAATCTGCAGGGGACATTTCAGATTCAAATCATAACCCAAGATCCCACAGCAACCCTCCCACTTCTCCTCTCTACTCCCCCTTCATGACCATCACTTCCTCCTCTTCCCAGGGCTGGTCTTGGCTCTGCAGACCAATTCAGCCTGTGCTCTCTTCCCTGAGGGTGAGGCTAGTTCTTTGCTAACAGAACCCTTCTCCAGAGCCTACTACATCAGATAGACTTTTTCTTTGGGCTGGAAACAGGAGCCCTAAGGCAAGATGCTCACTTTTATGGAAATGGCAGGTGTCTAAGGACACGGGAACTCTTTCTTTCAAAGCTTCTGGAGACATGGACAAACCATCCTTGTGTACCATTGGGAGGGACAGGAAACATTTCACCTCTTTTTCTTGTGACTGAAAGCTGGTCTTTCATATCACCCTTCTCCTGTGTGAAAGATTTTGTTCTCATTGGGTACATTGGGGAAAAATGATGCAGATGAGGAAATCTCTTGAGGCACCTTTGTCCCCTTGGGGACATACCCTGGAGAAGAAGACTCAGGAAAATCACTTTTGAAGTTGCTCCTGGCCTAGTACTCCTGACACAGTCTAAAGGTCTAGAAAGAGGAGACAATTATGGCAGGTGACTACTGTGGCTTCAGCAGTAGAGCCTGGGGCCGCGGAATCCTGTACAGGCGGGGAGCTCCTCATCCTGCCAATATTTCCTGCTGAGCCCTTCTTGCTGGGAGGAGAATTCACAGACAGGATGGGAGTTGCTGTCATTTGCTGCTCTTTCTTAAGAAGTTTGTCATATAGTAGGCTTCTACATCTGCCCTAAGAGCTATGAGAATTACTGTATCTAGCTCCCAAGTACAGAAGTGGAAACTGAGGCCCAGTGAGGGGAAGGTTTGAGGGGTTATGTCATCATAGTAATAGTACCAAAGTCTCTGGGTTGGATCCTGGCTGGTTAACATGGAGGTGTCATGGTGGCTTCTTCTGACCTTCTCCAACCACACCATGGCTTAGTAACATTGTCCGAGCTGCCAGCATCTCTTGTGCTGTTCTTAAGGTAATGGCTTCCTGGCTGAGAGTACACAATCTTTTAAGGGCTGTGGTGGGCTGAGTTGGTCTCCGGAATAGTGTTCTGTGTTTTCCCCATGAGTACGTTTGTGTGACTATAGTGTATGTCAATATCACTTTCCCCAAGTAGGATAAGTATTCATGAGGTGTGCATTGCCAAGGGCATCCCAGGTGCTCTGAGAGGCTCTCACAAGAGGATTGATGTTATTAGCTGATACCTCCTGAGCCTTGTAGACTCTTCTGCAAGCTTGTTACTTGAAGGGAATCACTTAATCTGAAGAAGTGTGAAGAGGGATTTAAAAAAACACCCATTTTACAGAAAAATAAGCCGAGGCCTCAGAGGCCTTAGGTGGCTTTTCTGAGGTCACAAGCAAGATCGTACCAAGCCAGCATTTAGTACCTGGCTGACTGTACTTTGAGCTGCTGGCTTTTCTCCATCTTCAGTGACACTCATCACCTGAGGCCAGTGGAGTGCTGGCATAGCAGTTCCTGAAACCTGATCAGCAGTCAAGGAGGGCCTCCTGGAAGAGGAGAGCTCATAGCCAGGTCCTGATATAAGCGATGTATTGAAGAAAGAAAACAAGGTGCCCAGGTCTTAGTGCTCCGATGAAATACCCTTGTCATCTACTTGTGAGTGGCCACAGGCCAGCACTTGATGGTTTGTTTTAATTCTGTCCACACATCCCTGTGAGCCTTGGAGAGCTCATTCTCATTTCACAGACAGGGAAAACAAATGCAGGCCCTGAACGTGGACATGGCTTGCTTGAGCTTACTGTCACACCAGGGGCAAGGCACACATCACCCCACTGTGTTCCTGTTGTCCCTGTCTTCTCTTCAGTGTCACATCTGTGACCACACAGGTGGGCTCTAAAGTGTCAGACAAGGGCCTGTGTTTGAGGACCTGGACCCATTTCCTAAGACATAAAGATATTGGCTCGGGTGGTTTCTTGAGGAACCCATCTCTGCCCTCACTACAGGTACTGGGGCTCCCTGTCTCCCTCACTCTACTGTCTCAATGCCTAGAATCCAGCTCTGTTAGGAATGGCCTCTTGTTGGCAGAAGCCCCTGGGGCTAGTGTCATGGCTTTCCTCAGCCGTACCACCCTCGGCTTCTAAGTCCTGGGTTTGCCCACCTTAGGCTCCTGGGGAATAAAAACCCTTAACTGTGTTTCTTTAAACTGATCATCAATTTCCCCCTTTATGAAAATTAACACTGGATAGAAAATGTCTTGAAAAATAGATCAAGGCGAGGCAAATGGCTTTTTTGAGATCAATGTCAGGCATAC
Source organism: Grammomys surdaster (assembly GCF_004785775.1). Taxonomy (NCBI): domain Eukaryota; kingdom Metazoa; phylum Chordata; class Mammalia; order Rodentia; family Muridae; genus Grammomys; species Grammomys surdaster. The sequence goes on from NW_021620571.1 coordinate 2,028,615, forward strand.
ATGGGTTTGGGGCGAACTTCATTTCATTCTGCCTCGGAAACCTAGATCTGGGTTGGTGGGGGAGAGCAGAAGCCTTGTAGCAGGCGTGCTTCCTCCTTCTCTGAGGAGGGACATGGTTGGTGACTGCTGGGGGGCTCTGATGCCCCCTGCCTGCAATGCACCCCTCCCCCCTGCCTCCAGGTATTGCCTCTTAATTTTGTTTAGAAATTTGAAAAGTAAGTAGGAGTGTGGGCTGATTATAGACTTGATTTAAAGGTTTGATTTAGGTTTCCCTCTGTTCTTATATCAAAGATAACGTGGAAGCGAAACTATCATGCTCAGGTAATGAGATTTTATATTAAAAAGAATAAATTAAGCTCATAAAACTGTAGGTGGAAGGGGCAGGGAGGGGCCGCTCCCTTCACGGAGGGAGCCTATACATTTATTTAACAAGTACCTGTGGTGATTAGGAGTCCAGGTTTGCTCCTGGACTTTGAAGTCAAAAGTAGCCTCTGTCCAGTTCTGTTTTGGAATGTGTCCCCATGGGGTCTCGGGGATGAGAGTCCAGGGTCCCAGGAAGCAGAAACAACAGTGCAACCTCTCCCTGTATGGTTTAACTATGTGACTGTGGTCAAGTGGCATAACTTTTCTGATCCCCCTTTTGCCTTGCCTCTCTAGTGCAGGAAGTGTTATTACACCAGACTTGTTATTTCCATATTTATTGTCATCTACAGCCTGCAGTGGTCACACGATGTGTGCAGGTGAAGAATACACAGTAGGCACCCCAGAATGCTAAGCACAGTGACAATTTGAGGAGCCGTGTTCTCAGTCGCCAAATGGGGATTGTTGCTCCTCGGCTATCTCGGAGTCTCGCAGTGAGTGGAGAAAGAAAACCCTCGCCTGTCTGTCAATCAGTGCTCATTCCTGCCAGGCCTGGGAAGCACTTGTCCATATCTATCAAGACGGCCTGAATTCCACCTAGGACACTAGGCATGGACGCAGGCTATGAAGACAGCCACCCTGGCCTTCCCTCTGCCCCCACCCCATCCACCTCTCCCTTCCTGTGAGCAATAACACGAAATACAAAGAACAGGAATCAAATAAAGACCCCCGAAACTGAGCCTTCTGTGGTCATTTTAAAACAGATCCTGTTTGAAAAGCTGGGTGACATTTTCCTTTAACGCCTGATTTTTTTTTAATGCCGGCTGCATTTTTTAAGCACCCGGCCGGCTTGTAACTCGCCGAAGCAGTACAGTAGCTGCGCCGACTGTATCATTTGATCATTAATTTATCACAGTTCTAGCAGTTTGTCTGACAGGTGATAGTACTTTCATCTAATGAGCCTAAGCCCGGGTGGGGGCTCCGCAGCCTGGGCTGGCCGGCCTGCAGGCTAAGGGCCATGCTCCCTCTGGCTGTGGGCCTTTTCATTCCAGAACCTTGAAGGCCCAGACATCAGCTGCTCAAGGAGGGTCCTGCCACAGCAAATGAAGCTCCAAATACCTCCGATGGGCTCACAACAAGCGGAAGTGGTGGGTGGGACTCCAGCCTGGACAGCGAGGAGTCAGTTGTAGTCAGGGCAAGGTTGGCTATGCTAATGAACAAGCCCCAGCTCCAAATGTGGAGGCCTCGACTAGCCGAGTGGATTTTTCACACAAACAGTCTGTAAGGTGGGGCACTAAGTCTGAGACCTCCTGGGGGGCCCGGTCATGGAAGTGCTGTCCCACACAAGTCGGGAAGAGGGGATGTAAGTCATGACAAGAATAATTTCAGGCCACTTTCATGACCAGGGCTGGTTCAAGTGGGCAAAGAAGTATGATTCTACCATGCTCCCCACAACAGGAAATCCAGATATCTGCCTGCAGTCCTGGTACACCTCCACTATGAGTTGTGCTGGTAAGAGACTTTTGACTACCCTGTGTGTCTTAGTCACCTAGCAAAGACCCCTTCCTCCACACTTTGTCCCTGTCGTCACACAGCCAGCCAGCATCGCCCTGTCACCTGCCCTCCTATGCTGCCTCCCGGGACTCTGAGCCTCAGTGATCCTTGTGCCTCAAAGTCATTTTCTTGGTTTCTAAGGCCTCATTAGATGCTTGGAGTCAGTCAGGACTAACAGTGGCCGTAGACATTCTGATTCTAGACAGGAACTGGGACACAGGGCTCCCTTTTCTCTCCGGTGAGGTGTTTCCTAGCATATCTGTCACACAAAGAGAGAAAGAGCAGATACTCAAGGCATTTTGAAATTTGTGCTGACCAGATCATTCCAAGGCTGTGGGATAGCTCAAGGGATCCTGTGACCCCCCCCCCCCCCCCAGCCTGCTGCCTGCGCTTTGATTTGATTGTCTGGAAAGATGGAGCCCTGAGCTTCTGCTTGCTGTCAGATGACCCAGTCCCTTCTCCACACTTTTTCTGCTTGGTCTGCTCACTCCCAGCAGTAGGGCGAATTGGAGCTACACTCAGATCCCAACCAGCTGGAAACCTCTGTTTGCACTGTCCCCAGTTCTGCAAGGCTCTGGAGAGTCACCTGGGCCTCTCTGGAAACACATTATGACCTTGGGACTCACCCCACACTAGTGCTGTCCAAATCTCTAGGGACAGGGCTGGAGTGTGGTACCTTTTTAAAGGTTCTCCAGGTGACTTGAGTGTGTAGCCTGGGGTGCACACCTCTGACCTCCACGACTTGACTTCTGCCCAGCTCTCTGTTCTGAAGCCTCGCTTTTGTCTTCTTCATTCCTGATGCTTTCTCATCCATTCGATCTTCCCCAGGGTGCCAAGCCATCCCCCTGCCTCTGCCATTTGCACTTGTTGTCCCCTTTGCATAAAATTCTATCTTTCCTCAAATGCTGGTTGGAATCCCTTTCTCTTGACATTCAGCCCCGATTCTCGAGGAGATGTTTCTGTGGCCCTCCAGGGTAGCATGGCCCCATCCAAAGCATGTAGCGTCTCATCTTTTCCTACCTTTTCCCTTGCTGTTATTACATAGTGCGTGTTTTCTTCTATTGGAATGAGTTCCATGTGGGCAGACCCTGCACTGCCTGAGTTCGTTTTTCTGCCCACCTCTCTGAATGCCTTGCATCTTGTTCAGCAAACAAGTATTGAGTGAATCTGTGCAAAAAAAAAAAAAACCCTAATATTTATGGAACATTTTTTTTCAGAAGTTTTGGACCTCTGTGGATTATTTTCAGAGTTTATTCTGGGAAAAGGTACGTCTCTTTTGAACGACTCACAGGAGTAGATTTTCCTCGAACAGGTAATTGCCCGGATTGTGTAACTCTGGAATAACAAATTTAGCCCTGTGCTTCCTGGGGTCCAAAGCAAAAAGGGTAAGATTAGCCACAGCAGCTATGTTGGGCTGTGCGGCCAGTGTTTCTGCGTCTTCCTCCTCCTTCCCTGTGGTCTTTGATTTTCCATGTCTATTTTCATAGCATCTGATTACAAGCTGACGCGAGTCCTTTTTGGAAGCAGGCAGAATATAAATAGCCAGGAACACAAACAACTGATTGGGGTGTGTAATGCCTATTTTACAGACATGCAATACAAGTCCATGGCAGGTGGGGTGGCTTGTCTGAGGTCACTCAGCCGGGCAAGGACCCAGGTCCCTTGAATTCCAGGCCGCTTCATCCTCCTCTGAATTACAGTGGAAGAGCCAAACCCTGTGTTTTGCCTTGCTTCTGACATAATGTTTGGGATCCGACATTATTAATACTTCCCTAAGGAAACAAAAATCGAGAGGGATGAAGCACCAAGCCTTGAGTGGTTTATTGGGTTAGGATCCTGAGCATGGAGTGGTGCTTTCAGTATTCAAGTCTCCAGACTTGGCTGAGAATCCCATAGTATTATTGGCCAGAAAGTATTATTTTTACCTTAGTAGTGTGCTTCTGTGATTTGGGATGATTCTAAGGCAGTGGTCCTCAACCGCATGGATCTCATCCCCTTTAGGGTCAAACTACTGTTTCACAGGGGTCCCCTAAGACCATCGAAAACCATAAATGTTTACATTGCAATTCACAACAGTAGCAAAGTTACAGCTATGAAGTAGCAACGAAAGAATGTAATGGCTGGGGGTCTCCACAACATGCGGAGCTGTATTAAATGTGGCAGCCTTAGGAAGGTTGACTACCACCGCGCTAAGGGATGAGCCGCTGGCTGCTGCATCTGTGTAGCTGGAAGAGAGCATAGAGAGATGGAGATGCTCACCTGGGATAGCATCCCTAATTGCTGTCTACAGACACTGTCTCTTGATAGGTAGAGGCAGAGGAGAGGGGGCAAGTCACACGAATTTCAGCTCACTCAGTGCACATCCAGTCCGAACAATGCACATCCTAGCACACAGGCTTATGAGCTGGGGAGAGCCGCCAGCTCTTTCTGTGCTGGAGAGTCATAGACTCAGCCTGATGAGGAGGCGGAGGCACTGGAATCAAGATGTGGGTATCAATAATGCAGAAATGACAACTGGTTTATTGAGCATCTCCATGGCTAGGCCTTATCCTTCGATTCCAGCTCCATCTTCTCACTCAGTCTTGCCTCCTCCCTCATTCAACATCAGATTGAGACCCACAGAGCTTTCCATCATGTGCAGAAGTTCCATGGCAGCAAGAATGGCTTGCTGAGTCCCAGGGAATGTTCTAGAATGTCCCATAGGCAACTCCTTTCTTTAAGAGATCAGTTGTCAGCCCTGTTTGCAGAGGGGAAGACTACGAGTGAAAAAGTAAAAAGACCTTTGCAAGCCACTCAAAGCTCTCTCTAGTATTGAAACCAGAATCCAGAGGCCAGAGGATGGGTACCATAGCCCTGCATCTCACCATGGCTTAACAAACACTCCTTTCCCAGCTCTACTCTGGCTTACATAGTTCCATATTTTCATTGACCTTCAATGAAAATGAAGGTCCCTTATGGTCCCCTGTTGGTCCCCTATGGACAGTTCTGCTTCTCCTGAGTTTCTGGGGACACACTCTCTAGATGGTGGTTTAACAGACAATGGCAAATTTCCAATTTATTGATATGAATGTGAAAGAGACTGCCATACCAAGCTGGCTATGCTCAGAGACCCTCATATCTGTTCTGTGACAAACACCTGAGTCACTATTACCCTGAGAGAGTGATATCCTACCCCCATCATGGTGGTGCCCAGCAGTGGTCCAGAGATGCAAGAAGTTCAGACAATTTTCTACCCAGGACAGACTGACCTGGACAGACTTGGCCTGGCTCAAGCCGTGTCTGTCTGAATAGCTAGCTATATGGATTTCTTAATGTTAAACAGCAAGACAGTGACAGACAAACATAGTTCAGTCCCTGAGAATGCTACCATCTCCACTCAGCACCCATGCTGAGGGCCAGCAGGTCTTGGTCAGGGGATGGATGAGCTCCAGGATAAAATATCTTAGAGACACCCTTCAGGCTTCAGGTAGAGCCAGGCAATCCAGTCCCAAGACCATTCACACATCTGCATCCTGGCACTGGAGGCTCAGTCTCTGGGTGGACAGCCTTCTTTAGAGCATCCCTGAGATGCTATCCTCCTCACCTCAGATCATATCCAGAGCATCACAGCGTCTTAAGATGCATCTCAATGAGCGATGGAGAATATTCACAATGCATTATAATTAGCACCTAGCAACAGTGACCTGCCGCAAAACTCTGGAAGACTTCAGAAAACTCTGAAAAGCTGGCTTTGCTTGCAAGGTTGAATCAGCCCCACTGGCTTGGGAGTGGGCTTTACTTTGCACAGAATTCTCTGATCATTTCTAAGGACAACAAAAGGACAACTTCAGCCAGTCCATCCTTCTCAGGACCCTTCTTACTTCATTCCTGACCAAGGATCCTTCTGTTAGCTAAAATGTAGGTGGTGTTTCTGTCAGATAGCTCCAGTAGTCACCTCACAGAGCATATGGCAGATGACAATGTTGTCAACTCTAGTGGTTTTCAACTTGGTCTGATCCTGCATCTCTATCCTGGAGACATTTGCAGTATCTGGAGACAGTGGATTGATACTTGGTGAGGAGGTGCTTTTGGCATCCAGTGGAATTCAGAAATTGCCAAAGATCCTGGAGCACAATGTCCATGCCCCCTACAAAGAACTGTCTGGCTCTAGATGTCAATGAACCTCAGGTTGAGAAAACCTGGCCCAAGAGCTTACAATTTGCCTACAAGCTTTCTATTTCCCTGAAGACCTCAGTGCTTAGGAAGAGGGTTCTAAGTCCCTATCAATCTCTTCACAGATAGAACATATCCATCAGCATTGTCTAAAGCAATAGTAACCTTTGCCATCCATCCTTCAAATGCCTTGGTCACTAGTGGCTACCTGAGCCACTGATGATGAACTGAGGCCTCAAAGTTCCTGACACTGACTACTTTCGGAGACTTTTGCTTACAACACAGTCATATCTGGGTACATGTCTGCCTGCTGAAATAACCCAGAGGGATAGCTTTAAAACAAAATTATTTATTCATTTTCATTTATTTTGAGGTCTGTCAAGTTCACAGCATACTGCAGAGACACCTATTTCATATTTATGACTTCCTTCCTCTCAGAGACCAGTCTCCATGGTGAACCACATCCCTCACCAGAGGACCAGTTTTGATACCAAAAATGACTCCATGTTTGCTTGTTACTAACTCTTAAAAGCTATCTCTTACATTAGGGCTCTACCTCGACTGTGGCATCCGTTCCATTGGTTGGACAGGAAACCACCAAGTAGCTATCAAAAAGAGATCTCTGCTCTGAAAGTCCTTTGTGCCTTTCCTAGATCTCAGCTCATCCAGCTCCTGGGACACAGAACTGTTCACTCTTACAGTATTCTTCTTAGAATGTCTTTTAGTTGGGATGCTCCAGTGATGTAGGAGAGACAAATGCTAAGTTCCCCGTGCTTGGAGAGGCCAGTGACTGCTATTATAGTGATTAGTTCAACTTATGATTCTGGCAAGAATTCTTCAAAAAAAATTAAAGATAGTCTTCCCATATGGTCTTGTAATCCCACTTTTGAGTATACATTAAATAATTGAGAGCAGGATCTAAGGAGATAATTGCAGAATCATGCTTGGAGCAGAAATAGTCACAAGAGCCCAGAGTAGAAGCAACCCAAATGCCCACTGAGGGATTAAAGAGCAAGCATATGGTATAGAGACACAGTGGAATACTGTTCAGCCTTAGAAAGCAATAAAATTGTGATAGCCACTGCAAGATAGACAAAGTATGGATAGCTTGTCAAGTGAGAGAAACTCATCACAAACTGTATTCTGCTTAGATGAGGAACCCAGGACAGTAAAACTCGTAGAGTTTCTAAAAATCGTAGAGTTTAGGTGCACAACATTGGCATTTGACTCGACTGCATCTATCCTGAAAGTGATCACAAAGTCAATTTTACGTTGTGTGTATTTTATCGTGGTTTATAAAAAGGTTTTGGTACAGGACTCAGGTATAGACAGGTCAGGGAGAATCCTGGAGCACCGGGGAGTGATCATTTCCTGTCAGTGGGGATGCACGGCAATCCTCACCTCAGAGCATCCGGGAGAGATCCAGGTGGAGCGGTTCCCTCCATCTGCAGGGCCACTCGGAGGCTGGTGCTGCAGGAGATGGGGAGGAGCAGGGGACATAGGCAGAGGAGGGAAACCCCTCCCGTGTGTTCTCCACACGGGGCTGGCCGCAGGAACCTGGGAGATGGTGGACACTCTTCCTAGAGTCTGTTTTCACCATGGAAAAGTGACAATCTTTGCCCAGTCCTTTGGGGTGAACAGAGATGAGCATGCGGATGGCTTTCTCCCTGATTTTAGAGAAGCAGGCACTAGAGGGAGATGGGGGTAGGGGCAAGACTTGCAGAACATCAACACTAGACAGACAACAGATGGTGGCTGCCGTTCGTCCTTGTGAAGCCACTTGATGTACTGGTGAGCTATGAAAGGACAGCCTCTTTACAGACATGAAGTGGGCTCAGGGAATCTGGAGACTTGCCACTGATCAGCAAGAGCCAGAGCTGGGACAGAATCCAGATGTGGTTGGTTCATGTGGGATCTACACTGAGTGGCTGAACTGGATCAGGAAAGACTAAGGAACCAGAAGGAGCAGTCCTTGCTGCAGGTGAGGTGGGCTATTAGCTGCCCCCAAAACCACTATCACTGGGGATGGCAGCTGAGGTGTGGCCACAGGGAGGAAACAAGGGCCAGTCTTATTGTAAACATGGGTGGCATGGGTGTTTGTCCTTCCAGAAGGCTGACAGACTGATATGAGAACTCTTTTGTGTCCTGGCTCTACTCTTCTGGGACCAGAGGGGCACTTGATCCCAATTATGGAAAGTGCCTGGGTCAGCCATCACTGGGCATGATCCAAGTGTCTATGGCAGCTGATTAAAACCCAGACAGCTCTCTTATGAGCCCTTGAATCTTGGAGCTGAGGCCCTTTGGGGCCTTGATGTTGAGTGTGGATGGGCACAGCCATCTCTGTTTTGTGCTGACTCTATAGAAAGAGCAACTGCTCAAGTGATCCAAGGGGCAGGAATCATGCAGGAAACCTGAAGGTCATGGGCAGAGTGCAGCTCAGCTCCAGAAGTGGCCTGATAAGTACTCACTCAGACCCTTGTCAAACTAGGGTATCGCAAACCTGACCTGGGTGTGGGATGGGGCTGTCCTCAGTAGGTACTCAGTCTGTTATCTCTTTCAGGGGTTTGAAGTCTACTCTTTCTATCCTCTGCTGGGTCAGCTCCTGGCCTCCTCACCAATGCAGCATGGCTTCGACTAGGGAAAGAAACTGGCAAGTTCACTGCAGATGTCTGTTGACAATTTTGACAGTGCCGTCACTCCTGAGGAGGGACTCCGCCCACCTCTAAGTCTTGCTGACTTTGGAACATGCTTAACTGACAGGCAGTAGCATCAAACTTATGTACTGAGGTGAGGTGCTGATGGCAAGACAAGCCAAAAGACCAGAGCCCTATGAGAGGTCCTATCAGTCCAAATGAGTGCCAGTGGACCACAGTGGAGCCTGTCACTAAGTCTGGACATGGCCTTCTGCTCCCATTATGAGGCTCGGCAGGTCTCTGATGAAAGATCAGAATAGCAAAGCCCAGGATGAGGAGACTTCCCCAGGGCTATAGAAGGAACCCATAACAGAGTAGCCTCTGCATCCAGGGACTGACTGTCCCTGCTCAGGCACAGAGATGGGCCCTCGGCTTGTCTTTTGCCCACCACACTTATGTATGCCTTTTGATATCAACCCTATTGTACGCTCATTCTAAGGTCATGATTGGGATGTACATAGCTCTCCATTGCTGTGATCGCATGAGCTTCTTCTGATGTGGAACACTCGTGAGGGCGCTTTGCAGGGGAGCAAGGGAAGATGGAACCCAGATTGAAAATTCAGCAGGCAGCTGTGGGAGGCAGAAACAGCAACAGTACCTCACCAGCCACGCTGTATCCATCCTGCCTTGGTTTCTGGGATTCACAGGATCTCTCTCACATACGCATCTCTGGACTACTGTTGTGCCATTTGTGACAAATATCGTAAATATTCCACACACTCACTGCCCCTCTCTCTTCCCATACATGTGGCAGGCATCAATAATGGATAACCAATCTCTCATGGCAGCTTTTCCTATAAGTCTGGACCTAGCCTGTGCTTCTCACTTTAATCGACATTAGCAAATGATTACCTTTGACAAAACAAAGCAACTCTCTTTGCCATGCCGAACCTCAATGCATATGTTTATTTTCTGTGTTATCTGTCTTTTTTTTTTTTATGTTTTGAGACATTCTCATTATGGATCCCCAACTCCCAATTCTCAATCTTCTTGTCCTGGCCCCTTCAGCAAGCAACATTCTACCAACTGAACTGTATCCTCTGCTTCAGTCTTAAAGTTCTTAATGGGGGAAGTACCCTGAAGGAAACCGCACAATGATCGGAGCCCTAAACCTGTGGTGGGATGGAGGGGATAGAGGTGTGGACTTCAGAGTCCATAGCTGGCTGTGTGCTACCCACATGGTGAACAGTGTCCTTAGGGAAAGTGCTCAGAAGTTGGCTTCAGGAAACATGTATTCTGAGTGCTTGGGACACTGTGTGATACCTTTGGGGTTTGGATCCAGCATCAACAATGCATTTATTTTCCTTTGCCCACACATCTGCATGAGACACATATACAAGTAGGGATCCCAGCTTCTCCTTCTGGTGAGTTTATAAGCCACATCCCTGACTATCTCACCAGACTGTGAGCAGTGTGGAATCTGAGCCCAGGTCTGTTTTACTCGAAAGCCTGACTCTTTTCTTCCCAAAGCTCATCTCATCTCATCTTTTCTCTTGCACCAATCTTCAACCAATTTGGCTGTCTCTTTAAAAAAGGCCTTCCTCTCTCTGGACCTCTTAGAAAGGGGAGGCAGGGGTCCGGATGGGGACTCTACCCGGGTCCCTTCCTTCCAGGAGGGGAGAATGCATGCCACAGAGAGGAAGAGGTTCCTCATGAGTGCTCCAGAGAGCTGCTGGCGCTGTACAGTCAAAGCAGGGAAGTGAACCTCGAACCAAACTTGGCACCAGCACATTAGCGACAGCTCCTAGAATTTAAAGGGACACAGAATCATTCCTAATACACATCCAAGGTGAGAGCCAGATGTCGCTGATGGCAAGGAGCACTCCTGGCAGATAAGCAGACACACAGTCCCCAGCTCCCATGAGCCCATCAAGGCTGCCTCTCAAGATGGCTCTGCCACTCACAAGACCTTTCTTTAATTGTCATTGTTACACAGAGACCTCAACAGAACAGGAGCTGACACACGCCCCTGTTGTGGGCAAAGAACCTTTGTGGAGTAGCCATTTAGAGCCTCTTAACAACCCTCCCACCTGAACAAAAGCTATTATCCCCATTCACAGATGTGAAAACTGAGGTTCCAAAAATAACCTTGCCCAAAGGTGCACACAAATTTGGGACAGAGCCGGGGTGCAAATGCAGGATTCTCAAACACCAAGCAACTAAGCTTTGTGTTGTCCCAGGAGGCAGAGCATGGAGTCAGAGGAACAGAGGACCTGGTCCCTGATCAGTCCCTCAGCCCAGCGTCACTCATCTAAGGAAGACAGTGCTGGATAGTCCACCTGAATGAAGGCTCCATGCCATTTCTGATGCAGCCCAGTGGTTCTGAGAGAGCCATAGGCCACCCAGAAGAATCATCTGTCCCTGGACTTGTTATGGGATAAGGCTGTCAGTGCCTAGGAGCAGAGATGGGGAGAGCCTTCATTTTCTCACAGAGCCTTCAGAGCGGCCCTGAGAAACCAGCACCTGGCTCCCAGGATCGAGCTTGGGCACTCTCCACTCAGCTCTGGTTTGGCAAAGCTGCCACCCTGAGACACATTTCATTGCTGCCACCTCGGAGGGAGTTAATCTGCGCTGACAGGAGCCCGAGGGCAGCACGGCTGCTGCGGTGCCATTGGGAAGAGCAGGGCGGGTGTCAGGAGGAAGGAAGCAAGCGTCCCAGCACTCCTGGGGACCATGGCTGGGTGGTTCTTCTGGGTTCATCCACCTCACGATGGATTCAATTTTCCTGGTGTCAGAGACCAGTGGCTGTCAGCAGTCACTGAAGATCTGTGAGGACGGGAGGGGTAACTGAGAGACGGTTCCCTAAACACATAGAATATGTGGAGTTGAACATGGTTTTCTACATGGCTATCCTGCCTCTGCCTTTTATCCAGGCCCAGCAGTAGGTCCTGCTCCTCAGGGCAGGAAGAACTGCCCGTCTCTGTCTGTTACTGAGAGCTTGAGGAGTGATAGACTCCCATGCTCCATGAGCACAGTCTGAACCCAGGGCGTTTGGCCTGTGCAAGTCATGCTCCGGAGGTTCCTCTGCGGCCAGGAGGTTATTGTTTCACACCTTTCCTGGGCCTGGGCACTGCACCCACTCTGGAACCTTTTGAAGGTGGCTATAAGTGGATCCTGTTGGCCCGTGGGCCCGTCTGGGTGGATAACAAAGTGGCTTTGGTGACGAACGGGATGTCAGCCCTTCTCCCATGCTATGTTTAGAAAGGTGTTGGCCTCAAGCTGGCTGTTGGTGGTCACAGCAGAGGTAATCATGAGTGTCTCTAAAACCTCACTCCGACCTTTATGCACAGACGCTGGGGCTACTGGCATCACCTTGTGTGCAGACAAAGCCCAGCTCTGGTTTTGTCACATGATGGTTCATTCCCTTGCTGGGTAGGGACTCTAAAAATGGTCCTGTTCCCTGTCTTGCCTCCAGTACCAGAGAGGACCTTCAAAGTGATGCTGTGGAATGGCTGGGCCATGCCCTATATGGCATCTGCACGCTCACAACTCAGGTATATGTTTGTACACTCACTCATGTGTGGCCCCATGCTCACAGACACACATCCATACACAGCATACACATCTGCACTCGTACACACACATCTGCACACAGATGTGCACACTCGCACACCTGCATCTGGATACGATGGACACACCTACGTTCATATGCACATCTGTACACAGTGCACACTTACCCTTAGTTCATCACGCATGCCTCACACTTGTACACTCACAGGTATGAGTATGTAGGCATGCGTACGAGCTACACGCATGCTTACACATTCACACCATATATATGTAAGGAATCTCAGGCCCATATACCTATGTCTGGTCATGCATGCCCCATGCACATGTGTCTATGCTCATACATACACACACACTCATATGTGCAGACCCACATATGTGACCATACTCATTACACACATGTCACATACACATATATGCATATGCACGAGAACTCCCACACACCACACACCTACATCATACCATACACCCACACTTATATGCTCAACTCTCAGTTCTCACATGACTACACACGCACACACACACACACACACAACTTCAGGCACTCACACTTGTATACTTACACACTCACAAATTCATATGCCCGTGCTCACACACTCATGCTTACATATATGTACGTGTGTGCCCTCCCTGTGCACCCCATGAACACACCGTGAAGGCATCAGTTAATTAGGAGACGGGGGGAGGAATTTGAAGTACCCTGCCCAGAGCCCTGAGCATCTCAAGTGCTTAATTATGATTTATTATTCTTAGCCTTGAGTGTTTTGGACACTACAATGAAGACACTACTCTGGAGAATAGAAGCAGCCAGGAGACACGTGGAGTTTTGTCCAGCCTTTAAGCCTACTGGGTACATTCCTCTGTGTTGCTTATAAAACTTGTTTGTTTGTTTGTTTGTTTGTTCATTTAACTTTCCTTTTGGTGCAAGCATCAGAATCATTGACATTTATCACTAGATTTTAAATTGAATTGTTAATAAAAGAGAAGTCTGTTCTCACGGAAGCTGATTTTCAACAAAGTAGGACACACTTTATCACATGTTCAAAAAATAAATGAAAAAATGCTGAAATGAACCAGAGGCTGGCCAAGCCCAGCGTGGCGCAGGAGAACGACTGGCATGCAGTTTTTACACTCTTCTTGGGATGATATGCAACAAAAAGTTGCCAACTGCTACAACACTATAGACAGTAAGACAGAAGCATGTGGCCCCTGTGCTGGCAAAGGACCCTGGCATCTCTTACCTGTACTAGGCAGGATACACTTAAATGCTGGATTGTAAGGGTAGGACTTTGAGAGGACAGAGAGGGTTCTGGGGCTTGCTGCCAAACGAGTATTCAATCTCTATTTATTTTACTTTATTTATCAGGTGTGTCGTAGGGGAGATTCGTGTACTACCCTATCCATATGGAGGTCAGCAGACAACCTTGAGGAGCTGGTTCTCACCTACCCAGGGTTCCACGGGTGGAACTCAGGTCAGATTCAACTTTTCAACCGCAGGCAAGCTGTATAGTACCTTCAGGCCCGTATTTAATCAGGTGGTTTTTCTGATCTCTAGTCTTACTGTCTTTGCCTTTTAATTGATGTTTTACCCATTCACGTTTAATGGAAAGTATTTGTATGGATTGAAGTTTCCCACTTTATTTTATTATTATTTTTCTTTGTCTTCTTAGGTCTTTTTTCCCCTCTGTCATTCCTTCTGATTTATTTTTTTATTATTTGACTAAAGTTTTAGAATCAATATTACATTTTTAATAAGCTGTATATATTTGGGAACCATAGTTTTAGAGGGTGCCTTGAGAAGTTCAGCATAGGTTCCTGCTATGGTGTGACATAGGTTTCTTTCCCTTAGGTTCGTGTGTTGACATCCTACTCATGACAGTGATAATACAGGAGATGGGTGAGGCCACATCCAGAGTCAGGACTTCTGCATGATTAATACCCTATGAAAAAGATGCTGGAGAATTTGCTGGTCCTTCTATCAGGCATGGATTCCACCAGTTCCCTTGACCTTGGATTTCCTAAAGATCTGTAAGATCTGTTGGTTGTTAATAAAAGCTACTGGCTTGTGGTACTGCCAAAACACTACGGCAAACATCGACTCTGTAAAGTATACCAAGTTAATAGCATGATACTTGTAAAATCCCCACAACCGTATAGATCCACACACCACTCAGTACTGCATCCTGTTCCTGTGCTGCCATTGGCATGTGTGTTCCATATACCTGTGCACTATGAACTCTCACTACAGGGCTACAGCATTTTGCTTTAAACAGCTCTACAAATATATATCAAAATAGATTGAGAAGAATGATAGCATTGCACGTTCTTACCTACGTAGCCACTATTAACGACTCTTTGCCTGAGAAATGACCCTCCAGCCTGAGGAATTTCCTGTCACATTTTCTGTAGCACATAAGGTTAGTCTCTTTGTTTTGTCTAATTTCTGTTTAACTTGCATTATTACAATATATTTTAGTGCATATATAATTCTAGGTTGGGGATATGTGAGATGGCCCACTAGGTAAATGCACTTGCTGTCAAGCCTGGAGACCCGAGTTTGATCCCAAGGACCCACAAAGGAGAAGAAGAACAAACCTTGGCCTCCACATGCATACTATGTACACGTACATTTGTGTACATATTCAAATACACACAGACATAAATCAATGCAACAACTATAAAATCTCTAGACTATTTTTCAATTTACTATACTATGGGAAAATACTATTCACTATCTCTTATTATTTTTAAACAGACGTTAATACAATTTTATATCATCTTCCTGTATCTCAGAGCACTAGTGTTTTTCATGTTTTTTTTTTATCTATTTACTAGTTTTTGGTTTTTAAGAGTTTAATTATAATATGCTTCCTTGCAGCTTTCTTTGGATATATCATTATTGGGAATCCACTGAACTTCTTAAATCTGTTTATGTTTACCTGTTTATGTTTTCTATCACACACACATTTCAGGCAGTATTTCCTTAAATACGGTTCTTGCTTTATTTTCTCTTGTCTTTGGCCTCCAGTTTTATGGATCAAAGACCTTTCCATAATGAACCAAGCATCCTGGAGCCTTTCTAGTTTTCATTCATGATCTTTGCTCTTCAGAGAGAAACTTCTGTTATCAGGCCAAATAAATTAATATTTTTTCAGATATTGCATTCTTTAGTTCTAGAATCTTATTTATGCAATCTTATTTTTCCAATAAGATTTCATTCATTATGAATATATTTCCCTTTTGGTCCATGAATGTATTTGCAATCACAACTTTATAGTTTTTATTTATTAATTCTAACAGCTGAGGAACCTCAGTATCTATCTCCATTGAGTGTGCTTTTGCTCACGAGTGGTTAAAGGAACCAGGCATGGTGGCAGCACACCTGTAGTCCAGGCCATCAAGGAGTGGAAGGGAGAGGGACCTGTGTTCCAGGCTAGCATAACATGATCTTATTTCAAAGATAATAGATAAATGGAAAAGAATGGATCACACTATTTTTTGTTTTCTCTCTTATGAAACTGTAGATAGTCCCGGAAACATTGTGCATGTCACAGGATGGGAAATTTGGACTGTATTCCGTTATTGTAAATAGTGTTTTCAATCACTTCAATTAGCAAGTAAGTATCTTTGCTAGACTTAGAAGACACATTGTAGCATCTGAGCTGTACCTCTGTTGCATCCTTCTATTGAGAAGCTGAGATGCAGGCGAGGGTGCCACGGAGAGTGAGCAGGTCTTCCAGCTCAGCCTCTTGCTGAGCCCTCTTAGGGCTAGCTGGTGACTGATTCCTAACACTCTTGTTTTTCCCACGAAGACACTGCATTATCTACTGCTGTTCACCGGTATCTCATGTGCTGGCAGCAGACAGCTACCTGAAAACCACAGCTGTATCAACTCACTTTGCTGTTCCCTTCTCTCAAGGACTAACTTGCCAAGATCTGCCCTGGCTGGTTCATTTTCTAGTCCTTTATGAGCAAAGTGGTGGGGCTTTTTGTTTGCCTGAATTTTATTTCTTTCAGAAGTTTAGAGATTTTATCTCCAGGATGCTCAGGCCTGCTAAGGCCTATATTTGGCTTTGCTGAAAAGGAGTTGTCTCCCATCAGTGACTAACTTTCATAACTAAGTTATGAATTTAAGCTTATTCTTTTGTAGTACTGGAGATAGAACTGAGGTCCCCAGATATGCTAGATAAGTGCTCTACTATATATCCCTAGCCCACTTTAACTCTGTGTGTGTGTGTGTGTGTGTGTGTCAGAGAGAGAGGGAGAGAGAGAGAGAGAGAGAGAGAGAGAGAGAGAGAGAGAGAGAGAGAGAGAGAGAGAGAGAATATTTCTAAGTGGTACAGCCCAGGCTTGAACGCATTCTGTAGCCCAGGCTGTCCTTGTACATGTGATTTTGTTGTTTTGCCAAGTTGGGAGAGGCAGTTTGGCACTTGGGAGTGCTCACCATCTTAGTCTGGATGAGTATCAAGCCCAGAATCAGTCTGGGCTTCAGCCTTTCATGGCTATCTACAGAGGCATGGCTAAGTCTGTGTATGTCCTCGTGTTTCTAATTGGTAGCCCTAGGAGTCTGTGGTAGCGATGGGGAGCAGAGAGGCTAGCCACTTGACAGATAGTGATACAAAATATCCATGATGAACATGGTGCTGATCTGATGATTTCAAAAACAAGTTGGGACTTGACTGTTGAAAGACTCAATCTCACTTTCTTCTCCTACTCCAGGTCTTGTTGGATTCTCTTTCATTTAAACATTTAATGTTATTTTTCATGGTATTCTTTTTAAAAAAAAATACTTATTACTATTATTCATTGTTATTATTATTATTGTTGTGGTGGTGGTGATGATGAGTGTGTGCGTGCATGCACTCGCACGCACGTGCACAAGTATGCAAGGCTGTCTGAGCACCACTCTGCACGTGTGGTGGTTAAAGGATCACTCTGTGGAGTTGGTTCTCTTCTTCAATTTGAAGTGAGGTCTGGGACTTCAACTCAAGCCATCAAGCTTCTGCGCAAGCGCCTTCCCACCGCCCAGCCGGCTCTCTGGCCTCTGCCTCTGCCTCTGCCTCCCATGTTGACTGTGGCATTCTTCACAGACACCCAGCTACAGACTCAGCCTAGAGGCCGTGAATTCGGGATAAGAGAACACATATGCAGACCCACAAGGATGGAGCCTCGTTCAGCGGTGAAGAAGATTTCACTATGACCTGTTCACACATGCATAGAATAGATGAAACCTCTTACTTTAGAAAATGAATCTATTACTGAAAAGAAGACATTTGTAGAAGTAAAAATAAAAACAAATAATCCAGTGCATTTAAGTCTTAGAAGGGTGTGGAAACAGGATGAGAGAGGCCAATGGGTGGGGAGGGGGTGACTATGAGCAAACACATTGTGTGTATGTATCAAAACATGCCATTAAAAACATTGACATGCTGATGCTAGCATTTTGGCATCTCTTGACTTTTGCATCTGTCATACTGTCACGCTGAGCCTGGCCCTGGCTGCACCTACCTATGCCTGTGTCCTGGACAAGGCTAACAGTACCCTCTTCACCTCTTGTAGGACAAACCACATGGCTACCCCTCCCTCTTCCAGGCCAAGTCCTCAGCCTGGGACATGCAGGAGGCATTGTGCCCCAAGGAGGCAGTCTCTACCTTTCTTCTCAGACCTTCAGAGTCCCAGATCTCTTTCTCACCCCTCCCAGGCCTGGCACAGGGGCACTGGAGTAGAGGGGGCCCCAGATCTGGCACTTCTATTTCAGGGCAGACAACGGCTTCCTTTGCCAGCCCAAATGAAACCTTTCCTTTCCCAAGTTCCTCGGTCTCTCATTAGCGGTTGTGTTTGTGGATAATGGCTATAAGGAGAGGCAATAAAAAAAAATCCAGAATGTGCTGCCGGCCTATGCTTAACCCTTCTGTGGGGAGTACATGCTAGTGTCGGCTGAGGTCTTAATGACACAGCAGACCCAAGGGCCTGAGCGGGCATTTGCTGTGCAGCTGGGCTATTGAATCCCCATTAGTTAAAAATGCCCGGCCACAGGCCAGGAGCCCAAGAAAATAAGCGCTGACAGGTGAGAGAAAAATACCCTCCCGGAGGCTCTGTGGCCACTTCAAAGGCCGTGGCCCTGTGAGGTAATTGAGGCCTAATGGACACCATGACCGGGAAATGGCTTGGCTACCAACCTCCCCTGTACACAGGAAAGCGATGGACAGGGGCCTGGAGAGGCCTCAGGCTGGCACAGCCCCGAGTGGCCCCTGTAATTAGGCCAGATGGAGCCAACACCTCTTCTGCTATGGTCTCAGTGGATTCCATTCTGGGAGGGGAGGCAAGACGATGCCTTGGGACAGAGGCAGGTTACAGGAAGAGTGGGTGTCTTAGCCACACTTGTTTGCAGTAGGGCGTAAGTTTAGGAGGCCATTGTGTGGGCACGTGCCATGTGCACTCACGGGAGCTCGTTAGTGTTGCTGTGAATGTTTGCAGGTATCAATCAGTGTGCACTTGTGTATATGTGTGCGGCGTGTGCAGCTCTCTCTCTCTCTCTCTCTCTCTCTCTCTCTCTCTCTCTCTCTCTCTCTCT
>NW_021620571.1:2047464-2061161 GCF_004785775.1 Grammomys surdaster
TCTCTCTCTCTCTCTCTCTCTCTCTCTCTCTCTCTCTCTCTCTCTCTGTTCAGCTCTGCTTCTTGGCGTTGTCGGAGACTCACTTCAGGAAGCTACCACAGCAGCCTGTCTCTATTTGAGTTCTTTAAATGGCCTTGTTCAGCAGAGTAGGCTCCCTCAGTATCTAGAATCCAGGCTCAGGGAGCCAGGATGGCCTGGCTTTGTTGGTAGCAGCCCCTATAAGAGGGTAGAGAAAGGACCCCTCTAGCCCCAGTGGCAGGCTCCTGCATGCAGGCCAGAGTCCAGAGTACCCAGGCCCTGAGACTCAGCCCCCTGCAGTGTCCTCAGAAGATCTACACGGCCACACATACTCTTCCTGTTTCTTATCACATCTTTCATTCAATCAACTCATCCTTAACTTAAACACACCGCTGTAAAGAAACATTTGATTGCTACAAGAAAGAGAAAGCACAGTGTCATTTGGCATAAAGAGCAGATAATGCTAAAAGGGACCCAAGGCACAGAGGGGATCTTTCATCTTACTGGTGGTGGCACTGCCTGAGGCAGCAAGCTTGAGGGAAGTCTTACTCTACAGTGCAAAGACAGCTCAGTGAAAGGTACGGGACTGTGGTGATCCCCTGCCACCAAGAACGGGCTTCCTGATGCCACCCAACAAGGAAAGCATAAAGGCTGGCTGCATAGTGGGCCAATGTTACTGGCTGGTGCTAGCTTAGGTAACTGCTAAGCCCACAGGTGGCACTGGCGAGCAATTCTGTGGCTTGGCTTTAAATCTGGCCACATCGAGTCTGTTGGACAGATCACATGGCCTCCAGAGCTTGTCTTCCTCCTCATGTGGAGGGGGTGAGGCAGAAGTCACGGGGGGTGGGGGGTGGGGGGAGGGTTGGCACAAGCAAGTGGAAAGTTGTTTGTGAAAGCACTCCGAAGCCCTCAGATGAAAGAACTCCTGAAAGTCGTTCTTGGGCTAAAGTAGAGTTTGAATGGCAATAGCTGGAGGTCCTCAGACTTCATCAGGTCTCGGCAGTGTAGGTCTGATCCAGGGGACCACTGACACCATCTTTTACCTTGCGACAATGAAGGCTGTTAAGTGTTGAAGCAAACACTGGCATCTTTTCTTAGACACTGGCTATTGGGCACAAGGAAGCCCCATTTACATGTGTTTCCTATCACATTTTTTTTTCCATTCATTCAACCAACTCAATTTTAACTTAAACTTATTGTTCAAAACAACACATTTGATTGCTAGAAGAAAGGGAAAACTCAATGTCACTAGTGAGAAAAGCCTGGGACTTGTAGGAAGAGCTCATCGTCCTTCAGGGTGGATGAGGTCACTTGCTATACAGTCCCGAGGTAGAACGTCTTACACAAACCAGGGTCTGTTACAAGCATTTATACAAACCTCAATCCTCATATCACTGAGTATTATGAGAGTTAAATACTGGAGTCAGGTATGGACAGTGCTGAAGTACTCGGTTGCACTGTTTTCTATGTTGGGTTGAATCAGTTATTCAAGATCATTATTAAGCAGTAGAGTCTGGAAGGTAAACCCAGCTAGACTCTAAGCTCATTCCCTGCCCACACCCCCATCTCCTTTGGAAGTGACAGTCTCCCATTTTCCACTCTGGCCTCAAGCTTGCCATGTAGCCGAGGATGATTTTGAACTTCTGATTTTCCTGCTTCCATCTCTGTACATGCATGTCGTAGGCATGCACCAGGACGCTCTGTTGTATGCGGTGCTGGGGATCAAACCCAGGGCTTCATGCATGCTAGACAAGTGCTCCAGCATCTTTGTTTCATCCCCAGCCCAAGTTCAGAGACATTGATGCCTGAGCCAGAGTGGCCTCTCTTTAGATATACATGGTCCTGATGTGCGTGATGTGTGTATGTGTGTGTGTGTGTGTGTGCGCGCGCGCATGTGCCCGTGCACCCGCTTGTGCAAACGTGTATTAGGCCTGAGTGTCTCCACTGTAGGCCGTCACCAGACAGCCAAGAGCATGAAGAGTTTGCTTTACAAAACCAAACCCTGCTCATTTCAATTTGCTCACATGGCAACCACCCTTAATTCCATTGACAAACTCTACATTCTCAGAGATGCTGTTGGCAGAGGTGGCCAGAATCTCCCCATTCCACATTCCCCCAAGTCACCAAGTGGATCAGCCTAAGCACTGCCATAATTCAGGATTCAGCACTCAGGTTTCATGAGGCAGCAGCAGGAATACCACTGCAACCACTGGACCATGGCACGGGGAGGGGCCGAGGGTGCAACCCAAGCTGCCTTCTGCCCAGTTTCTTCCCAGGATGGACCTATCCCAGAGGACTGCCTGCATCCCAGACAAACATGGGCTCTGTGGCGTGCCCACAAACCAATGCTTCTCTGCCAGTTTTGGGGACAGGGAGGTAGGTTTATAAATATGCTCTCAGCTAGCTATTCACCTCCATGCTAGGTTGGGGGTGGCTGTGGCTGGGGCGGGAGCCTGTGTGTGGCTCAGTGCTCCCATTGACAGCAGCCAGGAGAACCTCCATGCCAGGGATGAAGAGACACATCTTCTTAGGCAGGGTGGAGGAGTCAGGGACCAGGCAGGAGTCTAGCGAAGTGAGGGGCCACGTCACCGAGTTCAAAGTGGCCTCATGAACTCTGTCCTGTCTCTGTCTCTGATTATCACAATGTTCGTCCTTTGATCTATCCTTGGGGTTTCTTCAAGGACTATGTCCTTAAGCCCAGTTCAAACTTAAAGCCCCACAAAACCATTCATCACTCTTTTCCTCATGAATTGTCTCTGGATCCCAATTGTCCTCAATCTAAAGTTTGTAGTAGTAGTAGAAGGAGGAGAATGAGGAGGAGGAGGAGGAGAAGGAGGAGGAGGAGGAAGAGGAGGAGGAGGAGGAGGAGGAGGAGGAGGAAGAGGAGGAGGAGGAGGAGGAGGAAGAGGAGGAGGAAGAAGAAGATCATATTTCTTTCTGTGAAGCTCCTGTTTTTATTGAGCAGGTGACTTAGAAGCTCTGTTGACAACCTTGGACTCCCTTGACCAGTAGCTGGGAGTGGTGCCTGTAAAGGCTCCAGCGTTCTTCAGACAGTATTGAAGTGCTGGGGAAGACAGTTCTTTCTTCAGTAAATGACATGCCTAGCCATCCTTGCCTCAGTTTGCCCTCCAGGACCTCAGTCTAAATTGTGGGGAATAAAGAAGCCCCAGGCAATCTAGAAATATAGAATAGGCAAAAGTCTGCTGCTTAGCTTTTGTCAGATTAGACAATAGTAGATATCCACCGCTTGAGTCTCTAACTGGGGCAAACATGCCAAGGTCATTCTCACTGTACTTACATACATGTGTCACATATGGCCTAGACATGTACATACAGCCACCTTTCATTTTCAAGACTCTCAGTGAGAGCCTGAAGCCATCAATAGATAGCTCAGAGCCACACATGTTTTCCTGTTCACCCAATTCGGCTCAAAGTATAATTTATAAATTAGACATGAGAAAATAACAACAGGACAAGTGTAACAGTGACCTTAATAAAAGCCATTTATTTGCAACTTACTAACTTTGGACCAATGAGCTTGGAGAGACAAAGCCCTTACTGCACAAGTCTGATGACTGAATTCAATCTAAGGAACACACAGCGGAAGGAAAACCCTAACCCCAACAAGCTGTACTCTCTTTCACATGTGCACTGTGACACATATAATCAAACATATTAAATACATGCAGGTAAATTATAATAATATTAAAAATAATAAATTTAAAAATTAATTAACGTGTCAGGCAGTGGTGGCACACGCCTTTAATCCCAGCACTTGGGAGGCAGAGGCAGGTGAATTTCTGAGTTCAAGGCTAGTCTGGTCTACAGAGTGAGTTCCAGGACAGCCAGGGCTACACAGAGAAACTCTGTCTTGAAAAACCTAAAAAAAAATAAATAAATAAAATAATTAATTAACATATGAATTTTTTTCTGGAACATTCCACCTAATGTTTTTGGACTTCAGTTAATTTTGAGTCACTGAAACTTTGTAGGCAGTGGAACTTGGACTAAAGCAGGCTGATGTAAGTCTTTTTTTTTTTTTTTTTTTTTTTTTTGGTTTTTTCGAGACAGGGTTTCTCTGTGGAGCCCTGGCTGTCCTGGAACTCACTCTGTAGACCAGGCTAGCCTCGAACTCTCGAACTCAGAGATCCACCTGCCTCTGCCTCCCAAGTGCTGGGATTAAAGGCGTGCGCCACCACCGCCCGGCTGATGTAAGTCTTAACAGAAGTTCAGACATACATTTATAGTCCTGATATCCTGAACCCTGTTCACACATGACTATATCACAACCATTCATCAACATGTCGTGGAAGCAGACTCCTGCCCAGAGACCTCTCCCTCTGGACGATAGCACCTCAGCCCTGCTCCTTAAGTGAAAACACCTCCATGACTCACGTACACCCGCAGCTCTTCGTGTTATCCACACAAGGAGTCCCCCTCCAATCCTTCCGTAAAGTGGTAGCCTGTTTCCTTAAAAAGCAACGCCGCTGATTAACTTCTTCTCCCTGGGTTTCTCCCTTGTTGAAGGGGAGGAAGAGTTGTCTTGTTTGTGTGTCAGACCCATTAGCCTAGATAAACTGCTGGCCTCCTGGAATGACGAGTGGCCAAATAGAACAGTTGCTGCAGAAATGAGTCACATGGCAAGGAGCAGCCAGAAGATTCCATCGAACGCCAGGGGATGGCTTATTAATCTCACTTCGGGAGGCATTCCTGAAGAATCAGTCTCCTTTATTAATGATATTTTCACTCAGCTCTGCGAGACATCTTTTATCCAGCCAGAAGGGCAATTATCTATTTAGGCCAGGAAACAATTTCCAATTCTGCCTTGACTCTAGGGCAAGGAAAGGAGCCAAGAGAAGAGGGGAAAGAGAAGTGTGCACGGGGGATCCTGCCCCCAGCCTGGTTGCTGCTGGGTCCCTTCCACCTCTCTCAAGCTCCTGCTGTGTCAAGCGGACTCTAACTTTGTAAGTGTGTGTGTGTGTGTGTGTGTGTGTGTGTGTGTGTGTGTGGTGTACATATGTATGTGGTTGGGGTGAAGGGGTGAAGGGACAGGCAACCCAAATGCCTCCTTGAAATAGCCCATGTTGGCTTATTCATTCAGCGAACATCTGTGTGCACCTCTGTGCAAAGTCTTGGTGAATGGAGATGGGCAGTGTATGGCTCCTATCCCTGTCCTGACATCATTTCTATGCCAGGGTCTTGTCATCACATCCTTCCATGATTATAGTCAGGGGTCTTACATGGAAGATCATGATGGAAAAAAAAAGATGTATTTTCTAGACTTAACACCCATTTATCCTGTCTTCCTTGTGACAGCTATTATACAGATATCAGAACACTTCAGTAATCAGCTTAGTGTGGAAAGTAATCAAACCACTGACCTTCAAGTAATATTTGGTTCTATTTGTGCCCTGAATGGCTACAGCCTTCAGTCACTCATCAAACAGATAGTGAGAGAGCACCTGCTGTGTATATGTTCCTGAGCCCTCCTCTAGGAAGCAAGGGGGGCTGAGATACTATTCTTGCCAGCTTGGAATTTGTAGCAAATGAGTGTAAACACAAAACAACAAGCCCTATTAGGCCTTAAAGGACACACGTGTGTGTGTGTGTGTGTCTGTGTGTGCGCTCATGGGCATAGCCAATGGAAATGGAAATGAATTAGTTTTCTCACTGCTGTGACCAAATACTTGAGAGAAGCAACTTAAGGGAGGGAGGGTATTTGTTTCTGATTTTTGTTTGTTTTCTTTTCGGATTACAGTTGAAAGGGATTGCCAGCCATCATGGTGGGAAAGGCCTGCAACTGGAGGGGGAGGCAGCAGCTGGCACAGAGTTCTCAGCAGAAAGTGGAGGTCAGTGTTTTGATTAAATCATGCTGATCAGCTTGATTTTTTATTTTATTCAGTCTAGGACCCCAGTCCACGGGATGATGCCACCCACATTCAGAGTGGGTGTCTTAGTCAGGATTTGTATTCCTGCACAAAACATCACGACCAAGAAGCAAGTTGGGAAGGAAAAGGTTTATTCAGCTTACACTTCCACATTGCTGTTCATCACCAAAGGAGGTCAGGACTGGAACTCACACAGGGCAGGAACCTGGAGGCAGGCGCTGATGCAGAGGCCATGGAGGGATGTTAGCTACTGGCCTGCTTGCCCTGCCTTGCTCAGAGTACTTTCTTATAGAGCCCAGAACTACCAGCCCAGGGATGGCACCACCCACAATGGGCCGGGCTCTCACCCTTCATCACTAATTGAGAAAATGCCTTACAGCTGGATCTCATGGAGATATTTCTCAGTGGAGGCTCCTTTCTCTGTGATAACTCCAGCTTGTGTCAAGGTGACACACCAAACCAGCCAGTACAGTGGTCTTCTCTGCTCAGACAAACATGGCTGGAAACACCTCCTTGGACACCCAAGAGGTGTATCTATGGTGAACCCAAATCCAGTCGAATTGTCAAGATTTAAAAAAAAAAATCACAGGTGGATGTGGTCGCTGTTCATGTGGCTCTGATATTAGGCCATTTTGGCCCCCTAACCGGGTTAGCAACTGGTTGTCATTGGAACTTGGTACTGAAGTCTCAGGTGTCTGAGGGGTCAGCTTTCTGATCCATAAGATGGAGCATCATGAGAGTGGTTTCTTGTGAGATTGTATGTGTTCATGCGTGCAAAACTACTTCTCATTGAAAAGAAGCTTCTGTGATAGGGGATGGAGGCCCAGTGCCTCTCCAGAGAGGCCAGCAAACAAATATCTGCTCTCACTGTATGTGTGAGGGGTCTGAGCCCTTGCAGAATCCCAAATGCATGCATGCTAACTGCTTTTCACAAGGATCATCAAGGCCCCAGTCTACTGTGGGTGGCAGTGGACCCTCGCCCTGGACTACCCATGGGTAGCCTCCCTGTGTTGGGTCCAAGAAGCCCAGGTCTAGTCATTTCTCCTGGATGGTCCTGGATTCCCTTCAGTGACCTCTTTTGCCACTGGTCAAGCAGGACATGTCTTTCCTACTTGTTATTCTGACTTCCTGGGACCCTGCTGGTCCACAAGTTTGCCTTTGTGGAACTGACGTGGGTTAAGGGGTTAGGGATTGGGGTCAGAGGAGAGAGAGAGGCCAGCAGTAGAGGGTTGGGGACAGCACAGCAGATTGCACCCAGTGTGGAGGAGATAGCATAGAGTCTAGGGTCCCCTGGAGGAGCACAGGAGCCACCTTCCCGCTGAGTTGGATCAAGACACCCTTACCCTGTGTTCTGACCCAAACTGGCTGGTGAAGGCCTGGAAACCAGGCCACCTTTCTGCTGCCCTGCTTCCTACCTATCTCCGATGTAGGGTGTACCCTTCCAGCTTCTCTAGGTTAGAGGAGCTCTCTACAGGTGACCTTTCCTGTGACAGGTGGGAGAGGGAGGTTAGCTGTGGGCCTGGCAGGAGGTCCTCACTCAGCGTGCACAGTGCCCAGCCCGTCCCTGTGGGCAGTAGAGGCTTGAAGCCCAGCCCCTCTTTGTCAGCACTTTGCTGCCCCCCAGCCCTCCCCACCCCAGTAATTAAAGAAGTCTCTGGGAGAAGAGCTGGTACAGTATGTCATAAAATCTCTCTGAACTACCTATATTTACCCCTGAAAGTGAATTCTTTATAAGACCCGGGATATCAAAGCAGTCGGGGATCAAAGTCGTTTTAATAAGCCAGGCGAGTGTGCCTGCCTGGCCTGGCCTCCTCTCCCTGCCCTCCGAAGGCACTTAGGACACCCCTTGGGCCGAATTGTCACTATGATTGCTTATGTACAGGTCTTTAGGGGACCAGAACGGCCCACTCCTCCCATTTTAGGTCCTACCCACCCTCCCCTTCACAGACCTTAACTCTGCACTGGGGATTCCTGTGCCCTGAAGGACCATCCGGAACCGTTCACCAATCACTGTTTTCTCGGGAGGACCGCAGCCAGTGATGGCAAACTTGCCCACCGATGTACTCAGAGCTGAGAGGTGCACCATTAAACACAGGAACAAAGCCAGTTAAAACGGTTCCCCTGGGCTTGGTTACTGGAACAGGGCAGCTTTGATTTGGGTGTCAGTTACAGGGGTGTGTTCAGAGAAGAAAATTCCCTGAGCTGGATCATTAAGATGTGTATTTTTTTGCAAGTGTGTTCTATTTCAAGAAAGGCTTTAAAAGTGCCAGCACTTCCCATAGGACTCAGTCTGTCTGGGTTTTCCACAAAGCCAGGCCACCTTGGGTCACTTTTCCCTGTGATGTGGCTAGCATCCACCGGGAATGAGGCCTGGCTGCACATGGTGAGTAAGGGGAGCTCCAGTCTGTCCAAGGCCCTCCAAAGATAACGCCCCACATCTTGACCTCCTGCCTACCCTAATGGGAATTTTGGTTTGAGATAATGGCCTAGTGCAATGCTCTTGTTTTACTGTGGGGGAAACTGAGGCCTAAAGAGAGTGAGCTAGGAGATTGAAACTAGACCCAACTTTCCCCTCTAGGTTTAGGCTTGTTATATCAAGGGCTGTCAGATTACTGCTGGTGGGTATAGTTACCACCTCCCCTTTAAACAAAGTTTTATTGAAATACTCCCATGCATTCATTTATGCACTGTCTTTTCCTGCTTTGGGGACGATAGTGGGACACTTGAATGCTGACATAGAGAGTGTACATGACCCACCGGGCCCTAAATATTTATCATTTGGGCTTTCCAGAAAATGTTGGCTGGTCTTTGTTTTTACCAGGTGATGTTTCCTGTAACATACTCTGATAGTCCCAGAGCCTGCTTCAAGTTCCCCTCAGAAGCCCAGACTCTACCTCTGCGCAGGACCCATGATGGCTACACAGTAGAGCAGTTCAGGCTCTAGAAAGGTGATGGAGTTGAGGGGTACTGGGAAGGCTTTTTACCCTCTCAGGACCTCTGGACCACATGCCAGCCACATCCATGGCAGGAGAGAAAAATCCAGAGCTGTCATGTGACTGTTAACATTTTGGAGTTGTAAGGGGTGAGGTATGAGGTAGTAACAAGTCACCGTTCTTTGGCATCACTGAGCATTTTCAGTGCTGTGAGATCTGGCTTAGTAGGCGTAGGCGACTGTCCCTCGGCATACAGGAGACCTGGGGTGCAAGGGTACCTTGCAATAGGAGCCCCACTTCTTAGTGTCTTCAGCATAATTATCAGATGATAATTACATCGAGGTTGTAATTATCATCTGCCCATGTCACAGATGAGGAACCAGGACCATCTGGGGTGCGAGAGGCTCTAGGGTCCACTGTGCTGTGCTCAGCATCTCCCTCAGAGCTCCAGCTGTCGTTTGCTGTAGCTGTAACAGTGGGCACCCCATGCAGACACAGAGCATATCTTACTCAAAGGTTAGTTACTCTGCCTGAGATCACATAGCTAGAACACGCTAGACTAGAACTTGGCCATTTTGTGTGAATCAATAGATCCCACTGTCTCCCTAGAGGGCAAGTCTAGGTGGAATGATAGGGAAGGCCAGGGATGAGGGGGAGGAAACCTCAAACCCCACATTTGGCAGCTGGATCATCAGCCCTCAGTGGCTCCTGGAGAACTCTTGGGATCTACTGCCTCTCTCTGTTAAGCCCCTCTGCAGCTAGGGGACCAGTGAAGAAGCCAAGTGATCCCTCTTGGGGTAGATCACCACCCCAAGTCGCAGCCCAGAAGCAGAGCCTGGGTAGAGCTAACTCCACCTGCTACTGAACTGTTAGGAGAGGTTCCAGAGATACTGAGGATCTTGGGATGTCCTGAGACTTGAACTTCCTAGAATGGCCACAAATGGCCAGACAGTGAAAACAATTTCCTATAAAACATAAGGGAAATGGGAGTTGTGTTGGCCAGAGATCAGGCAGAACCCAGCCTGCTTCTTGCTCTCATTCCCACAGCTTTTATGTGGAGCACCTCAGCATCTCTGCTCACAGATGTGAAACGACTAGAGGGTCCCACCTTGTTCTTGACTTTGGCCTCTGAAGGAGAGTTCAGCCAGCACCATGCTCTCAGCAGAGTCCAGCGTTCCTGAAACCTGGTTCAAGCATTCTGCTTGGGGATGCCCACCCTAATACTTCTATGTAGACTATTCCTTCTCTCCCTCTCCGTCTCTCCGTCTCTCCGTCTCTCCGTCTCTCCCTCTCTCCCTCTCTCCCTCTCTCCCTCTCTCCCCCTCTCTCGATGTATGGTGTGTGTGTGAGTGTGTGTGTGTGTGTGTGTGTATGTGTGTTTCCTCCCTCTCAGGGCCTCATAAGCCTTTCTAGTCTCCTTTTTCTTCAGTCTGGAGCTTGCAGGGCCAGGAACATGTTGGGCCATCAGTACCAGCCGAGGGCCTGGCTCAGAGCAGGGACATAGTCGCTGAGTAAGTAAGCATGACCTATTCTTCCTTCTCAGCCTGCAGGCTTGCTTGGCTTTAGGGCAAGGAGGAGGAGCTTGTGTGCAGTAGGGTGGGAAGGGTTCACTTGGAGAGAGGCTCCTCTGTCATGACAGTCGCCAAATCAGCTCACCCCACAGCTTTATGGGTCTGGGGAAGAAGAGAAGTAGACAGAGCTGATTCACTCAACCGAGGAGAGGCAAAGGACCCTGAAAGGCCCTTATAGAGGGAGGGAGAAGGGCCTTCTTTGGGCAAGAAGAGAGTCAAGGGCTACAGGATGCAAGGCCCAGAGCAGGGAACAGTAAGCGCATGTATCCTCATTGTATAGGGGACTCTGCCTAAAGTACAACCTCTATTGGCTTCTTCAGAATCTCCAAGCAAATGTGCAGGGAAGGAACTCACAGTGCCTCTTTCACAGGAACTAGGAAACGGATGGCTAAGTAAATCACCCAAGTCTTACAGCTAAAAAGCAGTGGGGGCTAAGCTCTAGCTCTAGAGCCTTCTGGGAACATAGGTGTGGGTGAAAACACACAGGCATGCCCATTGGATCAATCCAAGCTCAAGAACAAGGCTACCCCATTGAGCCTAAGACTGGGGTGGGAAAAAATTAAAGGAAACAGCCTCTCTCTGAGCTTGTATGAGCTCTTAAGCTCATGGTGGTTTGTGCCCTGGGTGTGCTTTGATGACCTTGTCGCTGGTGAGGAAACAGAGGCTCTTGAGGAAGATGGAGGAGAGGGGAGTCTGGAGAGAGCCAGTAGTGGATGGAGTGAGTGGTGAGGGGTGAAGAGTCAGGGGTCAGGGGTCAGGGGTCAGGGGTCAGAGATCATGGGTGAAGAGTGAGGGAATAGCACTTCCAGAAAGCAATGCAGGATCAGGAATGGTGAAGAGAAAAAGCCCAGAAACCTGGCTACAATAAGGGAAGGAAATTGTGAAGGGCTTCCTGGTCATATGCACACTCCTTTATCCAGAACCTTGCCTTCTTCGGTTTCCATCTCCTGTGCATCAGGCTGGGCCTAGGCACTATCTCTTTTGGACTCCTCTGGCAGAATCCCAGCCTTGGCACCGAGGCAGGCCCAGCTAATGATGCTCTGTGTGAACCCCCACCCTGGTTCTCTAGCAAGCAGTGAGGTTGGCATCCAGAGAGGCCCTAGCAGTCCTGGAGGAGGCAGGAGCTCAGATGTGGAACACCTCTTCCTGGATCACCAGGGGGTTCGAGGTCAGATGGAGGTCGTCATACCATTTAACAGATGGGCCAGTTAAGGCCCCTAGAGGCATCAGGCTGCTCTTGGGCTGGAAGGAGGGTCTGGAGTCTGCGCCTGTGCCAGCTAGCTAAATCCCTCCTTCCCTGGCAGGGGGTGGGAATATTTCTTCATGCCCGTGATGTGGATCTCATTTGAACCCCACTACATCAAAGTGTGAGGTTTTCCCGGGAAGGCTTTAAAAAAAATTACTTTTGAGTTTTCAAAAGAAAATGTTGTGCTGACTTAGACATCAGAGCACACTTAAAACTTGGGGGATTGCACTATTAACATTTTTTAAAAACCTTTTTTACTGGTTCTCTCCAAACTCTCCCCTATCCTGGGCCTTAGGGGTAGAAATTGGGTCTTCTGGTCTTCTGCCTCATGGAGTAGATGCTTCATCCAGGGGTGCCCCGTGTCTCCTCCATCAGTCAGTAAGTCCAGGCTCTGTGAGCTGGGGAGGGGCACTGACTGTCTCTGAGCCGTGGGTACCATGGCCACTCTTTTCTATGGAGCCTCCTGCAGGTTGGCAAGGTCTGGATGAAAGACGAGGTGAGAGGCCATAACCCAGCTACAGCAACATTGCAGGATGGGCAAATAGGCAGGCGTGTTTGCTCATTTCTCCTCAGGGAAACGTCTTTGCAATATCAAACCCCCCACGGGAAAAATGTAAAAAATGATAAATTGAGCTTTTGTGTGTGCGTCTTGTTTTAAACCAATATGATCTCAATTCTTTCGTGGGCTTTGAAAGTCCGTGCGGGAATTCCCCCCTCACTGTAAATACCTAGCGTCCGGGCCTTATGGCATGTGATCTGTAATAAACTTCAAAAGGACACCTTTGACATTTTAGATAACTTGCAAATGATGATGCGGGCGATCTTTTGCCACTACAAAGAAAGAACAAAAGAACCGACATGAAAGAGAAATCAATAAACATATGGCAATTAATAAAACATTTTCTATGAATACCCTACAAAGAGTTTTACAACGGTATAAAAACCCAACAGTTGTTTCAATGTGGATTTAAGAAGTCTCAGCTGGCGTATGAAGACATCTGCACTGGGCAGCACACGGGAAGGCACAGAAAAACTGGGGCCGTGGTTGGGCTTGTAAATCCATCAGATGAGAAGGTGCCATCAACAGAAAGATAGCTAGGAAAGGGGCTGAGGAAGAGATGCTCTTATTCTATCTGCAGGAACGAAAAGTGAGAGGAGAAGGGGAGGGGGCTGTCAGCTGTCCTCCCTCGTGACTAACCCTTTGGAAGCCGGCACTGAAGTTGGGCTATGTACTCACAGCTCAGTTCTGTAGGCCACCTGGGAATTTGAGCTTCTCAGAGGAGTCAGCCTGGGGCCAGCACAGGGCTCCTCATCGTGTGACCTGTAGTATGCATGCCAATCCCCAGAACAGAGTGGGGCTTCTGACTTCTAAAGTGCCTCTTCGTTCTCAATGGCAGAGTTCGACTCCCACCTCCCCCAGCCCACTAAACAGATGCCTTCCATCTCTTTACCCTCAGTTTCCACTTCTGGGCAATGCTGCCTGTCCATGCTTCCTGCCAGCTTCCTCAGTGCTTATGCAAAGCTCAAAGGCGCATGCTCCCAGGAAGTGGTGGGGAGTCGAACCCACTCCCAGCCTGCTTAGACTGGGCCTTACAGTCTGTCTGTCTGTCTGTCTGTCTGTCCCCCACCCCTCATTCTTTTTCCCTTGGTGGGCTTCATGGCTTCTACTGCAGTGGGAACAACTGGGCGTCTGGAAGCCTCTGCTAGTGTCTTCTGCAGAGCAGAGCTGGGTGGAGGCTCCTGAGAAGGCTACAGCTGGTGGACCTGGCACTCATGCATCTCCCAGAGTTGTAAGATTCTGGCTGGTCGATGGAGCTACTTGGGGAACTCCAGCGGATGGTCAACCAAAGCCCCATGGCAATGGGACACACAGGAAGTATCAGCAGAAACAGGACAAAAGATGGCTGAGAACAAGGCAGATCCAAGGAGACATACCCTACTCTGAAGCATGTTCCATATTCTCAGGTACGCTACTAGGTGGATTCAGCTGCAGGCTCTCTCTCTCTCTCTCTCTCTCTCTCTCTCTCTCTCTCTCTCTCTC
>NW_021620571.1:2061171-2114609 GCF_004785775.1 Grammomys surdaster
CTCTCTCTCTCTCTCTCTCTCTCTCTCTCTCTCTCTCTCTCTCTCTCTCTCTGTGAATGTGTTCATGTGACTGCATATACTGTCTAGCCATCTGGAGTATGACGACAGAAATATTTGACCCCTGGGTCTTAAATGACCTTAGTTAACTTTTTACTATCCCTGGGACTTAGTCTCCCTATCTGTAAAATGGGTGGTAGTAAAATCATGTGCTCATAGTCCACAGTTTCGGGAGACACCTCAAAGTCAGGCAGTAGCAGGTGTCCTCGGCTCAATGACAGGCAGTTGGTGGCCCAGCCATTGGAGCCAACTCCTCATACACCTGTTCTTTTCATTTCTTGCCCACAACCCACAAAATTCCACTCACTCTCTCCATTCCAGATACTCCAAGTCCAAGGTGATAGACACCATCTGCCCCTATCAGCTTTGGCCTGCTGGACCCTCCCAAACAGCTGCAGTAAGTGTCCTGTGACTGGTTCTGGCTTGAATGCCTCTGAGTCTGAGAGCTCACTCCTTTCTCAGGCAGGCTGCCCTGTTTTGGCAGCAGTAATGGTGTAAAGTGCTTCCCAACCCTGGGTGGAAACCATTTTGCTTGGCCCAGAGGTTCTCAGTCTCAGCTGCAACTCAACATCAGCTCCTCTGGGGAGGGGTCCTGGCCTGGAATCGTTCTTGGTTGTGCTGGGGATTGAACCCACTGTCTCGCATCTGCTAGGCAAGCACTCTAGCACTGAGCTCCAAACTCAGCGTGGGGCAGGGGAGAAAGCATCCTGGTGAGTACAGTGTGCAGGCAAACTCAGATGCTGGCATCTCTGAGACATCTCAGGGCTCTCTGGGCAGTTTGCTCCCTGAGCAGGTAGGAGAGCTTCCGGGAAGGGGCCCTGTTCTTGAGAACAACACTATGCCTGGTGTAAAGAGGCCCTACCATGAGGTTTGCATTGGTGCCCCTTGTTCCTGGCTACTTTGTCACCAAGATGTTTGTGAGACTACAACCCTCCAGCCACAGATCACAATCATGGGACAGGGCCCCACGACATGACGTTTTTATTGATCCCACTGTCCCCAGGATTCTTTGTGTAGTTCTATCAGACAGAGGGCAATGACTTTGGTGTCCGGAAATCCTGGTCTGCATTGTGGACGCAGTGTACTTCGGGACTTGTTCATCACTCAATGTTTCTGTGCTCAAGTTTCTTCATATGTAAAATGGGAGCGATTGGATCTACTAGAATGAGAGACAGACATAGGAAGAGAGCCGAGGAGAGCAAAGTGCACAGCTGGGTTTGTTGATGAACAGCGGCCAGTATAGCACTCAGGAGGGAGACAGGCAGGACTATCACGAGTTCGAGGTCAGCCTGGGCTATGTTGTGAGACTTTGTCTCATTCTTTTCTTTCATTTCTTCCCTTCCACCTTTCCCTCTCTCCCTCCTTCTTGTTCTTCCCCAGAGGAAGGGAACAGGTCTGGGGAGACTCTCCTATCTTCAGAGACTCTGCATTCCTGCTCAATACCCCAAAGCCAGCTCTCTGCCACACAGGAGAGACCCAGAAGCCCTGGAAGGGAAGGCGCAGGTTTTGTTCCCATACCAGTGGTCACCTAGAACTGGGCTGGAGGGGTCATGCTAGGAAATCCATCCCTCTGTGCTTTGTGAGGACCCCAGGTGACCACCCACTCACTGTCACACTGAGGTTGAAGTGACCTGTTCTCCATAGATCGGTGTGCATCTTTCTAACTGTGTCCCACCTCAACCATCGCCTTTTAATCACCTGAATCCCCACTCCCATCCCTGGGCACACTTCTCATGTTGCTACTTTTCCTCATAGGTCAGCAAGATTTATATACCCCACCTCCTTTTCAGATAAGAACGCACGCCCAGCATCCCAGAATAGCTTGTCTATAGCCCCAAAACGTAGTACAGGTTCCGCTGGATCCAGCCACTCTGCTGGCATGGTAAGTAGAATTCTAATAGTCCTCAAATTCCCAACCATTGGTCCACGTGGCCTGTCCAGCTCCCTCCCCTGGAAAAAGTGGGACTTTCTGCTCTTAGGGAAGTTTCTGATTAAGTCACTCTGAGTTTACCCAATGGATAGAAGTATCCTGGGAGATCCTGGTGAGGACAGAGGTCTTAGAAGTATTTGTCCAGTTCAGATGGTGAAAGTCACCACATGTCCTCCAACGTGAAGGGACTGCAGTCTGACAGCACTGCATAAGATTGGAAAAGCACATGGCATCAAAGGAGACCCAACACCAGCCAACCAACCCATAGAGACCTTGAACTCAAATTAAGGGTCCAGTTATTCTCTCTCAATCCTGTGGGCTCAAGGGAACGCTGAGATTACTCATCTGTGAGGTGACAAGTTTCTCTGTTGCGTGACTTGACACACATCAAGTTTCAACCAAAGAGCATACAACCTCCACTCACAGGCCGAGATTACCATTCCCAGACTCTTTTCACAGCCCAGCCCACCAAACAGGATCCCTCAACCTAAGAAGACCATGGTGGGCAGATTCAAGAACAGGGTTATCTGGGGTGACTTCTTACTTCTGCGGTAATGTCTTGGTTAGAATTCAGGAAATTAACTTCCCATATAAAATTCAATTTAAGTAAATTATTAGGAAGAAAAGCTCCGCCTCCCTCCCTCTATCCAAAGGGAAAGCACTCCCCTCCCACCCCCATCCACCCAGCCCCCCCCCATTCAGCCTGTGAATTAAAGATCAAGGCTGTGGCCTGTGATTAGTGTTACCAGAAGAGAGGCTTTTGTAAATTTCATAGGCTTTAAGATCCTCCTCCACTTAATAAATTTACTTTTTCAAGGTGTCTTGATTCTGCACAGTCCCTGTTTTGGGCCAAAACTCTCAGCTAATTGGCAGCTGCTCGGCCCCTAGGCACTGCTTTTAGAGAAAGGAGCCACTTGCCACCATTTATGAGCTGCCCTGGGTGTCCGGCCACCCTTGGGACTGGAAGGGCAGAGTGGACTCTGCTGGGACCTAGAGTCTAGGTCCTCTTGTGCAGCAAGTATCAGAGCCTCAGAACGTATTGGAAGGGGATATAAGGAAAACACACAGGGGACAGGCATCAGGAGCAAGAAGGGCTGGCAGCAAGGCAGCCCACCTCCTCTTTGCTTTGGACTTCCCTGCCTCACTCCTTGCTTAAACATCTATCTGTTCCAGGGCAAGTGCCTGGCTGTGAGCGAGTGCATGCTCACACCAGTTTGCTGAGTGTTAATGTCAAACAACTGTCTCTGCAATATATGAAGAGACTTATTGATAAAACACCACACCCTGGGGCTGGAGAGATGGCTCAGCAGTTAAAAGAACTGGCTGCTCTTTCAGAGGTCCTGAGTTCAATTCCCAGCAACCACATGGTGGCTCACAACCATCTGTAATGTGTTCGGATGCCCTCTTCTGGCATGCAGGTAGGTGTACATGCAGATACAGCACTCATATATAAAATAAATACATCTTAAAAAACAAAACAAACAATAAAAAACTCACCCTAAACACACATATATGACCGCACACATATACTGCTAGGTTCCCAAAAGACACGTCTCTGTTGCTCCTTCAAGGACCCTTACACTCCAGGGATGCACTCTTTGGGCTTCTGACATCCTGTCTCATCTCCTCACTGACTTCTTGGGTTCCTTCCTCAGCCAATCACTTGCCCCCATCTTGTCTCAGCCAGACTTGGGAAAAGCCAGACCAAGCCCTCTTTCCTCAACTCAAGCCTGTGGCAGACATCACAAATCAATCTCACTCTTGCGTCTCTTGGGCTCAGGATGCAGAATCCGACAGTCACAGAGCTCTAGGAAGCCATACTTAATCACCCCCTGAAACAATGACCTTAAATCCTAAATCCCACAGCCTGAGTCTGCACTTTTCTCCTGGGGTCCGCAGTGCCTGTCTAGTCCCAGCGCTATGAAATGTCACTTCAGGAGAAAGGCCTATCGCCCCACATTGAGAAAGACTACATAACACCAAAGGGCAGCTGTAGATATTAGCATTCACTCCGTATCAGTGGCTGACCCAGGCACAAAACACAGAGCCCTATGTCTACACCTTCTAACAAACTGGTATACATTCTCATCGTCAGATCATGCATTAGAGCAGAGACACACAGAGAACCCCAGTCACTTGTCAAAAGTCACACGGCATGCTGGGATGGAACCCAGTTGTCACTGAATAGGACACTTCTTAAGCCACGGGGTAACACAGCTTGACACCCAGCCTGGAAGGTCTGGACTACAGAGCCTATCCTTTTGACTGAGTCAAGAACTTCACAGATGTGAATGGTCTGTTGTATAACTGGCCAGAGATACGGGGTGTCAGTTCCCCAGGCCCTGATATTTTATTGTTGCTTAGCACTTGGAGCCCCAGTATCACATCAGTCCTAGATTCCCAAGTGGCTAACTGGCCACTTTACCTAAGGTGTTTCTTTGCCTAAGATCTCTTCAGCTCTCTCCAAAGGCTCCCCATGAGTTGAAAAAATGGAGAGAGGTCCATAGCAGCTGGCCTAAGTTTGTGCTGATTCAACACATGTCACCTACAACGTACAGCTTCCTCTTGCAGGGTTGTGAACAGGGTATCAGTCCTGGGGGCCAGGAAAAATGGGCTCTGAGCTAAGAATGGGATTCACAGCCAAAGAGGCCAGTGATAACCTGGCTGGCTCCAACCCTGAACTCTTCCTGAGTACAGGCACAGTCATTTCCTTTGCTGTTCTTGGATATCATTCTTGGCTGTGGAGTTTATTCGGGTTTCTGGCACAGGGTCTCCTGTGTTGCCCAGGCTAGCTTCACACTCACTAGTTCTCTGAGTGCCAGGATCACAGGTGTGCATCACCATGTCATTTCCTCCCTGTTCTCCTACATGAGACAGGTTCTTGCTGAGAGCTGCCTGGGTTGGACCTACCCCTCCATGCCATGACTTTGATTGAATTATTCCACCTCTGTAAGCTCCTGTGTCTCAGTTAGAGGACAGGGCTACTGATGCTCCCACATCAGTTCAAGACTCCAGTGAGCCCAGAACAGCTCCCCTATAGTGATGGCCTCTGCCACTGTCACCTCTCTTTAGTCTTCAAGGGGCTCATGGAGGAGTTTTGGTTATCTCTGATTCACAGAGGCAGAGGCTGAGGACCGAGAAGCTGGACCATTTAGGTGGCTGGGCTTGAGCACTAGTCCTGACCGGGTACCAGAGAGTGGAAAGTCTTTCTCTTTCATGGAGTAGGTAGAGTCCCTGATTGCCATTTCTGAATTCCGGAGGCCTAAGCTTCATCTCTTTCCCTTTTTGGATCTTGGAGCTACAGGCTGGTCAAGGAGCTAAGGCACTAGCTCAGGAACAAATAATAGGTCTGAGTCACTCTTGGTCATGTCTCAGAAGCTTGACTACACTAGAATCATGCAGGCAACTTCCTTCTTTTTGTGGGCTTGAATGGCTACCAAGGGCAAGGACCAGAACTTACAGTCTTTGTAGCACATACAGACCCCTCCTCTCCTCCTTTCTCCTACTCTCTTTCTCTCCAGGGTCTCACTATGTAGACTAGCTTGCCGTCTGATTTATGATCCCACTACTTCTGGAGTGTCATGAGCTCCCGCCACACCCCACTGTACTCAAGATGGACTTCCGGTTCCTATGTCCCCCTGGAACAGGAGACTTATTGGCAGTGTACAAGTTGTACAATTGTATTTGGGCAGCTATGCAGATGCTTTGTATTAAACCCCAAGATGCTTCTTCCTTGATGGTAAGCAGGACAACCCTAAAGTATTTCTCAGAAAGCGGTCATCTTGGTATGCACATGTTGTATCCAATGCCATCCAAACTGGGACATTCACTCCTGAAAGGAGGCTTAAAGAGACTCAGGAAGTAAATGGTGCACAAGTTTTAGGAAGTTCCTGAAACTTTCAAGATTCACAAGGGCCTTCTGTACCCAGGTTATATAATCTGTAAGGATGGTATGGGAGAAGAGACATTCTGGCACATCAAGCTGCCTGTAAGTTGTGCTAATAGCTCCAAGTTTCTGCTTTCTTGAGTCAACACCAGGTTGGGGGAGGGTAGGCTTTTCAGAGATTGTCATGGTTCTGTAACTAACCGCAATAAACTCACTAGTTTGCTAAGTTGAACTCTGGCCTATGCCCTATCTAGTGCCCTTTCTGGGTAAGTTCATTCCTGTCTCATCACAAAAACTCACACAACATTGCAGACGGACCTGATCCTACATCCTGAAGAGCTTCCTGAGAATGTGGCTCAGCACAGACAAGTCTGGGACAGGAACTGACAAGCGGTGATGTTTCCAGGTTCTATGGGTCTGGTCTATTTCTGTGGCCTGGCTCTGAGACATGAAGGATGTCCTTGTCAGACTCTGTGAAGAGATTGGCACTGTTATATCTTCCTTCTGTAAGGCCTAGGCCAATCATGCTACGAGATGGTCACTTCCTAAATCCATTCTGAATCAGAGCCCTTGGGATCACAGTGGGAACTGCCAACAAGAGCTGCCCATGAGGCAGAGAAAGGAGTATCTCTGTCCTTATAACCTAACACTCAAGGTCCCCACAGGATGCTCTTGTGTATTGATTTACTCTGATGGTTTGAAGTGACTGTCAACTCAGGATCTAGAATAAACCCAGAAGACAAACCCTCTGGGTATGTGTGACAGAATTTCTACTTTAGGTTAGTCAAGACGGGAGGACCAGGTCTTACTGTGGCCAGTACTGTTGCATGGGTAGAGTCCTGGACTACCTGAAGAGAAGGAGAGCTAAGCAGCTGTAGGCATCTCACCCTGCTTCCTCTTGGCCCCAGCTCTATCAGCTCCCATGCCTTTCCCACCCTGATAGACCACAGCTTCAACCTGTGAACAAAAATAAACCCCTTCTCCTTTAAGCTGCCTCTGGCAGCTCTTCCCACCACAGTGGTAAGGAATGAATCTTGTACACATTCTTCTGGGCTCTTACTGGAAGTGGGTCATTTCTCTAACCAGTGACAAACCTGAGAACTTCCAGTCTGCAATTCTTCACAATACACATGGGACCAGGAGCGCTGGCTGCTTCCAGAGCTGTGGGTCTGGCTCTAGGAAGTAGAGGTCATCTTCTAGACTCAGAGATGTTCATCCTCTCTGTGCTACTCACTGCAGGGACTCGTCTGGGAGAAACCACTGTCCCTGCCGTGAGCACGCTGCTCATCATCGTTGGAGATACAGACACTGTTAGTCAGGAATACATTTTGTTTCTAGGGGAAGAGAAGGGTACCTGTTTTTATACGTGCAAATCCCAAGCTGGGTAGATACTCTGAGTTGTTTTGATCGTTTGTGGAAAAGCTGTAAAAACACATGGCAGGTACCCTCCATGGCTGGTTGCTGTCAGAGTGCTCTGCTGAAGCTAAAGCGTGGGTCCCTTAGCTGCACACCCACTCCTGAAGACAAACTCACAGAGAAGCAGAATCTCTTTGCTCCTCCCCTTGGACAGCAGAGACTGAACTGGGTTTGCAGTTTTTGTAGAATAAGCGCCCCCGCCCCCTGTTCTCCCTCAGAACTAGCTACTCCAGCTGCAGTACCGTCCCAGTGCTACATTCCTTACCTCATGGAGCACCTCCACTGGGCAAACACCAGCTCTCTGGAGGCCCCGTATGCAGAGCTTTGAGCCCTGGGCCTAGAGGCTCTACCTCTGAGCTTGAGTTTTAATAATTCCAAACCCCTCCTTTGTTTATTTCTTTGCACATGCATGCATAATTATCCAAACATACATATGCATACCCGTAGTGTTCAAACTTCAAAGTCATGGATGCATGCCTACACATGCTTGACTGTGCACACACATATGCATAACTGCATCTATTCACATGCATATCCACAACTATGGCCTTTATGTGTCCATTGCACACACTGTGTGTACACACGCATGCTCTGTATGTATGATAAGCACCTCACCTGTCTCCAAACACTCAGAGTGTGTCCACATGCATAACTGAAGACAAAACTATATGTTTGCTATCCCACATGCATACCACATACGAGCTCACAGGGACACAAATGTGTGACCACATACACCCCACTCCCGGGCAATGCATGAACAAATGCCCCATATAGTAATGCACAGGGAACTATGGAAGTTATCAGGCATATTCGTCTGTACCCGGGCACACATATCACCCATAGACAAATGGATGGGCATAGCCTGTGTGTACACCCACAAACTTATTGATACCAGAGTTCATAGGAACGAGGCGAGGCCACTATCTGACACCCAAAATACTACCGTTGTGCTTGTGCAAACGATAGGCACTCCCCACGGGCGTGCACGCACAAATACCTAGGCCAGCTACTCAACAAGGCTTGCTCGCACACTTGACCACCTTGGGCATGGGAGGCGCTCCCGGGCACGCGCGCACACGCATCCCTTCTTCCCCAACCCCGCGGCCCGGCTGTAATTGCTCCCAGCCCGGGATTGTGCAAAGCGCGCCGCGGGAGCGCACGGCCCCGATCCCGCAGCGCTCTGCGCGCCCCCAGCCCCGCCGCCGCCCTGCCCGGCCCGCGGCCATCAAAAAGGCCGCTTTGGGCGCGGGCACCT
Source organism: Grammomys surdaster (assembly GCF_004785775.1). Classification (NCBI taxonomy): domain Eukaryota; kingdom Metazoa; phylum Chordata; class Mammalia; order Rodentia; family Muridae; genus Grammomys; species Grammomys surdaster. Next base: position 2,069,716 of record NW_021620571.1, read on the forward strand.
GCTCGCCGGCCGCAGCCGCGTTTTATCTGGCGCGGTGAATAATTGATGCGCCGCTGCTTTGCAGTCAAACGCGCGGGCTGCCCGCGCCGCCGCCGCCCGCCGGCCCCTGTGATTTATTATTTACCAGCGCGCGGCCGCCGTGTAAGGTGAGCACTGTGGCTGCTCGCAGAACTGTTACAATCTGGCCTCGTTAGTGGCCTTTCTTGCTGCCTCTCCAAACGGCAGCCCCGCTGATTGATTTTCCCGCCGAAGCCGTGCCATGAAATCCCAGCGCTGCTGCTCTCAAAGCGGCTGCGGAAAGCCAGGCTTGGCCCTTCTTCCCGCAACAAGAGCCCGCGTTTGCGCGCGCGCCTTTCATGGCGTCCCCGGCTCCGCCGCCGGCCCCATTAGCACGGCGCCCGGCTCCCGTCGCTCCTGCGGGCGACGCTAGGCAACGCGCCGCGGTCGCAGGGGACCGTGCGGGGCCTTTCAAGCCGTTGGCGAGGCGCAGCCATCCCGCGTCCACAAAGTTTTCCTGCCTTGGAAGTTTTCAAACGCGCTAGGCTGATCCGAGCAGGGAACCTGATGGCTCTTCCCGGGACTCTCCCAGTGGCAGCGAAAAGGGGGGTCCCTCTGGACTACCAGCAAGGAAAAGAAGGCATTTTGGGGTTGCCTACTGTACGCCAGTGTTTAGTCTTTAAACTATTCAGGGGCAACAGCTTTCGAACAAGGACAAGAGACAGAGCTAGCAAGAGGGACCTGGAGTGTGCCCAGGCCGGCCTATAGTAAGCCACCCAACCGTTTGGAGTACTACTAAGTACCCAAACTTCAGATGTGGGGTAGGGTGACTTAATCATCTCAAGTCCTCTGTATGGGCATCCAGGTCTCAGGACTCAAGGCTTTCTGTCATTGGGAGAAGTGGCCACATTCCCAGGATCCCATCAGACCTGAAATTCACAGGATGAGGGCGGGGGTGGGAGCGCCTTCAAAAATGCTGGTGATAGAGGAAGGTGTCTATTTGGGTAGTTTCCTGTGAGATTCCTCTGGGATGACAGGATGACAAGTTTGCAAGGCTTTTGTGTTTTATAGTGTGGCCCAAACTGTGTTCCAGGCAGGACCCCTAGGGTGGGATGGGAGGTCTGGAAATAGACCCCTAGAACCTGAGCAAATCTTGCCACTTTTCTCTGTCATAGAGAAGGTAGGGCAATCCCACCTTTCCCTTTCACAGCACCTGGTGGAGATGAATCCCTGATAGCTGTCCTGCTGTCCTGGTAGGATGGGGACTGGACAGTGGGGGGACCATAACAGAGTATAGAGTCAGATTCATTCGCTCAGTGTTGAAGCCATTAAAAAAGGGGGACCACTCAGCCACAGGCTCAGAATGCCCTGTGTGCAGTAGGGTTCTTTGGGTTGGTATAACTGCCACCATATTGAGTCAACATAGCTGTGATCACGCACTGGAGACCTCCATGAGTTCTGGCCCATGAATACTCCCTCGTGGAGAGAGAAGACTCAGATCATTCTCTTTCCACCCACTCCATGGCTATAGAAGAGGTAGACATTTGGGGTGGGCTCTTCAGTAATGTGGCTGGTGTGACAGACTTTATGTAACGCAAGGAATTTTGTTGTGGCAGAGCTGCCCTTAAGTCCCTGGTGCTCCTCCTGTAAATGACCCCAACAAACCCATTGTTACACCAAGCTGGACCTGGAAAATATCCTTTCTTTGGTCTGTTGGTGCATCACCTAAAACAGGTGAATAGACTCCTTTATGTCTCCCAACAAATCAGCAGATACACACCTCCCTGTGTGGCCAGCTCTGTCTTGAGCATGAAGCATCCCATGGCCCGACCCACAGCTTTGTTGAAACGGTTCACGCTGGTGGTAAGAAAAGTCCTATAGTACTCAGGCAGGACTCAGGGAACTGGGGACCACAGTGCTAATTAGCAGACAAGATCTTTGTCCTCAATCACGTTGCATAAATTATTTGCAAAGTGAAATACATCGCTGGTTTCCTATTGCTGTCTCCCCCTCCCTCACCGGAGCCCTTAGAGCTGCCCTGCCTCCATGCTTCAGGAACCCAGCCTCAGCTCTCTCCCAGGTTTATTCAGCCACTGAGTCATTACCCAGTGGAATTTTATCCTTCTTAAACTTACCATCATGGTATGATGCCTGCTCCCTGATACTCTTATCCATTGGTTCTGTGGATGAGCTCAAAGGACATGTTCCCTCTCAGATCCAAATGATTGTCCTAGCGTTGTCTGTGTCCAGAGGTCAACAACTATTTCTCACATTCTTAAGGGTTTTCAGAGTGGCTCAGTCACTATATGACCTTGGCAAGTTATAAAAAGATGTTTGCAATCATCTGGGTCATGCCCATGTTACAGTTATAGGACTGGGGACTTCAGGAGAAAAGGCTTTGCTTTCACTTACACAGAACATTAGCAGTAGACAGGACCATAATCCTTTCTCTTAATTCACAATTTAAAAATTGTTCTACTTACCCTAATTTTGAATTCTCCCTTTTATCCCATAATGACACATCAAGATGTGGAAAGGGACAGCATTGAGTCTCTGCCACACCCTAGTGCTGTGTGAGGAACTCCCGAATGGCTACTGACAGGGCTCATGTCTTCCTCCAGATAATTCTGACCTTTCTTTTACTTGATGGTGAAGGCCTAACCCGAAAGAGCAAAATTAGACAAGGAAGCCAACCTTCTACAAAGTCTACTATGTACTCCTCTGACAACTGGAATATGGAAGGGGAAGTTCTTCCATCTCAGCATTCGGAGGGACTCAGCTGTGAGCAGTAAAGGCAGAGTGAGAACAGCTTGGTGCTTTTAGCCAAATAAGTATTGGGAATACCGGGGAAGGAAGAAGGTTTTTAAAATTGAACACCTTTCAAATGTATCCAAAGTCTTCCTTTTCCAGCCCCAAATGGAATCACAGGAGCTGGGTTTAAACTCCAAGTGAAACAATGACAGAACTGGACTAAGTAGATATAAGCTTGAGAGGAATCACGTTGATTACCTGCGCCTCCAGGGTGGTTCTGGGTCACGGTACAGGCAGTTGTCTAGTGGATCCCTGAAATGGTAGATGGGCAGAAAAGCCGAGGCAGATTAGAGAACTGGGGTGCAGGAAGAGTGGGGGAGAAAGAAACCTTCATGCAGAACTGAAGAAGGGCCTCCACCCTTCACACATACTGTCAATCAGTAAACTTCATGAAGGAAGAGAGAGCCACCCAGAAAGATAAGAGCAAATGTTCTCTGAAGGGCACCTAGGGCTGGCAATGAGGCACATTCATCCTTATCAGAGAGATTGGAAAAACCCGTAGTTCCTGAGGGTACCGGATAAGTCATGCATAAGGGTCTTGCCTTTGTAATATTAATTATTTGCCTCTGACTAAATGCTGCTTTGATGCGGATACTGCCAGAGACAAAGCAGTTCCTTTCATAATAATAGATCAAGTTCTCCAAAGCATCTAGGAGCTTTTAACCTGAACACACTTAATAACAGAGCTTCAAGGGACATGAAGTAAAAATGGATTGAACTGCAACCAGAAATGGGCAAATCCATAATCAGATTTGCAAATATCAATGCCCATTTCTCCACAGTGGATAAGAAAGAAAGTCAGTAAAGCTCCAGGAAATGGACCAGCTGTATCGGTGAACTTAACAGACATTTATAGAATGCCCCATCCAACCATACTAACTACACTCCAAAACATTTAGCGAGATAGACTACATCTGGGACCATCAAACAAGTATCAGTACACTGAAGAAATGAAAATTATGCTCTCTGATTACACAGAATTTCTGTGAAACACTCAATGCAAAAATTACAGAAAACATACATACTATTTGGAACCCAAATAATAAACTGTTAAAGAAGAAATGAAAGAAAATTAAAATTTTAAGTGAAGATAAATAAAGAGAAAAATACATGCTACATCTAAAACTGTATATATACAAGGAAATTATCACAAAAGGGATAACGTCCTGTAACCAGAGACTCCGTTTCCAAGCTAAGAACTTGGAAAATAATCAAAATAGCAAAGTTGACGCAAAGGAAGAAGGGATAACCCTGAACAATAAATCTTGAAGTGGAAATAAATAGCAACAGAATAAACGGTGATGGTTGTATTTTGAGTTTGTTATCAAAGGAAGTTTGTCCTGGAATAAAACAGACTCAACATCTACGCCCTAATCAGGCGAACTCACTGTGTTGACAAGGATTTTAAATGAATATTTCAGTAGATACATGGAAGGTACTAAAAGCATACCCTCATCCAAATCACACACACATATGTACACACACAGACACACATACACACACATATATACACATACATACACACACATATACATACATACATACACATGCACACACCTACACACATATATACACACACATATATATACACACATACACACATATACACACATACATATGCACATGTACATATACACATGCATACAGACACGCATACACACATACAGACATACACATACGTACATACTCACACACACAGAGCACAAACTTTGAATAAAAGAGAACATTCTCAAACTGATGAAGAATATCCATGAAAACCTACAGATAACAGGGTTATATTTTTTGATCTTTACATTTTCTTTAGATTTATTTTATTGTGTACGGATGTTTTTGTCTACATGTATTATTTGTGCAACACATGCATGCCTGGTGCCCATCATAGTCAGAAGATGGTGTCAGATCCCTTGGAACTGGAGTTATGGATGGTTGTGAACAAGCCTGTGGATGCTTGCCAGCAGCATCTGTAAGAGTTTGCAGGAATTATCATCCCCAGTAACAAGGTTGCAACATTTAGGAGCAATGATCAGAATCAATTAAATTCTTATAAATAAATATTAAGATTTGAAATGAACCATATCATTTACCAAAAGCTTAAAATGTTTAAATACAAATCTAAAAGCTAGTATGCAAGATCTTTTCACTCTAAACAGTAAAACACAGGGAAATGTGGGATAAATGTGGGGTGTACCATGTTCATGGATTAGAAGGTTCAATACTGTTAAGACGTCAATTCTGTCCAAACAGATCAATCAGTTTAATTGGAATTCATTCTAAAATCCACAGAACAATGTCCAGCACCCGAGAGAGTCAAGAGACTTTTTGAAATTGAAGGTCAAAGTTAGAGTAGTAATAACTACTGAAAACAAGCTGAAGGTTTACACATGATGAACAGAAGAGACGTAAATGAAAAATAAGCACACAGAAACACACTCAATTTCACATTCATTAGGTAAATGATTCTCTATATTGATGTCCACAGTGTGGGCCAATCTGCATTCTTCCCCGAGGGCCAGGCTCTTTAAAGTGGCTAAGTCTGGTCTTGGGTCTGACCTTGGGAAGTCCAGTTCCTCCTCTAGGGTGATAGCCTCAGACTACAGGCCACTTCTGGGCCCCAGGCACATTGCAGCAAGGCAGTAAGTCACAGTGTGACATTGCCTGTGTGCCTTACACATTTGAGGCTTTAGTACTAGCTTGGCCTCCTCCCTCTAGGGCAGAGCTTCTCCTTCTCTAAGTTGGGAGTGTTGAGGACTTGTTACCATAGGCAGCCTAAAAGAAGACACGGAGAACATGGAGGCCTCTGAGCACAAAGCCTGCTGAGCCTTGCTGTCCAGAGTCGACCTGTAAACACCTTAGTGGGAGTCTCAGTGTACATAGAATCAGTGGCTTCTCTAGCCTTAGTTTAGTGATGGGCCGATAGGTCTCACCTCTTGTCGTCTATCCCGGGTCTGATGTCTGTCCTTCTATGCTCACATTTAGTTCAGTGTAGAGATTCACCTCAATCTCTCAGTTCAAGTTGTAGGAAGCACTATATAGTGAAAAGCACCTGAGATTTTAGACTAAGAAACTCTGTGACCTTTGACAAATTGCTTAACCTCTCTGAGCCTTCTTTGTCTGTGCAGGATGCATCACCATGACTACTACACCACAGTGCTGTTTTGAGAATTAAAGAAGACAATATGAACAAAGAGGTCTAGCACACAGTAGGCACTCAGCAAGCAAGTCTCTTCCCAGACTGCTCCTGGCTCTCCACCTCTTCTGCAGGACAGAGACTGAGTTGTATTCCACAGAGCAGCTCTGGTGAGCAGTGTTTTCCAGGTGAGCTGGTCTCAGTAAGCAGGATGCCTGGGAGAGAGGCCACCCAGATTCTCCCTTGGGTCCACCGAGTGGCTGGAGTATCTATTATAGATGCTTCTCATCCCAATGAATATTTCAACGCAAATAAATAAAGGATGCCATAGACCTCTCAGCCAGTGACTCTGTGCAGCTCGCTGCACACGCCTATCCCTGACTCCTGACAAGGTCACAGTGTCTCTAGGGAGCTTCTAGTGGGTCTCTCGGGGGGCAGAAGAGGTCAGTGTGGGGCAAAAGGAAAAGAACAAAGCTGGCTTGTCATGTAGGAAGGTGACATCTCTCGTTGGAGGTAGCCTTTGAAACTCATGGGGTTTGCATTTGAGATCCATTTGCCAGAGGCCCCAGCACTGTTCAGCATGGTGGTCCCAGAATTACAGCAGGAGTTGACAGCAGTGACACCCCAGGGTGACTCCTGGAAGCAGCTTCCCTACCCAGCTAACCCCATTCCATTCCTCCCCTCATAGCAGTGGGCTGCCATTAGGCTCATTCATTTATCCATTCATTCATTTACTCATTCATTCATTCATTCATTCATTCATTCACTTACTCATTCATTCTGTCACTCACTCACTCATTCATTCATTCACTTATTTATTCACTCACTCATTCATTTATTCATTAACTTACTCATTAACTCACACACTCATCAATTCATTCACTCTCTCATTAACTCATTCATTCATTCATTCACTCATTCATTCATTCATTCATTCACTCTTTCACTCATTCACTTATTCACTCACTCATCCATTCACTCATTTATTTGTTCACTCATTCACTTACTCATTCACTCACTCACTCGTATATAATAAAGAAACAAAGAACAGGTTCACATATTTTCTGTATAACAGAGGGTGCAAATAGCCCCTTTGGAGACAGGACAGACAGGGCTCAAAGATGGCCTTTACTGTAGCCTAGGCATCGTTTTTCCTCCAAGGCTCATTTGCCCTCAGGTTTGGTGCTGTTAGGACAGTCAGACCTTTAAAACATGGTAGTGACTCTCAGCAGATCTGGGGTACTTGGCCTCTTTGCTCCCTGTTTGTGATGTATCTCTACCACACATACTTCTGCCATGATGTGACAGCCAAGAGAGTGGTCACGAGTGCCAAGTTGATGCCAGCTTTGCACTGAACCATTCTAAACCTTGAGCTCAGTCTCTTTGCTTTATAAAGTTAGCTTACCTTGGGTGCTTCCTTATGTAACAATATAGCCTCCAGGATTCCTGTCCCCTGGTGTCCCCATCCTGTCAGACTCACCCCTGTAGAGTACTGGCAAGCCTGGGAAAGATGAAGGAATTTTATTCTGGGATGAGGTTGCAGTATATGGTAAACAGAAGGAATATTGTAGTTATAGTTAATGTGAATCTTTTAAGTTCAGCAAAAGGGAGATTATCCTGGGTAGGCTTGGCTTACTCAGGAAGAGAGAGCTCAAAAAAGTAACCAGAACCTTCTTGTAGAGAGAGACATTGTCTCCTGTTGGCATTGAAGAAACGATCTTCCAAGGATGACATGACTCTGCAAAACAGCTGCCTGGCAAGGCCTTGTTTGCCCCTGCCCAACCCCAAGGCTGGTATTGGTGCTCCAAACTGAAGCTGTGGATGGTAGAGAGACAACAGGATCTCAGGACTCCAGTCACAGGACTTCTATCACCAGCTAAAGCCCTCTGAACCAGCTGGTACCCTGACTTCTGGTCCAGGAGACTGTGAGACAATGGGCAAGTGACAGTTTAAGTCACACACTTTATGGTAATGATGGGACCTTAGCAGGCCACTGTGTGATTCCTAGGGCCTATGGGGCTCCATAGCCACTGGCAAAGCCAGGAGACTATGGAGACCTGGCCAAGGAACAGGATTCTGGAAGGTTCCAGAGAGGAGGAGGCAGAGAAGCAGAAAATGGTGTCCCAGTAGTTTTCAAGGTGGGAAGTGCAAAACGTGAAGGTCAGACACCTTAAGCCTCTGTGGACAGAAGAGGAAAGGGCTGAAGCCACAACATTGGTAAAATTTACATCCTGAGGCATTTGGAACCCAAATAATTTAGCCTTGAGACCCTTCCTAGAGCTATTGAGGACTGTGGCATGTTCAGAGTACACCTAGAAAGATCACTATGCTCTCAGTCTGGGGTGGAGAGAGAGGAGGCAAGAAAGGAGGCCTTTCTGGAAGCTGTGCAATAAGGAAAGACACAGCTGGGCCCAGGAGAAAGGAAAGGTGTTGGGCACGGGAGTTGGGGGTGGGAAGTGGAGGTAGGAGGTGGGGTGGGGAGCAGGTGGAGACCAGAAGTGAATGCTTTTGTATTTCTCAGGATGAGTACATGCTCTGGGTAGCAGCCGGGCTGTGGGAAAGAAGAGGTGGACAGGCACAGAGTCAAGCTCAGTTGATGCATCCTGAGATGGATGATGGGAAGGCTGAGAAAGACTAGGTGTGCGGGCCAGAGTGGCTTGTGACAATAACCATGGAGACACCCCCCTCCATGTAGCTGTAAGACCTGTTCCAGAGGCTCCAGTAGTCTGATGTTTCTGAAGTACTCTTTAACCCCTGATTGTAGTGCCATGGTGAGCAGGGTGAGTGTCTGGCTAGTTTCTGAAAAAGACAAGGTTTGAACTTGAAATGACATCCCCAGGCAGCATCATGCCCTTGTACACTCGGTGGCCCTCTGATGGTGCTGTTTGAGAAGGTTGAAGAATCTCTAGAGGTGAAGCCTTGCTGGAGGAAGTGGGTTATATGGGACAGCCTTTGAAGTTCCAGGACCCGACCCACTTCCTGTTTTTTTTTTTCTTGACCTAGATGGCATGTGACCAGCTGCCTTTCCCTGCCATGCTGGAAAGCATCCTTTCGAACTGCAAACCAAAATAAACCTTCCCTTCCTTCCTTAAATTGCTTGCCAGACATTTTATCACAGCATCTGGGAAAAGTAACTCTAAGGCCTCCTTGCAAAGGAAAGAGTGAGGGACTTCCCGGGACCTGGAGCATAAGCCTATGAAGAGAGACTGGAGGAGGGACTCTCTTCCCTCTCAGGCTCCCACCTTGAGAAGTCTGGCTCAGCCAGGATCTCAGAGACTTGAGGTTCTTCAATTCTCATGTGAAGTGTCTGTCTGTCCTCTATGTCCCTCAAGAAGCCGGTTTCAGCCTGTGGTGAGAAAACATGTCTCTGTGAGGACAGCAGGGGTGATGGACCCTGCAGGCAGCCAGACCAGATAGGTTGCTGGTAGAGGTGGTCTGTCCAGCTACTGTCTATGGATTTTTTTTTTAGCCTGTCAGCTCATCTACCTACCTGTACAGCCGCAAGTTAGCTGCTGACCCCCCCCCAACCTCGTCATCATCTGCATCTACCTTGTCCTTCCATCCTTCTTCATCAATCCATTATCCCACCCACCCTTCCATCCACTGTATTATCCACAGGGCCACACCTTCATTCAGACATTCACCTTTCATTCCGTCTGTCTGTATTGTATTCCGTTCATCCATTGTTCCAAACATATATTCATTTGTCCATCAATTATTTTTTCTATCCATCAACCCATCCGTTTGTCTCTCAGTTCACTCATGCAACTGAACACACTGCTATGGACCAGATCTCGTGTGGGAATTAGAGTTACTGTCAATGTCTCATACTTGGTGCTCTTCCCACTGTGTTCAGGAGCAAGCTTCAGTCCCTGGAAGATCTAATTACTGCCAGGACCCTGTAGCTGAGGGTTCACCGAACTGCAGGATGTTCAAGGAAGGAAAAGGAAGGGCATTCCCAACAGAGGAAACAGTGCTTGTAAGTACTGGGAGGCCTGCACGAGAATAGAAATACTGAACAGTAAAGAACTGGCTGAAAGGTACCTGTACACATGGACAAGGCCTGGGATGCAGGTACAGAGTATGGCCTCTACACATCTGAGACAGTGTCAGTTAATGTCATTTGTGGATTGGGGGAGGGACTGTGGAAAAGGAGAAGTGGCAGAGGTCTGGAAGCTGTAGGCAGGAAGTATGGCATTTAGAGCAGAGACTCATCTCCTCTGGTGGGTGGAGGTGAGCAGGGCAGGCCATCTTGGTCTGGGAGTGAGTCAGCTGGGATTTGGACTTGAGCTGCAGAGGCTTCTGCAGCTGATGGTGTTAGCACTGTAGGATGCAGGCTGCACGGCTGCGGATGCGTTGTGAGGCACAGGGTTCAGAAACACAGGTCCTTTCATGAGGCATCTAGAGAGATTACCACTAGAGGAAAGTTGGGGCTTCGGGTAGTCCTAGGACCAGGCAGCTTCTGTGAGTCTACCCCGAATGATACCTCTTATAGACTCAAACCGACAATTCAAAATAAAAACGACTTAAAACCCAGCCATGGTGGTGATTTAGGAGAACTGAGGTCAGTCCTTCCCTAGGTCCATAGTTGCTAAATTGGACGGACAGACAGACAGACAGACAGACAGGCTGTGCCCACAAGCACAGGCAATTACAAGCAGAGCCAACAGCCCACTTGGCACACTTCTGGGGGGTGTCAATTATTTAAACACTAATTAACATAGCTCTGCATGTCTTTTTTGGGGCGCACTCAGAACACTCGGCATTGTTATCACGGAAGAAAAGAGAGAATGAAATATTGATGGGGCAGGCTTTGTTCTCTGCTCAGCCGGAGCAGGCTGGTTGTAGGAAGCGGATTCCCGCCGTTGCCGAGGCTTTAATTAGGAAGGTCGCTGGCTTTTCGGGCGTCTTGGATTCCTTTAATTTCCACTGAGGGAAGAGGCTTCCGAATTTTATTGAACTCAGTTGAATTTTTATTTTCAAAAATCAAAACAGAAACAGCTCGTGGCATCTGTTATGAGCGCTGGGTGTTATTTGCTCTTTAGAGATAAAGTTGTTTTTGTAAGGAGAGAGCCAGGGAAAACGGGCTGGGGATTTGTCCTGGGAAAGGGCTCAAGTGGGAGAAGGTAGTCTGCAGAAAAACAAACCTAGGCTTGCCCAGCTCTCTTGCGCTCAGTCTCTCTCCTGCTGGCCTGAGAAATCCATTTGACTGTGAGCTGTTTGAACTGGTCAGTCAAAGCTGTTAGCCACTAGGGCATCAGAGTCTAACCCAGCCTCAGGAGATCCTTGGGCAGGAGATGTTGGGGGAGAGAAGTGTGGGGCCCTGGGTATGGAAGGGAGGCTAGGCCAGGTCACCAGGAGAATTGCATGGAGGAGATCACTGTAGCCTCTGAGTGTTAAGCCTGTCCTGAGGCCATGGCATAGGACCCAGGGTTAAGCAGGCCCTCTCCTTCCTCCTCCTCCTCCTCTGGTTAGGATAGTTAAGTCATGTGCATGAGGCCAGGTATCTGGCAAGCATCAGGTCCCATGGAGGAGGAGTAGCAGCTGCCTGATTGGGAGACCAAGAAGCACAGATCTTGGGGTAAAGATGGCTGGAAAAGAGGTTCCCTGCTGAGTGTCTGTGTGAAGAACAGTAGAAACATGGAGGAGGGGGAGGTGGTTCACTCTCTTTAGAAGCAATACCTGGGCTCTGCAGATACTGAGGATACAGAACAGCCGGGGAAAAGCTCAAACCACGAGCATTATCTGGTGGAAATGGCAACAGCAGGGGTAAAGGTCCTGAGACAGGAGACTATCCAGAGGGCACTGTGGCAGGAGACTGGCTTACAAGGGGTCAAAAAAATGGGAGGAAGATCAGAGAGGTGTGGAGTCATGGATGGCCTTCGCACTAGCTTTTATTCTGCACACAGTGGGAAGCAAGAGAGTCGGGAGTTTGGTTGGCACTCATCCAGAACACCACAGAGATGCCCCTGATAGAGTAGACCTGTGAGGTATTCTTCAGCAGAGACTGGCTTCTCCCCAATTGCTCCCCGATGCTGTAGTTTTGTTTCCTTACTGGCCTAGTTCTTTCACAAGCCCTTTCTGAGATGCCATTGTGGGCTGGGTGACACCAATGAGCAGGGCAGACCTCTCGTGCCTTCATGGACCCCACTCTACAGTGGAGGCGATAACTGACTTACCACTGGCCAGAAATCGTATCAGCTATCTTCTAAGGTGATTCTAAGTCACATAGAGAAAAGGAAAGTGGGTTGTGATCAGAAAGTCATGACTGGGGCAGTTTGATTCACCAGGGTGGCTTGGCAATGCTGGGAGATATTTGATTATATAACCTTTGGGGAACTGTTGTTATTGGCTCCCGGTGGGCAGAGTAGGTGCATCATCCCACCGTGCACAAAACAACTCCTATAACAAAAGACTGTCTCCGGTAAAATATCAATGGGCTGAGGTTAAGACTCCATGGGTTAGGGCCAAGGAATAAAGGGCCAGCAGCCATTGCAGTCTCATTGGCAGCAAGGAGGTAACATTTCAGCTGGGATGCCGATGTTGGTGGTGTGCCAACAGTTAAAGGAGGAACAAAGGCCCTAAGGGAGAGATATGGCCAAGGAGTAGTTGCAGACACAATCTGCTTGTCCTAGAACCTCCTCTGTGTGTAGCAGACACATCAAGGAGGCCAGAGTCCATCCTGGGAAGTGTTTCTCAACCTTCTATCAACAACAACAACAACAACAAATCACCATCCGTTAACCAGGAGGCTGCTAGATTCTACCCTCTGCCTGCCTTTAAAGTATACATCTTGATCTTGGAGAAAACCTTCTAGCTACTGGACTCAGAGCTTCAGGAATAGGGCTAGAGGGTGGGGAGGGGTGTACCCTACTTATGCCCATCAAAAGGTAATTCCTCTCACCTGCATCAGGAGAGTAGAGCACTTACAATGTCTTGTGCACGTGTCACATTTTCTTTTTTAACCCCACGATAACCTAGAAAAGTTAGGGAGTCCAGTTGGCTACATCAATCTCCATTTTATACAGGAAGCTGAGACTCGGGGAGGGATAGGACTTGTCCCGTGTTTCTTAGATAGCAGCGTGCAGTGGGGATTAGAACTGACGGCCTGCCTGACTTCCGAGCCTCTATCCTCCACCCACAGACACCCACCAGACCCTGTCTGACTTCATAACTAAGGCTTGGTTCAAGCTTGAGCCCCTTTCTCCCTGGCCCACACCCTCTTCACTGTGACATTTCCTCTTCCCACCCCAGTCAGCCTCGCAGGGCCCAGCCTCGCTGGAGGCTTTGATTAAAAATGCACCTCCTAATCTCATCAGAGCCCAGAAACATGCATATATGCAAATCAACATCTGCTCCTCTACTCCGGGAAGGATCTTCCCAAAGTGCTCTGGGAAAAAGAGGCTCAGCCCAGGGAACTCTAAAGGGAAGATTCCAGAACATCCGAAAGTCACTTCAAAATCCCCGAGTCCCCGATGAAGCCTCACTGTTAATGTAATTGGAGGTTCTACTTGAAGGAGCAATAAAGGAGCAGTCCCCAAGTGGACTGCCTCGGGCTGAGAGTCTTTGCTAATCAAAGCCCTGCCATGTTATTGGAGCTGCACTGGCCTGCAGTCCAGCCATAGGGGAAACCAACCCCTCTGGCCAACGAGGGAAGCAGCAGCTGGGGTCACTTTCCTGCTTTCACAAAGTTCTTCCTTGCTGGGTTGGAGCATGAGTCAGAGCACACAGACTTGCCTGCTGTAACCAGCCTGTCACAGGAGCTTCATGGTCACTTAAATGTGGCTCACAGGGCAGCAGGAAGTCAGGGGACTCTTGTCCTTAAGGTCAGCCTGGCTGAAGGCACCTTCCACCCTGGACTTTGCCCTCATCAGACCTCAATTTATCTGCCACGTAGACTGCACTGTGGTCAAGCAGAAGGTGACACTTGTCACTTATAGTCATATTCTAGTGTCCAGAATTTGCTTTCACCAATGGGAGAGCAAAGCTTGGAAATATAGCCTGTGATTCTGAGTCATCATACATTTTGTTGACAGCATCCCTTGAATTTTCACCTTTTCAAGGGACCGTCATATGATCTAATGACCCTTTGAGATACTGGAAAGGGACAGCAGAACTTCAGCTCCCAAATGTTAGCCACAAGAGCAGAAGGAAGAGCAGTAGAGACCCTGGGATGCTGTGTGGCTAGCATTCCTGGGACACTGAGCTTCATGTCGTCGTGATCCATCCTGTTTACAAAAGGCCCCTGTGTGTGCGTATGAGACACTCGGTGCTATTGTACTAACAGACTGTGAAGCCAGCCATGGAGAAACATGACTCTAATCCCAGAGCTCTTGAGGCTGAGTCAAGAGGATCATGGATATTTGACCAGCTTGGGATACACAGGGAGACTCTGTATCAAAACACACAAAAGAGGAGACAATGTAGGCTTTGTGTTAGGTGGTCCAAGTGTAGGCAAATATGACTGTTCCAAGTATGTCAAGGTAGGCTAGGATGAGAATGGCACTGCACGTGTTGCTTTTTTGGTTTCTGACATTTTCAACTTACAACATCTCTCTCTTGTTCTTTCCTAGAATTCACCCCCTCATTAGACAGTTTCAGAATTGGAACGGTCTTGTGGACGGTAGCTGGGCTAGGTCTGTTGTAAGTAATGGAAACAGACAGCTGTCAAATCAGTGGCTTGGATTTGGGAATGGTGCTCTAGAAGCCTAAGATATAGCAGCCATAGCTGTATGGTCAGAGAAAGAGCCCTCAGAGCATGGGGCCAGTGGACCACAAGTGGGTGGGGAAAGCTCACTGGAGACTTGATCCGTACACCCTTGGTTTTAAGAGAGTCCATATGAAGATATCCAATTGGCTACAAGTCACGTGGCTTTCCCGGCTACATAGTTCTGGGAGAAGGCTGGTCATATTCTGTTGGCTTCCACACAGCATGGAAAGCTCTAGAATTTGTCCTTCCATCCAGACCACTCCTTCCAAGGGTAGGAAAAATTTTCTAAAACGAGTCAGAAAATCATAATTCCAGGAGATTGAGGACTGGAATTGTCTGTGATGATGATTACATATCTTCACAGGTGGTCCCACCTGTATCGACACTCTGTTTGTAACTGTGTGACACGAGATGGCCAAAACCAGACTCCCTTTGACCTATACAAATTGTGTTTCAAGTGGTTCCAGTCTCTGCCTAGACCCATATCATGTCTGCCTCTCCCCACCCCTATGTTTATATTCATACTGATAATATTCATCTCATTTGTGTCTATACATTCTAGGCCTAATCTTTTTTTCATAAAAGAACACAGACTACTTTAATTACAAGTTTTGGTGTAACACCCTTACCCCCATCTTTCCATGGTGCCTGGAAATAGAAAGCAGGGCCTTAGGCCTCAGAGTCAAGGAGATCCCTGCCATTGTTAGACATCCACAGCTTTTCTGGCCTAGAAGGAAGTTACTCTACTAGTTGCTCCCTGCTGTTGGAAGATGCCCTAATTCATAGACCATTGCTCTCAGCAGAGAGAAATGGACCAGCTTTCTACAGTTCCACCCTTCTCTCTCCTACCTTCTCCCAGGCTTAGTTTGCCTGGCCTCCAGAAACCCACTTGTGTCCCTGAGGTCTGTGGCTGCCCCACAAGGATCCTGGATACCTTCTCTGTCCAGAGGCTGCTTGTGGAGCCATCTCAGGCAGCATGAGCCCCTATCTTCCTGTTAATACAAATACAAGCCAGTCTGGTTACCACTGTGGGTTTTGAGGCATCCGACACAAATCAAGGCCGCCTTCCTGGCATCAATACATAGCCAGGTCCTATTCAGACAGTCTCAGGTTATTTGCCCTGTCTTTGATTGGTTAGCTTGCTACCCAGTTCTTCATGCTTTAGTGTCACATGTGCCCAGGCCTGATTTGAACCACATGAAGTGTCCCGGGCAACTCTTGACACTGCAAAAGAAAGCTGGAGCTCAGGGGTCTTGGTCTCCAGAAATGACTTGTGTCCTGGAAGCCCCTCCCCTCACTGCCCACTTCAGAGACAAAGTCACATGTGTGTCAAAAGTTTTTGAAAGTAGATCTAGTTATGGTTTATCAACAGTAACTGTTTGTGTGCGTGTGTGTATGTGTGTGTGTGTGTGTGCCTACTTTATGTACTTATATGTTTAGGGTTGTGTACTATTTCTCAGATGCCAAATGACCCTGAGTGGAAGAGGTTTAAGAAAAAATTTCTCTAGATCTTTCAACCTGTGGGTGATGACCCCTTTGGGGTCACATATCAGATGCCCTGCATATCAGATAGTTTACATTATGATTCATAACAGCAGCAAAGTTACTGTTATAAAGTAGCAATGAAGCAATTTTAAGGTTGGGGGTCACCACAGTATGAGCAACTATATGAAAGGGTTGTGCAGCATTGGGAAGACTGAGAACCACTGCTCTCGACACCATCTTGCCTGACTTCCGCTCCTCTTGCCTTTCATCAAGTTTGGTTTGCACCATTCTGACCACGCATGAGGTCTATCTTGATGTTTCACTTTTCTAAAGTTCCTGTTCAGACTTACTCTTCTGGGGCTAGGGAGGTGGCTTAGTGGCTAAAAACATTGGCTGCACAAGCGCGAGGATCTGAGATCAAATTGTCAACACCCAGGTAAAGGACCAAGCATGGCTGTGTTTGCCTGTAGGCCCAGGGTTGCCGCATGGAGACACACGTGTCTTAGGAATTCACTGGCCAGCCTAGTTGAAATTCTGGGCTTGTGGTTCAGTGGGAGACTCTATCTTAAAGGAATAAAGGAGAGAGCAACAGAGGAAGAAGACCCTCAGCCTACTCTTACCTGTGCATACACCAGACAACACCATATTACACACAACCCAACCCCATACAATACTGACACATCCCCACACCTAAGAAAAACAACAATATTGACTGTACAGAATCTTAAACCTGTTAATTTGCTCCCAACCTTCCAACACCAAGAGATTCTACACTAAAATACAGATGTGTGGGAATTAACAGAGATAACCAGCTGTGGTCACTCCTGGCATTCCTGCAATGGTGGCAGGCAGTGATTGGGTGGGCTTTGGGGATGGAAGACGGCTTCAATCAGGGTATTCACCAGTGGCTCCCACAGTGTCCCACTTCATTCGTGGGTGATGCTCCCCAGGAGTTTATACCAGGAGCCTCTCTTGGTGTTTCAGAGCTGGAAAACCCCTTTACCCCACATGCCCTTGCTCGTTACCCTGTCTGCCGCTGTGGGGTCATCACAGGAATGGCCTGATTTGTCCAAGTCTGTATTTTTATCATGACGGTCACATGGCTTGCTTTGGCCAATGAGGCAGTGGTGTCTCACAAAGACTTGACTGATGTTTGATCATAGAGCTCATTTTCTGGTGGCTCTGCCTCCAAGACTCTTCTCTATAGCAAGGTGGCGAGTGACAGCTTGATAAAAACCACAATCATCTCAGGCGGTCCACAGACCCTCACTGCTCAACCAGCCCCTGTAGACCTACGAGTTGACCACAGATCCCTACACAGCCAAGCCCAGAAATCTGTGCAGCTTGGGAGGAAGGCCTAACTAAGTCTAGGGAATAAGTCTGGGAAATAATAGGTTATTTGGAAATCCATTGAACTGACACAGTTGCCAACTGACTATTCTACAACCTCCTCTGAACCCCTGGGGAAAAATAAACAGGATGCAAAGTATGCAGAACAGCTGTCATCTGGCTGTGTCCCCTTCTCCACGGGACTGGGTGCCTGACTTGCCTTCCCCAGTGGTTCCAGGCTCTACTATCTTCCCGTTTCCTCCTCGGCCTGGTCTATTGCGACCCTATCAGCATTCGATGAGCCCAAGGAGTAACCCAGTGCAACTCGTTCATATTTCTTTACCTTAATTAAACATCCAAATGGGAATATTGGCAGCTTAGGCCCTCACTTGAAAATTGAGCTATATTCCCATTAATAGGAATGTCTAATTAAAACATCCGTTAAAAGTCCATAACATTAAGTTAATGGGGGGAAATCCAGGAGGGATTCAATTAGATTTTATTTCTGCAAAATTAATATGAGCAACTTTTTAAGAGTCCCCAACGCTGACTGCCAGTTATTAAAGGCTCTCAGAGATTTAGAACAGGACTCTGGGAGGTGGGCAAACTCAAATGGAATCAAAGCAGAAGCTCCTTTGCTGATGCCTCCATCCCAGTGGATAGAGGTTTTAGCCTCCCATGCCAGATATCCTAGCAGACCCTCAGCCAGAGGCACCAGCTGAAGAACTGGAGCCCTGGGTTCTGATCTCAGAACTCAGTTCACCCTTGGTTCACAGGAGCAGCTATGGCAATTCCCACTGGCTGTTCCATGAAGGTATCCAATGAAGAAGTTGGAAGAGATGAATTTCATCCTCAGGGGGAAGAAGAAGAGGAGAAGTTAGACTGGGGCCAGGCAGTCTTTAACTTAGTTTTTTCTTAGAAAAAAGTATGATAATTTATAACAACAACAACAACAACAACAACTGGTAAAATACAAGTTATGCGCCAGACCCTATGTGATGGTATACGTACTCCCAGAACTTAAGAGCCAGAGGCAGGAAGATCAAAGTTTGAGGCTAGTCTGGGTTACATGGTAAGCTCCAGGCTAGCCTGAGCTACAGAGTGAGACACTGTCAAGAAACCACCACTACCACCACCACTACCACCACCACTACCACCACCACAACTGCCACTGCCGTCTCCATAGCAACAACACATACACACACATACAAAGACGATGGGATTATTTTAAAAGCATCAAAACCTATAAAACTATAATATGAAAATAAGACCCAAAACCATTTCTAAGAAGTCACCACCAACACCCATGCCACAGCCATGGGCTGTTACTCTTGACACCCAACAAATGAAAGGAAGGGGAGAGTGGAGGACAGACGACTGAACCAGGAACACAATTTTCTTCTACGGAAGTTGCTTCATTACAGTCATCTTGCTGTGAAACAAAAAAAAAATGATGCCAACAATTCCCTTTCAACAGCTGTTGAGCCTAGGCTCTAGAAAGAAGACTAGAGTGGTAACTCTGCTGTCTGTGGAGAGCACAAAACGCTCTTCCAGAGGACCTGAGTCCAGTTCCCAGCATCCAAACCAGCTGGCTGACGGCTGCCTGTAACTCCAGCTCCAGGGGATCTGACGTTGCTGGTTTCTGTAGGCATCACACGCATGTACTCATGCAGGCTCCCGTTTATGACATATGCATACTTTTAAGTAAAACAAATTAATGAAAAAAGAAAAAAAAAGAGGAAAACATTCAAAATCAAGAGGGTAGCCCTGGATGAGGGTTGCGGGAAGAGAGGTGACACGGAAGTCATTCTATCTACAGTCACTCCATCAAAGGCAAGATCCCTCTGGGGACAGCTGACTCTGCCCCGGGCTAGTTTCCTGAGGCCTGGAGAAATCAGGGGCAGATCTGAAAGATACAGTCACCGTCATTGTAGGATGAGGGTTAGGGCTGGGCTGCTCTTTCCTCTCAGTTTGTGACCCTATGGTAAACACTATCCATTGCCCATCCTAAGCCATCCTCTCAGACCCCCTTCCCTTCTGCTAATCCACCTCCCATCTGGTCTGTTAGGGATGATTTCTGTAAACAATTACAAAGATGAAGCTTCCTTCTGAGAAAGCTTTTGCTTTAATCTCCTTTTCCCTCCCTGCCTCGGATGAAGGCGTGAGGATAAACAGCCAGCAGCCATTTTGGAACCAGGAGGCCAAAACCTGCAGCCCAAAGCTAGTGTACTTAGGACGGTGGAACTGAAAGATAAAACAGTCCTTAGACCTTGATCCCATAATCTGGACACTGGTCCAATGACCCAAGGTGCCATCCTCTAGTTATCTGGGTATCTGAGAGAGCAACTCTCTACTCATTTAGACTATAGGAGGTGGCTGCCCATTCCTTAAATGTAGAAAACATTTTAACTGACAGTGCCATGGTTTTCTTTGTACTGTTTTTAACCTGCATTTGAGCTGGGTGGGCTATGTATAAACACACCCATTTCATGGCTGGAATAATAGTGAGCCTGCCTGGCTTCAAGCTGCCTTCCCCTGAGCTGCTGCCAATTCCAGATCTGCAGAAAAGGCCTGGCAATTGGTCCCGATGTCTAGTGCAGAGGGGAGGAAATGGGGTTTCCAAGTCCAGCTCATCAGGGTCCTGGGCTTGAAGGGTATCAAGTAGCGCTGAGTTAGGCCATGGTTTGGGGAGCTCCGCCTACAGCCTCTCTGCTTCTGAGTCTCTGGGCTGCAAGAGGGTAAGATCACAGGAGAACAGGAGAAACGTGATGTGTCTCAGTCCCTTAATGGAAAGCAGCTACATGGTAAGGAAACAGATGCTAGCTGAGTGACAGCCGCTCTAACAGCCATGGTGAGCAGAAGCTGACTGCTTCAGGTACACATGTTCTGCTGGCTGAGCTCTGTGGACCACTACTGCTCCCAAGATCTGCTGCTCAGGGCATGCTGAGCTGTGGAACACCTATACCCTGCCCACCTTGGTCATTTTGGGGTCTACAGAGAATGTGTGCCCATTACCCACAGACTCCTGAGAGATGCAAGACACATCCAGAGTTCTGGGATCTGCTAGATCTCAGGCTTCCCCAGAGAAAGAGGCAGCCCTGTCTGAGTGAAAGGGGTTTCCCTGAGGTTCAGGGATCCCAGAGACACTCTGAGCTCCTCATCTTCTAGAACCTTCTCACGTAGGGCACTTGGTTCACACACAAAACCTCTGTGTGCTGGCACTTTCACTCTAGCTGCTATTAAAAACAAAACCAGAACATATCACCACCACCACCACCACCATCATCACCACCATCACCACCACCACCATCACCACCTCCACCACCACCACCACCATCACCACCACCATCATCACCACCATCACCACCATCACCACCACCATCACCACCACCATCACCACCACCACCATCACCACCATCATCACCACCGCCGCCATCACTCCCACCACCAATTCCACCACCAACAAAGCATAAACCATAAGATGTCATTGGCTTAATACAAAGTTATTTTTTTTTACTCTCTGTTAGTCAGCATTCCATTGCTGTGATAAAATGCCTGAGCTGATCAACTTACAGACTTGAGGTTTTGGAGGTTTCAGGCCATGGCCAATTGGCTCCATTGCTTTTGGATTTGAGCGTATCGTGGATGAAGGTCTAGAAAAATAGGCTGTTAAGTAAAAAGAAAAGAAGAAGCCAGGGGCCAGGTACTTCAGTGACCCAACTTCCTCTCACTAAGTCCCACCTTTTAAAAGTTCCACTGCCTCTCAGTCATTCTCTGGGCTGATTGAGCAAGAGACATTCATTCTAGATCCAAGTCATGATAGCGGCATCAGGCTGTGGCAGGAGACCCTCAGATGCCAGTGACTTCCATAGTCTTAGGGACTAAGCTTCTACAGTCAAGCCTAAGTTTTGTGAGGCCTTCATATTAACCCGTAGGAAGCAGCAATGAGAGCAGGTGGACATGCTTCTTTATATCCTGAGGAGAAGTGTAAAACTTGTTCAGAGCCCCCATGTAGTCCAGCAGGGTGCTTGATATAGGGCATATCCAACATCTTTGTCCATGCTCACCACTCAGGGAACACAGGCCTCCCTGGATGGCGAGTTTTTCTCCGCGCATATCTGCAAACACTGAGGCAACTCGGGCGAGGAGAGTAGTGGGCCTTGGGAACCTGTTTTCCCTTCCCTCCATTTTTTGCTTTGTTTTTTTTTGTTTCTGGCAAAACAACACCTCACTAAGGAGTCTCTTTCCTTCTGTGCCCAGAGAGAAAACTTTGCAGCTCCAGTGGTCAGATCAGAAGGCCAGCTGATGGGTGCGGCTTCAGGTGGGAACCCCTAAGCAGCAACAGATTCCAAGTATTCAATAATAAGCAAGCCCCAAGTGGCCTCTCTGTGGGAGCGTGGGAGTCAGAGGCCAGCAGGGTATGTGGGGAAGCCATCTCTTCTGCCCTGCAGATTCCTGTGCTCCTTGTCCAAATGGTGGGTGGAGCAGGGGCTTGGGAGACCAGCTTCACATCCCAGAGGGGAGAGGGTGAATGTCTGGGAAGGGCTCTTGGAAGCCGTATGGCTCATCTTCACCTCCTGGCTGCATAGGAATGTGATTTCCTGTGACTTCTGTGCTACCTTCATAGACAATCTGGGATCAAAGCAGATCCACGCTATGCTGTCACCTCTGCAAAGAAGCAGAAAATCCAGGTGACCAAACATGGTCAGAGGTGGCTTGGGAGGTAATAGAAGGCTGGAGTGAGCTGGAGAAGGAGTCAGGTGTTGCCCTATGACCACAGTGAGCTCATTCCCGAATGCTTCAGAAAAAGCCAGAACCCCAGCTTTTCATGGGAAATCTTCCAGTCATTTACTATTGAGTGGGATGGCATGCGTGGCAAGCCAAGTGAGAGTTGCTGAGGGACTGCTGGGAGCAATCGCCATAGACTCAGTATGCCCAAGATGGATCTGGTTCAAAGCTTGGGGAAAGTAGCCTGGCTGACTTGGTCTGAGATTGAACATGCATCCTCAACTCTGTCCTTTTCTCTATCTCTTTCTGCCTCCCCAGGGGCCTCCATCCCACATTCAGTTTTCTGGGGTGGAAAGACAGACCCAGACTAGTCTGTAATGGAGTCAACCTTCCTGTACCTCCCACTTCCATATTGATATCTTCATAGTCCTGCTGGGTGTCTGTATTCAGAGATGGGGCCTTGAAGGAAGTAGCCATGATTAAATGAAGTCCTTGGAAGAAAAGAAACCATATCATGTCTTCCTCCAGCCTCTCTCCAAGATGGGCAGTGGTCTGGAAGGTCCCTACATTAGTGATGACCTGTGACTGGGAAAGGTTGCTGTCAACGAGATGGGGAGCACCTTATAAACAGGTGGCTGCTCCCACTCAGCTGTCAACTCAGGACACAAAGGGGACCCAGTCTTGTTTTCCCAAAAATGGAATTAAGCTTCTATTCTCTCAGGAGTTAGATGCTCATTCTTGGGACGTCAACCTTTACCTCCGGAATCACTCACAGTTCAGGGAGGCAACCAATCTAGGCAATGCTGTTAGGTAAGTTTTGAATGCTTGGACTCAAGTGGTTGGAGAATCCTGTGGGCTATGGAAATAGAAGGCTGTGGGGAGTGAAGAAGCAAGGGTCTGGAAGGCCTCTGGTGAGCTATAGCCACAAGGCTCTGGGCAAGGGGGGAAGCTGCTGCGTACAAGCACACGGCTGTGATCCACCCATAGAAACTGCTAGAGAGGTGGTTCAGGCACCATGGGGAAGCTGGCCAAAGCTAGCCCATACTTGAGAAATTCCTTTTTCTCCTCCCTCCATGGATCATCAAGCTCCTTTCAGCCACTTGGGTCCTGAAGCCTTTAAATTTACTGTGAAACTGGGTGTGATACGCATACCTTTAATCCTAGTACGCAGAAGGCTGAAGCAAGAGGATGTTTCCAAGGTCCAGGCTGGAATGGGTCACATAGTGAGTGCCTTCTGAAAAGATAAAATCAATAAACACATAGATAAAATGTGTCCCTATGCAGCTCAGCTTCAGAGTAGCACATCTGGACAGATGACTGTTCTCACGATAGACTTTGCAGCCAGTGGCCATATGAGGGCTCTAGATCTCTGCTGGGCCTGTAGGAAGTGCCCCGCTTTCACTCCCGAATCTAGGACCCTCCCTCTGCATAAGCTCTTTCCACACCCCCATCACACCCTGGAATCCAGTCAGGTAGCCCATTAAAATGCTTCCCCCACCCACAATCCTCTCTTCCTGTGGTTTTTCTTAGTCTTTCCATCTAAAAGCAGCGTTTGCTGAAGAAATTGTGAGAGGCCATGGAAATTTGTCAGACATGAATTCTTGCTTTTTCTCTTTTGAAAAGATGGGCTCTCATCTCACTGTGTTGCCCAAGCTGACCCCCCCCCCACTCCTGATCTCACATCAGTCTTTCCCGTATTGGGGTGACAGATACGTGTCACCGGGTCTAGGCAGATGAGAACTTGGATGCTGTTTATGCCGCTGGAGGCTACTTCGGCCTCTCCACTGAAACTTCTGCGTTTATGGGTCATAAGCCATGAACTGGGGAGGAGAGCTCATCAATGATAGTATATGCTTCCACATTCACTGTCCCTTCCTGGTGTAGATACTTCAAGTAGGTGCAGAGTGGGAGGGGACGACTGGTGTCCAACTTAAGGGGACAGACAGTCTTTGTTGTCATTTCCTGGCCTTTTGACTTGAGCGAGGCTGGTGGGTGGAGACTTGGGCACTCTTCCTGCTTAGCTGCCTTGCAATCTCTTTGCCCAGCTTTCAGTGTTGCAAGAAGAAAGCCAGGCAGACCCTGCAGCATCTGAAACCTGCTTTGCTTCCCCAGCGGGAGACGGGGACTGCTGGAGTCAGACGTGAGGGCTACTTCTCTGGCTCTGGCCTAAGCTTGCTGTTATCGGATGCTTGGCACCGCAGCAGCATTGTAACCCCAGAGCTAGAGAACCCAGGGCAGGGGGAGATATGAAAATCCCCAACATATGTCTGTTGTCAGAGATGACAAAGCTACCTTCATCACCACCAGGCCTTGTCACAGTGGAATCCTGTTTGTCAGACATGTCACTCAGGGTCTGGAGAGGTGGGGTGCCACCACAAGCAACTTTGATTACCCCTCTGGAGGCACAGAGCTCTGCGTGTTGTGGGGAAGGCTTAGATACAGATCTTTCCAGATCTGGAGCAGATAAGAGGCCAGTCATGGGCAGCCAGAGCCTTACCGCTGCTCCTTCCCAGAAAGAGGGATAGATTGAGACATAGAATTAATGTACGTCTCCCTATATATATATATAAAACCCTTACAAATCACATCCCTCAAGCTGGGTCTTTAAATAATAGAAGACTGTAGATTATGGCTTTATTAGCCCCTTCCAAAAGCTTATAAAAATTGTCATTTGCCGCCGGGAAGACATTTTATCGGAATTTATGGCAACTCGGAGTCTTGAGCGATCGGATTGAGAAACCAAGACAATTTCTGAGGTTCTTCCTGCTGCATAGACCCTGGTCACACTCTCTGTGTAAATTAAAATCACTCATGCTATCTGCTTTATGAAATAAGACACTTGGCTCTCCTATCTTGAGCCTGCTCTTTAATTAACACAGACTCAAGTACGCAGAAGCCATCAACCTCAGTGAGTGACTCTGGAGCGTGGGTGTGGGGTGCTGACGGTGAGATGTGAAGCCTGGAAAGCAGAAAATCCCAATACTTCCCTGTAGGGACAAGGCTTGATCTTGGGCTCCCATGTTGACAGGCTGAAGGTCTCTGTTATTTAACAATCAGCCTGCCTAAGGACCTGAGGTCTGATGTTTTCCCAGGTATTATCGGGGAATTGAGGCTCTGCTTGCCAAGACCTCCTTTCTAGATGAGTACCTCCTTTATGGGTACTGATATCATGGATGCTGATACTGATATTACTTAATATCACCATGATTTCATGTTGCCATAGCACCCAAGAGTTTCATCAGTGGCTGTGCGTCCTTGGATAGGATCCTACGAAGCTTACATGTTCATCTTATGCTGCCCATGTTTGTGTCTTAAAATGACACTGAGCAGATGCTTGCAGTATGATTGTCTCCCATCTCCCATTAAGGTTCTGGGTTGGTTTGTTGACATTTCCCAGAATGCCTTAAATATTGTTGAATACATACTAAGTTACATTCGTTGGATGTTTCATCCGGACCCTCCTGATTCCTGTTTTTTTGACAATAACAAAAGGAATCAGCCTCTGCACATTTTGAGAGGATGGAAATCCAGCTGGCTGTGGGTGAGAGCCACAGCATACACACAATTCCCTGGGAAGATGGCAAACCACTGGGAGGACCTGATGCTGAGGAAGAGGTCCTGGGTAGGTTGGCCAGGCAGAACAGTGTACTTGGCACTGCTACCTCCTCTCCACGTGCACTCTGATGATTCTGTGGCTTTCCCTCTCTCCTCAGACATGCAGGATCCTCATCTGTACCATTTGTAACCTCCCCAAGCCCCAGTCCTGCTTCCAGTCAAAATTCGTCAGAGACAAATGAGTGTTTCTTGCCACTGTCATTACAGAGTTCAGGCTGCCAGCAGAAACAACTGCAGAACTCTGTGGCAGAGACAGTCATAGCTCACCAACAGCTGTGGAAGGGCCGTGAGAGGAGATGCAAAGACTGTTGCTCCATTGTAAAACACATTCTTTCCATTCTATCTATCTATCTATCTATCTATCTATCTATCTATCTATCTATCTATCCATCCATTATCTATCTATCATTGTCGGTCTGTCTATCTCTTATTGAGACAGGATCTTACCCTGGAGCCCTGGTTGGCCTTGAACTCATGGATAGCCCCATCTTCAGCCTATCAAGTATTAGAGAGATGTACAATACCACATCCCCCTTTAAATTTTACCTTAAAAACAAGTAGTGGGTCTGGACAAAGAGTCTATAGGTGTTGTTTTTATCTTTGAATGCTTTTCTGTAAGTATAAAATTGCTTCTAAATAAAAGGTTTTAAATTAAGAGGAGGATCACCAATGTGAAAGGTCAGGTGCTGCTTCAAAACCAGCTGTACAACCTGGGGCCAGCCCCAGTCTCCAGCTGAGGCTCATGGGCTCACGGCTGCTCTACTCTTTCTACCCCAGGATCTCTCGGATCTAGAGGCCTGCAGAGACAAAGGTGGCCCTGGACCCTTTGGGACCCACATGTGGAACAATCCAGCCACTGCAGCAGGATGTCAGACCCAGTGTCTGGTACCTGGCTGAGGCAGGAGTGAGGTCCTGGCAGAGGGATGCCTGGAGGATTTACACAAATGCCATCTAACTTGGCCAGGATAGCCTGGAATCCACCCACCCCCTTCTCTAAAGAAGGTGTTAGGCAGCCTTCCAGGACAAGGTCTCTCCCTTATAACAGGGCAATAGGAAATGAGCCTTAAGAGGGAGTGAGAGTTATTGCTGTATTTAATCACCGTGAAAATCTCTCTGAGGTTGCCCTGGAGTTCACGCCTGATGTTGACGATACAAGGCTCCAGGGAGAAGCAGCCAGTTCCCCCATTGTACCTTAGAACCAGCATTACCAACCATACTGAGAGTTCTGAGAAGCATAGGCTCACCCAGCTCAGGTGCTACAGCCATGGGGATGGGTGTACCCCATAGACTCTACATCCAGAGAAGTCAGAGACACAGTCCTGGACACTCTGAAATCTACTGCTGAGTTCCTTGTGTGTCCAGGCAACATGTGGCAGTTGGACCACATCAGACTCATTCTCATGAGACCCAGGGGTTGGCTGCCTCCAACTCATGCTAAGTGGCAAATTGACATTGCAGACTGCTTTCCCCCCTCCCCTGTCCTCTTTTCCAGGAGTATGACTTTAATGAAAGATGGTGGACAGATCTGAAGAAGATAAGGGTGAACTTGAGATGTGTCACTCACCAAATGGCAGGAAAAGATGTTATCTTGGTTGGTACAGAGCAGTGTCTCAGTTGTCTGGCTGTGTCCTGGTGGAGGTACTGTCGTGGCCAGAGTGACGAGTAGGCATTTGGGAGCCATGATGGACCATGCCTACCATCATAGCCAAGTTATCCAGATAATGCCAATGGTGACCCCTGCAGCTTGAGAGAGTAAGAGCCTGAAGACTATTCACAAGGTGTTAATAGGTTGGTGGAAGACCTAGAATGCCTTGGAGATAGCTAACAAAGAGGCTTTTCTCACCTGTCCGATGTGGGCAGAGCAGCAGAGCTGAGGACAGAGGCCTCTGTGGTTAAAGCCACTCAGAGCCTGAGGTGGCGGGCTGCACAGCAAGGCAGAGCTGGTCTGCAAAGAACTGGGCCTATTCAGGAAGTCATAGGACCTTGAAAGATGATATAAGGATATCTGTGTCCAACAACCCTGAGGATATGGACTCTACAATCTCTACAAGAGTGCCCCCTTGCCACAGTCTACTGACAGCCAGTGCGTGCCCATTACTGGGAGGTGCCGTCAAAGTCTGTTTGCAGAGTGGTAACAGGTATTTTCCTCAGGATCTGGCCTTCCTCCTCTGCCTGTTGTCTTGAAGAACGGAACACAGGATCACCAAGGAGCCTGACAAAAATGGGAAGCAACTAGATCATGGTCTAAAGAAAAGAGAGGACAGGGTGAGTCTGTCGTAGAAATGGCCATGGTTGAAAAGCAGGCAGCAGTAGCCTGAGGGCTTATGGCCTCAGTAAAAATGTAAAAAGGGTTTGAAACAGACTCTCACTATGTAACCAAGCCTATCCTGGAACTCACCACATAGTCAAGGATGTACTGTAACTCAAGGCAATCCTCCTGCTTCAGACCCTCAAATGCTGGAATTACAGGCATGAGCATTCACTCCCCCTCGTCTAGGGATTTTTCCTCAAGGATGCTAGAGCAACAAACTAGAATGTCAAGAATCCATTCAACAGAAAGTCTTCTCTGGGAACGTGGGTATTTAAGATGCTATGAAACACCCCACCCAAGACCCCAGGGATGGGGCAAACTCATTGAAAGTGTGGGACAAATCAAGGCTGACTCCATTGAGTTACAGTGTCTGTTTCCTGGCAGAAGAGATAGGGAGGTTAGGGAGAAGGACAGGCTGAAAGGAATATATGGTGGAGGTCAGAGACTTACCAGGACTGAGCTCTGTAAGAAGGCGCAGCAAGCTCACAGCCTCTTAAAGCCATCAAGAATTCCCTGTTGTGAGTGAAGGTGGGAGACTGTTCCATGCAGATCTCTAAGCTCAAAAATATGAACTGACCAAGTGCCCCTGAGATCCATGACCACCTCCACCCTCAGACCACCTCTCCTACAGACTGCTTGCTCCCAGACTTGAAATGAAGGCGGTAGGGATACTGGGGTCTAGTTCCAGAAAGGGAGATGTGAGATTCTATCAAAGGTGGTGACTTTGGCTAGACTGTTGAACTTGGGGTGAGCCAGATGTCAGGCTGGGGTGCTCTCATCATCTTCCAATGTCCTCTGTATATTTGTATCTCCCTCTTTGCTCGATACTCCCCACTTCCAAGGTAGAATCCCGTGCCTTGCATTTACCTCTCTATGCTAACTCGTTGAAGGAGAAGACAGTGCATAGAGGCAAAACCCAACCCCAGTTAGTTCTGGAATGTAACTCTGTTGTTGTGATCAGCCACTGCCCCTCCGATGACGTCACCACTGCACACTCTGAGCCAGTCTCTCATTCGAAGTGGCTGAGTCAGCCTGCCCCACCATGCTTGGTAGGGCCTCTGAGACCCACACTGTATATTATTGGATCTCCAGTTTGGCTTTTTTGTTTCCCACCTCATGACTAATTTCCCTGAAGCATACTGGGCTAGTAATGTTTTTTTCCCCCTTAAATGACACACAGTTTTATAGACAAAGAGTCACTCACTAATAAACCTGTGATTCACCCAGGGTACTCGAATTTGGTGGTTATAAATGAAAATTAGCACATGGGGGGGCTCCCTGGAGACTTGATTCAGCAGTTGGCTGAGCAGTGAGGACGCCACGCCATGCCTGGCGTGCGCCCACAGGCAGGGGTGTTGGGGGCCTGTTTGGGCAGGATCCATCCAGACCAAGGTACTGCCAGCTGCCTGGTGTGGCTCCCGCTTCCTAGTTGCTGCTGTTCTTACATTTTAATTATGAATTGCTGTTGGTTTGGTTCCCTGGTCATCAGTTCAGCTTGTGGTGGGTTGTTGGTTAACCCCACAGCATGTAGGGGTACATATTTGCACCAGCAGAGTGTGGGGCCTATCATTTTCCAATAACTACCAGACTCTGAACCATGGAGGTGCTGCCATTTGTCCGTGAGTCATCTTGCCCCGATTTCAACAGCAGAGCTCCACATGGAAGCGTCTCGAGTGTCCTCATGGGGCTTGTCAATGTCAGCATCATGTTCTCTCTCTCTCTCTCTCTCTCTCTCTCTCTCTCTCTCTCTCTCTCTGGATGGGGCAAGACTGGTTGTCTTAGGGCTTAGGCTGGGCTTGCACTGGTTGTGGACATAAAGGGTAGCACATCAGTATATTCAAAGAATCAAGGCTAGGCCTGAGGTCCTGAGGGGGAGGGCAAAGGAGGGAGGAGCCAGAGGACAAGCAGCAAGGATCTTGACTCTTCCTTTCCTGTTTCCATAAGGGGTTGGCATGGGGAGATAGGGTCTTGCCATTTATGTTGGCTTTGCATGGGGCTGGCTGGGAGGAGGGTGAGACTGTACACCAGTATTCAGCAGGAAGCAGCAACTATGTCATCACTGGTGACTGCTGGGGAGGTGACTGACTCCTGAGGGGTCACCACATTACTGCAGAATTCGAGCTTTCTGAAGGCAAGCCTCAGATATCCAGCTGTGCAAACATGAGTTTAAAAATAGTGGGGTTTTACTGATCCTGGGATGTTCACAGGGTAGACAGGGCATAGGAGGCAGTGTCCGAGTAAGGTTGGAGCACCAGTCAGAGATAGTTCTTCTTGGACTATTACTGGCATATTACACATGATGACATGCTGCTGACACTGATGTGCCCTGCACGGTCTGCATGTTTTTGTTTCAGCTTTTACCATGACTCAATGAAGCAGGAACTAAACTGAGGTCCAGGTAAGTTAAATCACTTGCCCAAGGCCACATGGTTAACAGGCAATGGATCCAGCATCGAAACTCTTTCATGTCCTCTGGATTTGAATGTGCCATCTATCAGAATCCTGGCACATCTCAGTCTCTTCAACACTGATGAGGACAGCTACTCTGCTATTGTGTATATTCGTGCACGGACTGTGTGTATCTTTGTGTCTGTGTTATGTTAAATGTGCTGTGTATATGTGGGTTTTATACATGTGGTATGGTTGTCCACGGGTGGTGGTATGTATGTGATATATGTGTAGACGCTGCCATGTGTGGCCTATGTGTGTGTAGATTTTCATGTGTAGCAAGTATAGCTGGCATGTGTACATGTTCCTGTGTATGGTATCTATGCATATGTTCACATTCTGTGTGGAGGACATATGTGAACATGTTCATGTTTGTTTGGTATGTATGTATATGTTCATGAGTGTGTACATGAGTGGAGAGACCAGAGGTTGACATCAGGTGTTGTCTTAGACAGGGTTACAATTGTCGTGATGAAAAAACATGGCCAACGCAACTTGGGGAGAAAAGGGTCTATTTGGCTTCTATCTTCATATCACGTCTATCATTGAAGGAAGTCAGAACAGGATCTCAAACAGGGAAGGAACCTGGAGGCAGGAGCTGATGCAGAGGCAATGGAGGGGTGCTGCTTACTGGATTGTTCTCACTGGTTTGCTCAGCCTGTTTTCTTATAGAGCTTAGGGCCACCAGCCCAGAAATGGCTCCACCCACAATGGGCTGGACCTTCTCCCATCAATCACTTATTAAGAAAATGCCCTTCAGACTTGCCTACAGCCCATTTTCTTATTTGAGGCTCTCTTTTTGGATGACTTTAGCTTGAAGAATGTTGACAGAAACCCATCCAGAACAAGTGTCCTTTTCTATTTTTTTTTTTTTTTGAGCAAGGGTCTCATACTAATTCCAGAGTTTGATGATTCTGCTGAATCAGCTGCCTAGCAAGCCCCAAGGGTCCCCCTGTCCCTACCTCCTCAGCACCTCAATTAAAAGCACATGCTACCATGCTCAGGTTTTTATAAGTGTTAGACAGTCTAACTTAGGGTTCCCATGTTCATGCAAATAGCACCTCACCAATCTGTTTCTCCAGTCCCTGCAATATTCCATGTACCACTTAGAGAAAATACAGTCAATTCAAGAGTTACATACCACTGATAGCAAAATCAACACCAGAGTGTAAAGATATGCATTCCACAATCTAGGAGAGATATCCTTTCTTCTCTTTCACAGTCAAGGGGATAGCAACACCTGGAAAATAAATAACCCATCCAAGGCCACCCAGCCAGTGGATAGCTGAGCAAGATTTTAGCTGCACAGTTTGTTTCTATGTGGGACTGTGTAAGGGTATCCTGGTTCATGGTTGGGCATGGGCCTAGAACCCCGAGACTCTACGTGAGAACCTGCAGGAGTTTGGCTGTGCCCCCAAAATCCAGGGTCCTGAAAAGCAGTCTAGTCTCCATAGAACTACATTGTTCAGTCTCGTAGGCCATTACAGCCCCTCCCAAAGTGCACAGGTAGAGGGCGTGACTAGAGGCCTCAGGCCCTAGGGATTTACATACTAATGAAGGTCAGAGGGTGGAGCAAATTAAGCATGCCTCCCCAGACCCTCCCCAGATCCTCCCCCTTTCTCCGTCCCTATTTAACTCGGGACTGCCCTGAGTTTTACGGTGTGTGTGTGTGGGGGGGCGTACATCCAAATCCATCCACCATCCACCATGACAATAAACCTTTCTGGAACCAAGGACTTCCTCATGTCATTGGGGCCTGCCACGGCCAAAGCCTCCAGCCACTGGAACCTTAGACCTCCTCGTGCATGTGGGACCCACAGCATGGAAAGCCTCTGGGACTCTACCACTGCTGCAGCCTATATTTTTTCCCACAGTTCTAGATGCTGCACATTAACGACCTCTAGCTGCTTTTCTGGGTGTGTGGAGCAGGGCTCCAGGAAACTACTATAGGACAAGGATTTGTGGTCTAGCCAAGGCACTGGGCAAGAAAAGAGAGGGCAGGCCAGTGGCCTCTAGCATGCTGAGCTGATGAGCTGTCCAGGAAGCCCAGGGAGATGGAGCACAGCAGAAGGCCAGCACCCCCTGGAGGAGATGTCAGGCTCTGCTCTAGACGGAGAGGAGGCCTGAGATAATGCCCTCCCCTCCCCAAAGAGCTCCTGCCTTCCAAGTTCATCATGTCATTGTGGACAAACATAGACCATGAGAAACCTAAATAAGTGAGCGGCTGCTCGGGGCCCCAGGCAGCTAACCATAATGGAGGTTTTGGGGTTTCTGCTTCAGACAGAACATCACATTCCTCAGCCGAAATAGCTGGGTGGAGAAACAGGGCATCATTGGATGGGAACACCCGGCCAGGATGAGCCAAACAAGTCAGAAATAGGCCCTGGCCACCACATGAAGGGAACTCGTAGGTGTGTGGCTGGCTGGGCCCTGCCTTGCCCTGTCCGGCCCTGTTAGGGCTGCTGTTCCCCACAGAAGCTCTGGGTTGGCCCAAGGAAGAAGGCAGGCTGCTGTTTGCCTGGATATTGGCTTTAGCCTCTAAGACATCAGCTGTTTCTTAGACAAGGGTCCTTAGGAATTAAGGGGTGATACACACCCTACTAATTCTGCTACTCCTCAAACATACACTTATAGATGTCAACACATACAGACACGATGCATTACCAGACAGGGCCAGAAATGGCTATACACATGCATCTGTGTAACTGAAGCAGGCAGATGGGTTCCGGTAAAAACAAATGCTGGTCATGCGTTAATGCACACAGACCAACTTCCATGTATGCACATCTGCACTCAACACCCCGTATGCAGCCCAATCAGTAGAGTACATGCTTTTTTTGTGTGTGGACCAGGGAGTTGTACAAATGTAGAGAACCCAGCTACCTATATTCTTCCAGAGGCTTGATATGTGCATGCAGGAGTGCATACAAACACCAGAGCAGACACATAGGAGCCTTAGCATGTATCTAGGCAGGAGTACTCACATGTACACATAGATACATGCAGACACACACACACACACACACACACACACACACACACACACACATACATAAGTTGTACTTTTGAAAAAGTGGTCTCCCAGGCATTTCATGCTGACTCTGACTTCTTATGCTGCTTCTTACCCTGGAGATGCTCACCCTAGAGGGCCAAAGCTGAAGCAGTTTAATCTAAGGTCGTTAGGTGAGTGCTGAAACAGGAGAATGGGGCAGTATCAAGAATTCCTTTCACTCACACTTTCCCCCCTCACCTTGGGTTAGCATCTTTCTCCCTCCATGCTGATTGTTTTTTTTTTTTGGTGTAGTAGACCCAGGCTTTTCCCAGAGATTAGGCCTACACATGTCTACAGAGTGTTAGCTCCTTAGCAACAAAAGACCTGTGAAGATGGAGAAGAACATTGCTGCTTGGACCACTCCTTTATATCGAGGCCATTACAGTACCTGGACTCTCCACTTGCATAACACATGAGTACATAGGAAAAAATGTAGGTTTGTTATCTCACTTAGCAGGTATGGAAACTGGGGCCCAAGGAAACCCAGCTTCACCAGAGCTATACCAGTCTGCCTCCTGCCTCATGCAGGGGTGCCTGGTCTGTGAATTCTTAGAACCCATTCCTCACATGGAGGACAAGGGCAGTGAAACTTGAATTCCCCAGCAAGTGGGCAGCAAAGGATCCTGGGAACCTCTGAACTTGCCACCTGTGTCTGCCTTACATCTGTCTTGGGTCAGAGGGTGCAGCTTCAGGGTCCAAGCCATTCATCAGTTTCTCCCTCCCTGAGGCAGTGGATGGATGATGCTCTCAACACTCCACGCAGCACTCCACCAAAAAGACTTCAGACCTAGAGATGAGCTTCAAGTTTCTGTCCCTGAGAGCAAGCAGGAAAGAAGGAGGAGAAATGGAGACAGCAGGGGTCAGTGTTTGTTCAGTGGAGGCCATGGCAGACCAGTATGGAGGACTGGCTGTCTTTAGGCAGGGTGCCCAGTGTCTCTCAGACACATACCACCAGAGCCACAGACTGCCCTGGCCCTGGCCCCAGTAGGGGAAGGCATCATTGAAGCCTCACAGGAATCCACATGGCTGCTTAGGAAAAGTCCCTGCTTTCCACCACTTTGACAATTTGCCAGCTGTTGTTTTGTAGCAACAGAATCTTCCCTCTGATGATTTTCTTTGAAGTTTTAAATTAAGGCATACTTTCGTGTTTGGTGGAATTGTTATAAACATGGGATTGGGCAGATAGCCCCAGCGGAGTATAGACAAGTTCCATCTTCCCCTAGCCTCCACCCCAGCAACCTACCTTGTGGTTATCTCTGCCAGCAACGACCAGTCTCTTTCCTTAGAGCTCAGCCTTTTCCAGAATGTTCTGTAAATGAAAGCACAATACAGGCACCGCACTGGCCGTGGTGTACACGAGAGCCAACTGCTGCAGAGCACATCTGTAGCTTGCGGCTCTTTATGTGAGCAAGCAGCAGTCCTTTCAGAGAAGGTCCCACTGGTTCATCGGCTCCCTAGGAGGAATGTGCCCATTGCTTCTACTTTAGGCTGTTATCAGTGAGGTTGCTGTGAACAGTCATACAAAATGTGCATGTATTGTTTTCTTTTGGTCAGCATCAGCATCAGCATCAGCATCAGCAGCATCAGCATCAGCATCCACATCAGTATCATTAGCAGCAACAGCATCATTAGCATCAGCATCCGCATCATTAGCAGCAGCAACAGCATCAGTAGCAGCAGCATCAGTATCATTAGCATCAGCATCCACATCAGTATCATTAGCAGCAACAGCATCATTAGCATCAGTATCAGCATCAGCATCAGCATCATTAGCAGCAGCAGCAGCATTAAGAGCAACAGCATCACAGCTATGGCTACCCCTGATTTCTTTCACTAGCCTAGAAGTCCAAGACTATGGAACAGGTAAATAGAATTGTCTGCGGTCAAACTAAAACCCTGACCCCTGACTTTTCCTGGCAGCAGTGGGGCTCCTGCATATCTTCTGCAGACCAAAGCCAAAAGATTAAGGGTTGGTTACCCAAGGTCACATAGCTCCTGGGAAAAGGATTTTGAGTAAAGACTGGCCCCTGATCAGCACTCTGTCATGGCTACAAACAGGGGACTGAGGCCCTCAAGCCATTTTCCAGGGACCCATAGGTTCCTCCAGGTGAGACTAGGTTAAGGCCTGAGTTGGGTGTAGTCTGGGGCTATTAGCATGTTGGAATTCTTTGGTGAGATAGTATGAAGCAGAGGAATGCCATGGTCTTAAGCTTCACAGAGATACTTACCACCACCACCACCACCAACAACAACAACAGCAACAAAGAAACTGGTATATTAGTAACATTTTTCTGTTGTGATGAAATAACCAATACAATGTCAGGAAGAAAGAATTTATTTTTGTCTTACAGTTTGAGGGCAACATCCATCACATGGCAAAGTCCAGTGGCAGGAGCTTCAGGCATCTGGTCCCAGTGCACCACAGCCAGGAAGCAGAGCTATGAATGCTCTCATGCTTTGTGCTTTCTCCTCCTGAAGCTTAGGACACAAGCCTAGGGAATGGTGATGCCCACTTTTAAGGTGGATCCCATCTCAGCCAAGCTAATTAAGATAATCCCTTACAGGCATACCTAGGGGGTTGTCTCCTAGGCTGTTCTAGATCTTGTCATGTTGGCAATTAACACTGGTTACCACATCTGAACAAATCACTCTTCCCCTCTGACCCTCAGCTTCAGCATCAATAGAAATGGATGCACATCTTACTATTCTATTGGATTATCAAGACGTGCCAGCTCAGGACTCAGTTCTTTGTTGGATAGATTTATTTGGTAACATCACCTTGGACAGATCATGTGACACGATGGGACAATGGCCAAATGAACAGTATATCAGGTGCTGTGGAGAAAAACAAATGATCAAGTAGAATACGGATGTGTGCAGAGAAAGGGGATGCCACTGGAGACAGGGTTGTCAGAGAAAGATCCCTTTGGAGATGGCACCTGAGCAGAGACTTGAAGAAAGTAAGAGTTTCATCCATGCACAGTGTTTATTTGCCGTGTCTCTGTAACCTTGCCATACCTCCTTCTCTTGATCTTAATATAAACTGAGTCGACATTTTTCATAACGAGCTGTAGTGAGGCTGAGAGAAACTATAAAATGGGCAGTGTGGATCTCAGTGCAGAGGAGCTGCTCACCCAGTTCCTCTTTGCTCTGTATGGAGCCCCTGTCAGGTTGGTGGTGAATGCAAAGATAACACAATGTGCAAGATGTGGGATATGAGTTAATCTTCCAACAGCTCACAAATCCCATGAGTCACACCTTCCGCATGGTGGCACGTCTAACTACCTTCCACATGTTGAGGCAGATGGAGGTAGTGGTCCCAGTTCTTGTCCCTCCCACACACATAGGCTTTTTTTTGGGAGGAGGGGATTTGGCTTTTTTTCCCACCAGGATGTCGTGTACTTCCCTGCATGACCTTGAACTCAGCCATGTGATGAACTTTAGCTAACGTGGTGGGCTTTTCATACAGCTGACAATGAGCTCTTGTGTTTCTGTCGTCTAGAACAAAGCAATTTGAAGCAGTTTGATGCATCGAGGAGGGCAGAGGCAATTGACAGAGTCCCGAGAGTTACAGCATGGAGCCAGGTTCATCACAACTCAGGTAAGGGCAACAGCTTCCTGCCAATCTCCAGATAAGCGAACAGAAAGAATACTAACATCTAAGCTACCGAGTTTCTGAGTGGCTTGTCACACAGCATAATGGCGGTAACTTATGACTGATACATACATATATATGTGCATATGACACTTAAAAACTTAATATAGATTATGTATTTATTTATCATATATTTAACCCTTGCAAAATAAGTAGTTTTATGGGTGAGTCGGGGAAGGTTAAGTTACACACAGACTTGTAAGTGAAGGGTCATGATTTGAATGCGCACCATCTGATTTTAGATCCCGTTCTGTTAATCTTCACATGAAAGGGGAGGGAAGCCATGTGGAGAGGACACACATGTGACAGACATAGCTGCATCTAACAGCTTTGTGCGGGATGTGAGGAATCCGGCCTGAAAAAGGTTGTGTATGGGGGAGAGCACGGTGGTGCTGGGGGGATGCTAAGCAGATGTTGGGAGAATGGAAACGGAGATAGAGGGAGTTCATAAGGGGTCCTTACAATGATGCTTTGCCCCTAAAGCCCTCTTCCTGTGTCTCATTTGTTCCTTCTCACCTCAGCTCTGAGCAGTGGGGTCTGGATATGGGGTGTCTTGCATCTTAGCTGAGATACCTTCCCCACTGTAGCCCAGATCTTCAGGGCCTGCTTGTCTATTGCACTTTGCGTGGCTCTGGTGGCATGCGTGCTACGCTTTACAGAGCAACATCTGCCCTTGGCACATTGCCAGTGTGTAGCCATGCAATGGGTTTAGTGTATTAAACACGCATGTCATCAGGTGAAGCCAGTCCTAAGTGTGAGCTCTTTCTTGACATTTTTGTGGGTCAGAAACATGGAACAGATTAGCAGGTGGTTATGATCAAGTCCTCTTGTGACACCATGACCATTTTTGTGCTATGGTATGATACAGGGCTGGAGCATCTTCATTGATACAGCTCCCTGGGATGACCAGTTGATGGTGGAAATGGATGAGAAGCTTCAGGTCCTTTCCATGTGGACCTATGCCAGGGCTGCTGTCCTGAAGGAAGCAATCCAAGCAATTCGCATTTGCAAGCAATGCCTTTCATGAGAGCCTCATAAGTCACACATCACAACTACAGTAGAGTCTATTGTCACACAGAGCTTGGCATACAACATGGGCAAGGAAAGTTCTGAATGAGGTCTGAATTCCAGCTGGGGAATAAGTGGAGGGAATATCTCCAAAGCTGGGTACTACAACAGGCATAGCAGTGAAGTGTTGGCTGTAGATGGTGATCTACATCTACAGATGGTAGATCACAGCATGATGACAGTGCAGCAAGGGAGCCCTGGGGTCTTCTTCTGAAGTCATTAGAACAGAATGAAAGTGAGGCTGCAGGTGCAGGGGCAGGTGTGGGTTCGAGGCTGCAGGTGCAGGGGCAGGTGTGGGTTCGAGGCTGCAGGTGCAGGGGCAGGTACAGATGGCTTTTCCAGGTGGTAACCTCAAGAAACAACTAGGCAATGAGATGGGAGAAAAAGGACAAAGGAGTCAAGAACGGTCTGGGGCTCGTGAACAGCAGCATGAACCAGGGCCCCTATGTCCTGTAAGGTACACATACATACAACTCTCCAGTTGTCCTTCTGGAGGCCATAGGATATTTGTCTACAGCTCCTACCACTACCCCAAGTTGGTCAACCAGGATATCAGTACTCCCAAACTTGCTTCCAATCCCCCAACACACACCAGGCCTGGAGGATGCCAGGACTTTGGAGAAACCCCTCTAGGGCATTGGGAAATGAAGGGGTACTCTGCTGCAGGACTGTCGCCACATCCACAGCTGAAGTCCCAATCCAGAGGTCTCTAAAGAACACACAGCTCAGGACACAGCTGCAGATGTCTTCTTGGGGGGGGGGGAAGTCTGAGAAGCCTTTGTAGAATGGCGTTCAAGTTGAGACACACGGGATAAGAATGGATCAGCCTTGGGTTGACCAGAGCAAGCAGTAGAGTGCTGAAGTCCTAGGCTCAGGGAACAGGGAGATGGGCTGATTCTGAATTCCTCAGAACAGCATACCCAGAGTGGAGTACATAGGGAGGACCATGGGAAGAAGGGGAGCCAGGCTTCATGAATGAATAGATGGATGGATTGATGTGTACATACTTGTAGCAGCACTTGCCATGTGCCAGGCCCCATGTAGGGAATCTACACACACTGGTCCTTCGATTCTCACAGCAGCACTTGTACTGGGTTTCATTGTGGCCCCTGCAAAGCTATGGGCAAGCCCTAAGCCTGAGCTCTGTGAATGTGACTCTGCTTGGAAAAGGGTCTTGACAAGGGTTATTTAATTCAGAGTCAAAGTACAATGTTTTCATGTTGTCCAAGCAAGCTCCAAGTCCAGTGACAAGTGTCCCTCTCTCATGGAGCAAAGGCTGAGATTGGCAATGTACAGCCTCTGTCAGGGCATGCTAGGGACAGAGAGTATTAGGAAGATCCTTCACTAGAGTGGGTCCTGGTGTCCATGTTGACTGTGACCATCCTGTCTCTGGAATAGTGGAACAGTATGCCCAGGTCACTTTATGTAACTCAGTTTGTGGTAGTTTGCTATCCCAGGCTTCGGGCAATAGTGCCCTACTCATGAGGGATTAGTATCAGCACAGA
The DNA here is from genome assembly GCF_004785775.1 of Grammomys surdaster. Taxonomy (NCBI): domain Eukaryota; kingdom Metazoa; phylum Chordata; class Mammalia; order Rodentia; family Muridae; genus Grammomys; species Grammomys surdaster. The sequence goes on from NW_021620571.1 coordinate 2,109,557, forward strand.
TAATTTTACAGATGAGGAAATGGAGGCCCAGAGAAAGTGACTTGGCCCCCAGTAATTAGAAGTTCAAGTACAAAACCAGCTTCAAAGCCAAGATGGATGCCCTTAACCACAAACTCGACAGAAGGAAGCTACAGGTCTCGCTATGTCCCATAGCCAGTAAGTATCAGAACCAAGATTTGAGACTAGAACTCTGCCCATAAAGAGCTGCAGGCTATGTTGGCTGAGAGATGCATTTACCTCCCCACTACCTCCCAGCAAAAATCTGTCTCCTACACTGCCTCTTTGATGAAGTGGTAGTTAGGTCCTGAGCCTCCCTCAACATCCTTTGGGTGCCATCACAGAATCTATGATTTGTACAGTTGCAGTGAGACACTTGCTTGTGTCACCAGCTCACATTAAAAAGACTTGAGGGTGACAAGGCCTTGCTTACTCTCAGGGATCTTGCTCTCACCTGCAGTCATCCCGGCTAGCCAGACCCAGAAGAACTGATAAATAGAGTGAGCTTGGAAGCCCATTATGCCCCTCACAGAATGGAAACTCCCTAGAGGCCTCTAACTTCCTATTTCACCAGAGCAGCTGGTGATGCTGGGCCTTGTATCTCCACCCTTAGGAGGATCCTGGCTTCATCTGTCACCACCACCCACCATTACTAAGAGGATTGCCTCTGCTCATCCTCGACAGGGCTTTGTACCATCCCTGCATGAAGGTTCATGGGCAGGACAGGAGTGGAAACCTAAGTATGTCCAACTCATCCACCCTCTCCTAATGTTCCCTCAAGTGCCCCAAAGTCCACCTCCCTGCTATTCCTGCCTCTGGGGATGTAGTTGAACAAGGCAGATCAAGGATGACTCCGGGCCTAAATCTCACTGGATAGTGTCTTAGTTACAGTTTCTATTTTTGTGAACAGACACCATGACCAAGGCAAAGCTTGTAAAAGATAACATTTAGTTAGGGCTGGTTTATAGTTTCAGAGGTCTTATCCATTATCATCAAGGTGGGAGCATGGCAGCATCCAGGCAGGCATGGTACTGGAGGAGCCAGTTCTACAGTTTCATCTAAAGAAAGCCAGCAACAGACCATTGTCAGGCAGGTAGGAGGAGGAGGGTCTCAAAATCTACTCCCACAGTGATACACTTCCTTGAACAAGGCCACACCTCCTAATAGTGCCACTCCCTGGGCCAAGCATACTCAAACCATCACAAATAGTCATCCAGGTCCCTGGTCAAGTGTATGTTCTGTGACTTGTATCGTGAGGTAGACAGATTAGTGATGGGGCCTGAAGGTTTGTGTCCCAACAAGCCTGCCCGATGGTTGGAATCCATGCTAAAATTTTAAAACCAATGTCTTAAACAAAAACAGCAGTTGCTTCTCTTTCCTTCTATTAAGAGACATTCAGAAAGCAATCCAGGGACAGTGTGATATTTCCAATGTTTGGTCCCACTGTCTGCAGTTCTGGGTCCACTCTTAAAAGTTGGAGTCACAACAACTTACTTAAGAGTTACAGCACTCATGTTGTCAAACAGCCTTTGAAGCTCCTGTCATCATGGACATACTCCAGGCAGGAAGGAGGAGAAAGTAGTCAGGGAAAGATGGGTCTCTAAGTTGAAAGGCCCTCAGCATTGCTCCTGGAATCCCCATTATCACCTCCCAACTTTCTCTTCTCTCATGGGGCATCCCTGAGGCAAACAGGACAGAAATATCTTGTTTTCTGTGGGTATCTTTCTGAGTGTTTAAATAAGGAGACAAGACAGGACAGACAGAGGCCTCTGGCCTCTCCCTCATAAACACTTGTTCTTAGCCCTCTTCCAGTCCTCATAGCCAATGAGTTTATCTGCTCCACTTTACAGATGAAGGGACTATCAAGGTCACTTAGCAAGAGTCGCTAATTAGCCTTTCATACTCCACCCTGCTCCCCCTTACTCTACCTGCAGTCTGGGGGTGGTCATGGCCGTTCATAAGGTCTCTTCTCCAGACCCAAAGATTCTAAGGATCTAGAAGTCTCCAGGCCTGATTATGGACAGATAGAAAGAGAAGCATGGGGTAGGGGTGGGGGTGGGAGTAGGTTCAGGCCTCTGCAGAGCTCAGGAAACCCCGTGCTTTTCCAGAGGTAAATAGTGAAACTTAATTAGCTACGCACACATGCCAAGTGAATAATCCTTAGGCTTTGCCAGGCATCTGCTCTGTGGGTGCCTGGGGAACATCACCAGCTTCCCTCCACCTGGGCACTAAGGTTAAGGCCTCCTGGTCTCTAGCGGAGTGCCTTTGATAAAGGAGGGCTGAGAGTGAGGGCTGGCTTCTCCAAGCTCTGCCCATGGAGGGCTTGTCAAGGATTCCTCCTGACTTCATCCTCTTCTCTCTCTCTCTCTCTCTCTCTCTCTCTCTCTCTCTCTCTCTCTCTCTCTCTCTCTCTCTCTGTGTGTCTCTGTGTGTGTGCGCACGAACACTCGTGTGTGTGTGTGTGTGTGTGTTTGGCAGGGTGGGGGAGTGGAGGGTGGAGGAGGGGGTGTTCCAAGGCTGACATCACACGATGTAGCAATTTAGAACTGACAAATACAGGTTTCTCTTCCCATCTTAAAGGCCTCCACTAAATTATACCTCAATATTCCAGAACCAAGAGGTGGGGAAAGATAGTAGGTTCCAGAAACAGAACCCATGCAACAATGCCTCGGTTGGTTTGTAGGTGGGGTAGGGGACTGTCACAAAGACATGCTTGAATTAGGGAGTGCCAGGGAGGTCCCCTCATCGTGCCTCTGGAAGCTCCTTGCTTCTCCCTTCATTTGGGATTTACCAGCTGGAGACATGAGTGAACAGAAACAAGGCCCCAATTCAAGGTAACCCCATTTCTTACCAGCTCTGAGCCTGTACCAAACTTACTATGCTCTAGGCCTTAGTTTCCACCTTTGTAAAAAAAAAAAATTTTCTCCCCTCACTCATATGTTTTGATTCTCTCAAGTTGTGGCCATGTGCTGGCCAAGAGGGTCCTCCAGCCTGGACAGAAGGGGCCCAGAATGGAAGTGATCTCTGAGCCAGAGCTTGAGTGAGGGTTTCCTGACTTTGTACATAGGTTTAGCATTGGAATACTCAGCAGAGATCAAGGGTTGTGAGGCTGTAGCATGAGCGAGCACTGGGCTGTTCCCTTCAGGTTGACTCACATCTTCTCTCCTACACTGGACTCAGAAACCTGGAGGAAGAAACCCAGCCTTCAACAGCCAGTCATATTTTAGTCCTTCCCCCCCACCGCAGACTCAAGAGCCAAGCAGAAGCCTGGCCTTTATTGGCCAGCCAGGTTGCACACCCTCTGATGGACAGAAGTCCTTTGGTATAATATGCCTTATGACAGACCCCACTTGCTGAGGCCTACCAAGCAAAGCTCAGAGCAAAGGGCAGACTGCAGCAGCGTTCAGAGTCACCTTGGCCTGTGTCTACCTCCTCTCTCTTCCCATACTCAGCACCTGCCCCAGAAGCTGTCTGGAACCCCTCTTTCCTGAAGCAGGCAGAACTCCAAGCTGGCCCTGTACACCCCAGAGAAACCCGGTGCTTATTATTCAGTCAAGAATGGTTGGTGCGCAGCTGTGAAGGGGCTGTAGTAAGCTCTGTGTTAATGGCTTTCATTTACTGAGATGATCTACACAAGTCTAACTTACTTTCAGCGCTTTTGAAAGAAGGGTGCTTTTTCCTGGGTGTGGAAAGAGGAGTCAGAGGGACTCACTGGTATGGGGCAAGTAAGTGCCCACGACATGGCTGAGACAGGCAACAGCTTCAACCCCAAGGCAGACCTCAGTGGGCGGCCAATTTAATCTTAATAAATTGAGCCTGGAAGATGACCTTGAACCTCAGGTAAGAAGTGCAGCTCTCCAGGCAGCATCTCAGATTTAGCCAGTGAAAACCTGAAAACATAGGGCAGGCCCAGACCTAACTTTGTCACGCATCAACAGAAAACCATCCCTTCTGCCAGGGCACCTCTTCCTTCTTTTCGAGGCCTTGGTCTTGAGACTTCTCTCAGGATGACCCTCCTTTCTCCACAAGTGTTCTGCCTCCAGAGTTCACGTCCAAGGGTTCTTTGCAGATTTCCCCCACAGCTCATCCCCAAACAGAAATCTTTCGGCAGCTGTCTCTACTCTTTTCTACTTGAGCCCAACACAATCACAAGCAAGGAAAGGAAAGGCCTTGCAGGAGCTTTGTGTGTGTGGTTGTCTCTGCCTGTACCTTTGGTCTAAATGAGATGGAGTATGTCAGCATCTAATCCTGCCTCATGGAAACCTACTCTACCAACAAGGAGGGATTGTAATCCTAAGGGTCTCATAAATCCTGCACCTCCGTGTACATAGCTCCCTCTCTCTTGGTGTGACTTGACTTTCTGCCTCCTGAATGAATTTCATGGTTTCTTAAGGGTGGGAGAATGTATGTCATACATTTATCCTTTTGGTTTGCACACAATGCCTAGATGTCCCATAGGTGCTTGGACGAGGGAGTGACTTCTGTTTCCACCTACAAAGCTCTCCCTGCAAACACAGACAGACTGGGGAAGATGGGATAAGTTTTGGTCATGGACCATCCCCAAGGCCTGATTATTGACCAGAAGCTCAGAGTCTCACAGGTCTCTAAATGTTGGACCAACAATGAGCACAGTGTCCTTGAAGACACGGAGGGGAGTTTTTCTCACCCTGGGGCTTGGAGTGCATCCACCTCTTTGCTGTGGGTATCAGAACTGCCTGCCTGATCTCCATGGATGCTGATCCGCTCCTCTGCCAGACAGATTGAGCTATGGGCAAGATTGGAGTGGCCTGTTTGTCAGACTGAGCCTGGATGTACTAGGCAGTTGGGAAGAGTGGCCAATGGGACTCCAGATCTAGTGAGGAACAAATTCTCAAGGTGGCAAGAATTCTGGGGATTACTGGTGGCGTCATTCACCAGCTAAGACAGGGGTGGCTGAAAAGTTATTTTGTGTCTCAGTGGGGTTGATTTATATGCAGTGCAGAGCTTTGGGCCCAGTGGTCTGATTGCAGTGTGTGTGTGTGTGTGTGTGTGTGTGTGTGTGTGTGTGTGTGTGTGT
>NW_021620571.1:2114619-2128782 GCF_004785775.1 Grammomys surdaster
TGTGTGTGTGTGTGTGTGTGTGTGTGTGTGTGTGTGTGTGTGTGTGTAGCTCTGCTGGCAGTTGACCAGCATGTGTGTTGATCATGTAGATCCTCTGGGCTTTAAGTTTCTTGGCAATAAGTAAGGAATTTATAACTAGCTTCCTACAAGGGCCGTTCAGAGACTTGATTGAGGCAAGGCGTGCAGAAGTTAAGTGCATGCTTGGCATATAGAGTATTTCAGATGGCTATTAGTTGTTAAGACTTCTCCAGGGTTATCTCTGTCTCTGCTGTAGGGTTCTCCCATACTCTGGTACAGCACTAACAATTGGTACAGTAGTGGTATCTCTTTCAGCGAGGCAGGGATAACGAGAAGGTTCTGAAATGTAGCAGTGGTAGTTGGGGAAGGATTTCTTGTTCATCTCCTGTTCAGATGTTCCCATTAGTTTTCAAGGTCTCTTTCAGCATGTGGTCAGTTCTGGTCAATGGATTGTGAACATCAGTAATGAATGTTAGTTCTGGGCCAAAACATTTCAGTGCTTATATCTGGGGAACTGACACTGTCCATTCAGTGACCATGGAAGCCACACACTGAAACAAGGGATGCTACCTGGATCAGTGAATCCACAGCACAGGAGCTGGATGCCCTGAAGAATAACTTCACATGTGGAGAATTCTGCAGAGCTAACAGTCCAGCTCCTATTGGTTGTTTTGTTATTACTACCCAACCTAGCCTCCAGTGCTGGGGAGGATTTAGTAACTGAGCTGTTTAACCTGAGCTAGTGATGATGCCCTGCCCATGCTAGTGAACCAGATGAGGGTCTGTCTCTAACTGGGACATCATGTTCAAAACTCTCCCAAGAACAGTTCAGTTGTTCTTTAACAGAGCCTGTCTGGCACCAACTTCCAAAGGATGGGCCAGAAATCACTCACCCACCCAGTCACAAGGAAGGTGATCTAATCACCTTTTGTTTCTGTGAGAGAACTGGGTTTATTTTAGCCCTTGGTTTCATAGCATTCAACCTATGGTTGGCTTGTCCAGTGTTGTGGTTCTGTGGTGAGGCAGTACATCATGGCGGCAGAATGTTGTGGTGGAGTAGAGCATTCACCTTATTGGGAGGGAGGATGAGCTCCAGAGATTAGAGACAGCATGAAAAGGCTTGCCCCTGGTGATTCACATCCTGCTACTGGGCCCTGCCTCCTAAAAGCATAAACTCTTGAGTGGATTAACTCAATCCATTCTCGAGAATGGATGTCCTCAGAATCTAATGGTTATCATTGGCACCAACATCTGGTGACCAAGCCTTGAACACTGCAGGAGGACATGAACTGCCTGGAGCTTAATCAAGAGCATCAACTGTGAGCCCACTAGGCACATGAACAATCCCCGTTGTATCTGTTAGATGTGACAAGGCACAGCCATGTGATATGGCCTTAGAATTTACCAGCAAACAGCAATGATAAAAGCCCAAGATCCATTATGACCAATCCTTTAAGGCTCAAGAAAGCTGGTCAAGGTAGATGGAGGCATGCATACCCCACTTGAGTCACAGTGGGGAGACACCAGAGGGAGGCTCTGGTGTGCTTTAGACTTTTTTATTCCTGAGTTCCTTACCTGAGAGAACTTGGGGCAGCAAGAGTTTTTGTTTCTTTGGCTCCCAGTGTTTTCATAGCTTCATCTCATGGTTTAGCTGGCTCTGTCATTTCTGAACCACACTGAGACTGCACATTTTGGAGACAGGATGCATACACGGAGGGATTCCCCCCTTCCCTTTTATTCCACACCAGTCCCAAGCTATTAGAAGAAACCATCTACATCCAGGGTATGTCTTTCCCATGTAGAATCAGCATTGAAAATGCCCCCACCTCACACCCAGAAGCATTCATTTCTAATCTCCTGGACTTTTCTCCACCCAACTTAATCATCAGTTAAGGTTACCCACCTCACTGGACTCCCTGGATAAAACTTTGAAGATTCCCTGTTTCCAGAAGAAAGGAGAAAGTCCAGCACTGTCATGGGTATCCCTCCTCACCAGAGATGTTAGATCATCCAGGAGGATCAGGACAAAAGCCCATGCTGCCTAGGTGGGATGCCCAGATCTCAGGAGGCCACAACACTACCGTACTGACAGTCATTCTCAGAAATCTATATGTTTTAAAAAAGGAGAGAGTTGAGAAACTGAGTTAGCCAAAGCTATCTATGAAATAGACAGCAAGGGCAAAGGTGTCAGGCAATCGTAGCAGCAAGGAGAGTAGAGTTAACTAAAACTTCATTCTGGGAGTCTGTGTGTAGCCTTGAACAACCTCTCTGACAAGCAGCCGCAGGGACTTGTGTCATCTTTAGCATCAATGCGAAGCGTTTGGCAAAGGCTTGTCCATCACGTGGATACATCTCTGCTCTTGCTTTCTGCCTGTGATGGAGGGCAGAACAGAAATGATGCAAAGCTAGCCCCACATCCTCCTGTAAGAGCAGAGCAGATCTTTAGAGTTTGAGAAGAAAGAGGTAACTTCCACCTCCAGCTGGCGTTCTTCTGCTGAAGTCCAATTACCAGGGTGTGCTCAGGACCTAGGCTGGGTGTTCAGGCCAATACCCTCCCCGAAGCCAGCAGGGAGCTCTGCAGAAGGCCACCAGCCAAGTACAGCTCATTTGCTTTAGAGCCTTAACAACAAACACACAAGCCCCCAAACCACAGGCCTCTCCTCCCATAGCTGAGGAGGGGACCAGAAAGGGGCTGAGGTTATTGCAAAGCTATTTTAAACTGCAAATCAGTGTTCGCCAAAACCTTGAGGCTGATTAAACACGACCTTCAGGCCACGGGGCTCAGGCTCAAAGAGGCAAAAGGCTTCCAGCCTCTTAGCAGCTTCAAGATTGTTTATTAGGTTGAAAGCCCTTATGGGGCCCCGCCAAGCAGAAGGGCGAGCAGGGGGAGCTTTAATATCTAAAGGGAGAGATCAAAAGCAGTTGACATTTCTGGCGGAGAGCAAGCGTGTGTGTATCTTTATATGTATAATGTTATAGCTGGGCAGGAGGGAACGAACGGCATTTCTTCTCTGGGTTAAATCAAATCAGGCCACATGGTCTTGATCTTGACTGTGTTGTCATACAATCCAACCAAGTTTAACTGACACTGAGTGTTTCTGATCTGAACAGTTAACATGGAAATTTGGCCAAAATAACTCTATACACATTCTGAACATGAACTTGGTTTAATCATCAGAAATGATGGGAAAGGCCCCTCCCTGTCCCCTCCAGGGAGCCAGGCAGAGGGGTGGCTTGTGGGTAGTGTTTCCGGCTCTTCCTCATCTCCTGCTGATGGAGAGTCCATGAAAGAGCCTTTTATCTGGTCATGTCGATTCATATCTGGCCCTGGTGTCTTGGAATTTCTTCTTGAACACCCCAAAGGTGAGAGGAGACCTTAACTTGCTAGTAGCATCTTCTATATCCAGAAGTCAAAGATGATTCCTGAAAATATCCCTGGATTGATCTGCCTCGTGGATCCTGGTGACCTTGTGGTACAAGTAGAAGCCATAGTGACATTAGACCTAAGAAAGCCATACCCTGGCAGTTGGCACCGTGCCCAGCACTTGGCAGTGGTTCCGGCAACATGGATAGGATTGGATTGAATAATGAATGTGGGGCAGACTCAGGGAGCTGGCTCTGTCTACCCATTTCCTCCCCTTCTTTCTTGCATACCAAGCCCTGCTTTAGTCCCAGAAGGCACTGCTTCTATGTGGGTGGGTAGGAGGTGGATCCAAGCTAGCATGTGTGCCCATCATGAAAATATCTGCCATGTAACATTATCAAAGGAGGCCTTGAGACAAGGCCTGGTCTCCCCCTGCACTTGCAGTTGAGATGGAATCCCATCCTAGCTACTGAGTCCCAGATGACTCAGTATCTCAGAAGTATCTGCCTCTTTTTCCTTCTGTTTTCAGAAGGGTTTACTGTAGCACAGATAGGTAATTGTCTCCCAAAGTTCATCTCTTCTCTCTCTTGCTCTCCTTGAGAAGAGGCAGCTTTTTCTTCCTGTCAGAGTCAAATCCAGCCGTAGCAAATATCTTCAACGGAAGCATAAAGCTGCCACGAGGCTACCACGAGGCCACCATGAGGCCCTAGCTTCCTTCCTTACATGGCGTTCCCTAACCCACAGATGTGTGGGTGGCTTCTGGGGTGGCTACTCTCTTAGGTTGTTAGAGTGATGGGCTTTCTCCTCCTTGTCACATGACTAGTGACATGTGACCAGTGACTTTTGTCAAGCATCAGTGCTGCCTTTTTTTGATAGCCAAGGAGCAAGATGGGAAGCAGTTTTCAGAACTCTCTTAACTAATTCTTCCTGAGAGAGGGAACAAGAGAGCCTGGAGAGGAGATAGGAGTGCCAAGTTGTTCTCTTTGAGGCCTTTCCCTGACCTCTTCTGCAAAATGTCATGGCAGTGTTTTCAACATTGGAGGATTGTAGGAGGTATTCAGGTATGATGTCTCAGTGGTTAAAGGTGCTTGTAGCCCAATGAATCGATTTCTATCCTGGGAAACTATATGGTGGAAGAAAAGTACTGGCTCCTGCAGTTTATCCTCTGCCTTTCACATATATACATGGAAAAATTGAACTTGCTGTGTTCCATCATCAGGACTGTGCTGGACTTGGTCACATTAGCTGTATGTAGCATGGTCCCTGGGTGTCACCATGATAGGTCCTGAGCATCAAGGAACAGAGTTAAACACAGTTCCATCTGAATATCTTTCAATCTTGAGAGCTAGACATACAGCGAGACAATGCTAACACAGCATGGCATTATGGGAATGGGAATCCAGCCTAGCTTAGGATTGGTTTGGTGGGGAGAGGGATTCCTCAAAACAGAAGCCGTAATAGACAATTTCAAGATGCTGTTGGGTAGCTGCCCTGAGCCAAGACTGGGTCAGAGTCAAGGAGTTGGATGGTCTTTTTTCTCACAGAAAAGAAATGAAGTAGAACATGGGGTCAGCTAGGCAAGAACTCCATCTCATCTGGAGTCTAGCTTCAACCTGACCCAGCAGAGAGCCCGAGATCATGAATCACAACCCAGCAACAATTTTCCTGGAGAGAAGACCCCAGGTCAACCATACCATTTCTGGAGATAGATATTAACCCATTCAAGAGACCAGCAACACCAATGGTCCAAGTTGTCCTAGGCCCTGCCCACAAGGATAATTACATTCCAATGTGATTTTGAGGACCAGGGACAAATAGCATTCAAGGAGGTTTATCCTCACTGCAAGGAGTCCACTGCTTTCCAGGACAATTAACCTGAGAACAGAGTCCGTGGGCTGAAATGTGTAGAAGAGCTCTTGACGTCATGTAGATCAGGAGGCAGAATACTCAGGCAGGAAGAGACCCATTTCTGCTAGCTAGGCTACATATCGCAAAGGTTCCACAGTCTCCCAAACAACAGCGCCAGCTCAGGCTGGCCTAGAACTCATGCCCCTCCTGCCTCAGCTTGGTGAGGGCTGAGACGGTGAGTGCTCATGGATGAAGTCTACTCTTACATAGACAATATCCGATGTCCAGTGCCAGGCAAATATCTTCACGTACTACTTGCAATACAAGTTTGAGAAAACCTTCTGGAAGATAAGTGTATTAGTTAGGGACGGCCAGCTACAATTAGCAGACAACCCTAACACTTCTTAAGCACATGTGAATTCACTTTTGCCATATAGGAGAGTTGATAAATAAACAGCTTTGAGTTCACACCAGCAATACTGGGGAGTTTAATTTTTCTGCTCCAGGGTGCTTAGCATAACCTCAAGTCACAGTGTGACCTGCACCTCTGTGACTGACACCCACGTTCCAAACAATGCAGGAACCAGAAAGGAGAAAGAAAAAAGAGCTGGCTGGTAGGCTCCCAAACAACTCAAGGCCAGCATCTCCCTCAGACTGGGGAACTGGGAGATACTGGCACCTCCTTTTGTATTAGGCTTCCTTGCCCTTGCAAGGATGGTACAGTGTCCTCACAGAGTCTCTTAGCACCCTCATTCTGTCTGGTGACCACCAGGCATGTTGTGGAGCCCTCTACCAGGAGCGACACCCTTAGCTCCTCAGACTGCTGGGAGGAGAATTATGGCCCCCTTACTGTTTTCTCAGTGCAGAGTGGTCAGCCCTGAAACTATATATACACAACAGCAAAAATAGACCCAGCTGACTGTGTTTATATATTTTGGCATGCATAGGTGCATGCTTGTATGTGAGAGCACATGCGTGCGCACACACACACACACACACACACACACACACACACACACACACACACATCAATAATAAATCAAAGAAGAAGAGGCTATCAATTTGAGAGTAGGAGGGTATAGAAAGAGCTTGAGAGAGGACACCTGGGAGGGGCTGGAGGGAAGAGAAGAAGTGATGTAATTCTATTTCAACTAAAAATTTTTTTTGAAAGAGAAAAAAAGAAACTACTACAATTATAGATTACATATAATTTTTTTCATAATTTGATTTACCTGAGTCATCTAGAGCATTTTAATCGAAAATCAGTATGTCTTCTCTCAAAAAGGAAAGACTAGGCAGGCCATCAAGTTTTAGTTCAGCACATGGCTATCCTGAAAACCAATTAGGATTCAGTTGGTCAGCAGAAAGGAAGACTAGATTCGGGGCCTGGAACAAGCAGTTCTGCCTTAAAGATATAAGCCGTGAAATGATTACTCTCCCTTAATACCATCCCCCCCACATCAGTCGCAATAGATGACAGCGAAATTGAACCAAGAGCGGCGAATTAACGAGTTAGCACTTGACAATCACACATTTGAGAAGACCTACCCTCCCTACTTCCTCTGCCACCAGCTAGTTATAGGAACTGATTTCTAATAAACACAGATTGGCAGGTGCGCATGGAGGGAGGGGGGTCAACAGTGCACCCTCGCAGCTTTATTGATGGCCTGTCAATCAACTGCTCTTATTTTGTTGTTTAATTTTTTTTAAGTGCATGTAAGCACTTTCCCTGCTAATGGCTGACTTATTGAACAGCTCCGCAGAATAGTTCATCTCCCCCACAGATGGCGGTGCGGCTGGTTATCTACTTTGTGGCTCTGGGTTGGAGGCTAAATTGACCTTATATTCATGGCCCCTTCCAGGGAAATTGCAGGGGTCTGAACAAATTCAATACTGTCCAATAAAGTACGGCTACCCAGCCTGTTCCCAGCTCCTGTCACAGAGCTTTGGCTTTGCTGCTGAAGTAAAGGATGTAATTTGACAAATGGAGCATCCAGTCATACGGTCATGTAGGCCATTTTGTTAAGCCTGTAGGAGTCTCTCCTTATCTAGAAACCTGGCCTCTCCTAGAAGGAAGACTGTTCCACCTAAGCATGTGTGACCCTTGATCAGATCACACAGGTCTGGGTAGAAACCACATGGACTCCCCCCACTCATCTCCCAGCAACCAGGTGTAGCCATTTGTACCCCTTCTAACTCATGCCCCCTTCAGTCTAACTCATCCCAGCTAAATGCGATCCTTGCCCTAAATAGTCTTCACCAACTCATCCTTACCTTACGTGGAAAGCTCTTCTTTCTCCTCAGACTTGCTATTACCTTACTTGCTATTACTACTCCTCCAAATTCTTCCAACTTTTCCAGATGCATCTTCAAGTTCTCATTATTTAAAGCTTCCTGTGAGCCTTCCCAATGGATGGGGTCCAGCCTTCTTAGACAAAGTTGGTGCTGGCATTCCTGGACTCTCAGATTTCGATGGTGATGGCAATGTTGATAGTTATAATCGTGACTATGATAATGATGATGAGTGTAAAAGTAATTTTCTTTCTCCTGATGTAACTGTCATCTCTAAGGCTCACTGCTGAGTAAGGCCGCCCTGTCTAGCTCTTTCTGAACTCTGGCTGGGTGGTTCAACTCAGCTGTTCTGGCTCAACCTCCTTTCCAAGCTGACTGATTCAATCTGGCTTCCCTCAGCTTCTCACTGAACTGCTCTGTTTGGTCTCAAACTAATTCTGGCAATCTGTTCAAATCTTCTGGCTCTTTCTTATCCTCTGGCTTGAACTGCCTCTGCTGAACTGCTTGAACTCATGGAGTTCTACTGCACTGAACTCAACTGACTGAACAGAACTCACTGACTAGAACTCAGAGATCTGCATGCCCCTGTGTCCCCAGTGCTGGGATTAAACAGGTGCCTGTATTCCAGCCAGATCACAGGACCTGGGAGTTCTCTGTATGTGATCCTTTGCCAGATCAGCCATGTTGGATTAAAATTTCTCTACAGATGATGAGTACAATGATGACTGTTTTGAGTATGGTGATGCTGACGATGGCCATGACCATGAGAACCATGATGATGATAATGACCAGAGAAATGATGATGACAAGACAAGGGTGACAGAGATGATAATGATTGCGATGATGACTGTGGCAGTGATGAAAGTGGCAATGATGCAGATGCCAATGACAGTGATGTCGGTGATAGTGACAACGACACTGATGGCTGCTGTAATCTGAATATGAACTGCACTTACACAGGCTCATATGGAGGGCATTTGCTAACCAGTTTTGGGGAAGTGATTGTATTCTAATCAGTGAATGAATCCCTTGATGAATGTATAACGTGGTGCATTCTTTATGGGGGGTGGAGAGACGTGTGAATGGGGCCTAGCTAGAGAATGTAGGCCATTAGAGCTCACCTTGGGGCCCATATCTTGCTGTGACCCCTTTCTCTATTCCTTTCCTCTGCTTCCTGTTCTCTAGGAAGTGAGCAACCTCAAGTAAGCCATCATAAACATTCTGACTCCTGGGGATGGCAAACCAAGACAAGGGGACAGCCAGTGACAGCTATGACGGGCAACACTGAGAATGAACCAGTCATGGTAATATGCCAGCACTTCAGCTTGCCAGCACCCACAGGATGCCTGCCCAAGACTCCAGATTCTGGTTTGCATAGAAGCAGGAAATCTCTCTTCATATAATATAACCCATTGTTTCATTAGTGTTGTTGTTGTGTAAGGGGGTTTTGAATTACAAATTTGAAATAAGAACAGCTGGCTACTAATCAAAACAAAAGCATCAAGATCAGCCTGTGGGAAAACTCTGGTTAAAGACTGGAGACTAAGAAGGAATGAACTATCTGGTACTTTGTAGAATCACCCCGATCTGGTGATGAGAATGTGGTATAGGATACAGAGAGTGACAGAAAGGCCAGGCAAACCCTCGATGGGGGGCACTAAGACCTCTAAGCGTTTCAAAATGTCACATTCTAAGTTTGTCAAACTGGAGGCCACAGTGACAGAAGAATCCCCTTGTACTGTCCCTGTGGCATCTAATATGAGGTGGGGGAGGAGTGCTGCAACCTTCTCAGTCTGCTTCTTTAGAGACTCAAAACCTCAAAATGGTCTCCATGTACCTTCAAGAGTTTTGCTGACAGTGTGCAAGTCATTGCCACTTGTGCATGATCAGCCCCATTCCTCTAGCAAGACAATGAGGAGTTAGAGAAAAATTCTAGCTTCTAATATGATGCCCATTGGTTCCTGAACTAGGCTGTTTACTAAGAGGTGTGTGTGTGTGTGTGTGTGTGTGTGTGTGTGTGTGTGTGAGAGAGAGAGAGAGAGAGAGAGAGAGAGAGAGAGAGAGAGAGAGAGAGAGAGAGAAACCTGCTAGTTAGTGCCTGAGATTTACAATTTCACTTTCTTGTATTTTGATATTGGCAACAAAACCACCTCCAGTTTCCTGCTTTTGTTTTTAAACAAATGTGAACACATATCTAGAGAGAGACATGATTCAGTGACTTAAAGAACTGACTGCCTTTACATATGGCTTGGATATGGTTCTTAGTGTCTACGCCAGGCACAGATGTCATCTTCTGGCATCTCTGGGTGTCTTCACAAACATGGCACATATATGCATAGAGGCGCAGAAAAAATAAAAGTAAGTAGGTTTTCAAAAATCAGGTTATACCAAGTTTATATGTGCTGTTACTATTACTTTATGATTGTCATCGTCATTGTCGTCATCATCATCATCATCTAGCTTATGGCTGAGGAATCTGCAGAAAGATACCTGACAGGAAGCCCCCTGAGGAAGCTTATGTCACTGGGGTTCACTGTTCTTATCTCATCCTGTCTTGTGTCGGGCTTAGACCTTCAGCAAACCTTTCTTTCTGTGCTGAAACCTGCCTCCATCTAATTCGTCCTTACTAGCTGCAAATGAGAAGGGTCACTTGGAAGTGTGTGAGTGTGTGTGTGTGTTTGTGCATGTGTGTGCGCACACATGCATGCACATGTAGGCAGGCACGTCCAACTTAGTGAAGGTATGGAAGGAACATGTGGGAATTCTGAGAAATCACAGGGCTCTGAGAATGCTGATAAATGAAAGCTAAGTACTATTTTCTACGATGCAAATCACAGATTGAGGTCAGATGCGGTGACACACACTTGTAATCCCAGGTCTCAGAACCTGAGGCAGGAGGATGACTAGTTCAAAGCCAGTTAGAACGACATAGCGACACTCTATCTCAACAAATAACAAACACTGCTGGCAGAGATCATGGCTGGTGGGGCTACAGAAGACAGTCATCTCTGCCCTTTCATGAAGTGAGTATCTGGAACCTTGGGGTGGAGAAGACTGATATTTATTTAAATATTCATTAAGACGGGAAGCCCTGGTTTGATCCATGTTACAAGCTCCCCTTCCAATTTCTGATAACAGCTCTCGGGTCTTTCTCTCAGTTCTCTCTTGGCAACAATCACTCCAGCCATCCATCCCCTTTCTTGTTCCAGTTGCCTTCCTTTATACATACCATGTGCTTCCCCAACTGGACATTTGCCCTGGGAAAGAAACCAGAGATGACCCAGGGTTAGGTGAAACATTTTAGATGACAATTATTTTCAGTATTTAAAACAGCAAGTACTTGATGATGTACTTGTAACACAAGTGTAACTGAAACCCCAGCTACCGTGTGGACACTGGTAGGACCCCCGAGTCTCAGGATTATCAACTCCTGCTACCCAACTCTTGGTGATGTTTCCTTTGGCAAGGATAAGGACCCCTGAGCTGCAAGGACAGTTCTCGCAGGAGCAGCAGAGTGGAGGTGCAGGACCCCTTACATGGAATTTGCATGCAGTCACCCAGCCAAGCCCCCTTGACTACTGGCCCAGCTCCAGGCAGGATGGGCCAGTGCTCAAACAGATAGCAAGAACCACTTAACACTTGAGATTCTTGAAAGCAAAGCCAACTGGAGCTGCAGAACCCAAATCAATGCGTGATTCTGGCCTCTGGTCCCCCAGGTCTGAAGGGAAGCAAATCTGCTCATTTTTGTTTGGACCTCAAACTACAGCATTTCTTTGAAATTTCTCCATAATCCACAGAGCATGTGGTGAATTCTACAGTGATAATATGTTCATTTATTCATGAATTCAACAAATATTTATTGAGCCTTTGCCATATGCCAGGAACACACAGAGATCCCCACAGATACACTTTAATGATGAACTAAAATCCAATGTATCATTAACAAACGACCATTGGTGTGTGTGTGTGTGTGTGTGTACGCACATGCACAATGCACATCTCACATTGCACGTAAGCAAGCATGTGTGTTTACACACACATATCCCTGTCTGCAGGTATAGCAGATTCCCTTGAGCAGACTAGAGGGTCCCCTGTCGGCCTAATTTACATTTTCTATTATTGAACCATGCCATTTCCATATAGTTTGAGAATATTCATTAATCCCCATGTTGAATCAGAATGAGTGAGGAACAATGGTCGGGGATTCCAGATAGTCTAGTCTGCCATGACCTCAGTATTCCAAGAGATATCTGTGCTCAAGGCTGTCCCAGTCCGACCTGGTTTTCAGACTCATCCCAGAAAGCACTCAAACTCATTCTCTGTGCTGACTGTGAAGATCCAGCATTCTCCTGCTCAGCCTCAGGTCTTTTTAAAAAAGAAACACAAACAAGCAATTCACCAATTCACCAGGCTCAGTTGGTCTCAATCCTGGTAGCACTTTAGCATTTTTGTCTTGTTTGTTTTTTTGATATTTGTTGTGCTTTGTTTTTTTTTTGAAGCAGAGTGTCTCGTTATGTAACTCAGATTGCCATCCTCCTGCCTCTGACTTCCAAATCCTAGGATTACAGATATGCAGTATCATGCCTGGATAATATCAGCATCTAGGAAGGAAGGAAGGAAGGAAGGAAGGAAGGAAGGAAGGAAGGAAGGAAGGAAAGAAGGAAGGAAAGAAGGAAGGAAAGAAGGAAGGAAAGAGAAAAAGAGAGAAAGAGAGAAAGAAAGAGAAAGAGAGAAAGAATAAACCTGTTTTGGCTAGTCTTATGTCAACTTGACACCAGCTAGATGTCAAAAAATGTAAAAGGAGGGAAGCTCTGTTGAGAAGATGCCTCCATACGATCCAGCTGTAAGCCAGTTTCAGGTATTTGTTCACAGCACTGAGGTACAAATTCACAGCATATCCACTCACTTCCCTATTGGAAGCTCCAAGTGAGAACGCTCTGGTCTCTTTCCACTGTTAAAACATCAGCCTGAGTAATTTATAAACAGCATGAAGTTAAATTACAGTTCCGGAGGCCACAGAGTCCATCTTCTGGTCTCTGCTTCCGAGGTGGCCCCTTGAACACCGTGTCCACGCCTAACAGAAAGGCAAAAGGGCATAACTAGCCCCTGCCAGCCCTTGTGTATGGCACCGACTCCATCCAAGAGGACAGAGCGCTCACGACCCACTCACCTCCCTCAGATCCCACTTCCCAACACTGTTGCAATGAGGATTCAGTGTTGAGTATGAGTTTTGGAAGGGATGCAAACATTCCAACACTAGACAAAGGGTTTGGAAGCTCAGCATCGATGTGCCCGTAAGTTGAAGTGGACACTTAAACAGAGCTCTGATCAGACTCACACACAGGATTACTTGGCGCCATGACGTGGCAGGCACCATTTTCTTGTGACATGGATTTGGGGCAAAGCTTTCAATTTTTCACAAGAAAAAGAAATAGGCTGTTTATTGGGCTTATGTCTCAAAATCGAAGGAAACCGCATGAAACTGAGACCCTCAAGAGGAACTGCACCAGGGTCTGTACCCCTTTCCCTTCCAGCTGGCAGTCTTGAGTCACTTCTTTGCGCTGTACTTTCTTCATGGGCCCTTTTCCTGTAAGCCGCAGGCAACCAGCCTTCCGCAGGACAATCAGGAAGTTGAAACTGACAGCAAGAACATCTGCCAATGCAGCCTCCAGATGCTGGGGGCGGGGTAGGGAGAGGGAGTGTCCGATTGGCTCAACTCTAGTCAAGTGACTACTTTAGTCCAATCAACCATGCCCATGAGTGGGATCTGATGATGTGACTCTGAGTGGCCGAGCGTGTCTATAGGATTCAAGGAAAGGGGACGCGCGGTGATGACACACTCTACCTGAAAATACTCTGGTATTTTCTGTGGTCACACACAGGTGGATCTGGGGAGTCTTTGTAGGTGATGTGAGCGTGTCTGAAAATGGACAGACATGTTTAAAGCTAGACATTACTCCTTTACTCCCTGGGAAGGAAGGAGAGATGTCAGGGTTCTGCCTTGGGTGCCCCCCTCCCTTCTCACCCTTCAAGCTGCCCTTGGGAGTGTTTGGCACAAACACACTGCAACCTAATTACCAGCAGGACTTAATCAAAAACTATTCCCAACTGCAGGAATGATACTAGCCCGGAATGTCTCCAAGCTGAAATTCTTAGAATACTTGTTTTATGAGGAACTTTTTACATGTTAACTTTTTCCAAAAGCCAACACAAGGAGCCGTCCCCATAGACATGTGAGAGCACTTGGCTGTCTTAATCCTCTCATGATGTTTCATTAATATCCATTTTCTCCCCGCATCCCAGCCTGGCAGGTTCTTTTTACAAGTATTCTAGTCTCTCAACCTCCCGACTTTTATTTTTTTTTCACTTTAACTTTTCCCTAGAGTTCTTCCTCGTTTCCTAAGAAATTCTCCTAAATCCTCTCTATAAAAAAAAAATGGAGGGCACCACGGCCTTCACCGCTTTTTTTCTTTTCCAGCTTCAAACTTGTTCCAGAAGAGATATGTTGGTGGAGAAACACTTTAGAAACAAGCTTTAATACAGTTCCTTAACCCTGCCCTTTGGGCTATCACCCCTCCCAAGCTCTACAGCCCCAGTGAGTGCTATTTTAGTAGCTCTCTCTCTCTCTCTCTCTCTCTCTC
>NW_021620571.1:2128882-2142527 GCF_004785775.1 Grammomys surdaster
CTCTCTCTCTCCCCCTCCCTCCCTCCCTCCCCCTCCCCCCCTCTGTATGGGGTGTGTATGTGCATGCATATGTGGGCAAGCATGTGTGTTCTTTCCTTCCTTTCCGCTGCTGCTGCTGCTTCTTCTTCTTCTTCTCCTTCTCCTTCTCCTTCTTCTTCTTCTTCTTCTTCTCCTTCTCCTTCTCCTTCTCCTTCTCCTTCTTCCTCTTCCTCTTCCTCTTCCTCTTCCTCTTCCTCCTCCTCCTATTATTATTATTATTGTTATTGTTATTGTTATTGTTATTATTATTATTATTATGTTGTGTATATGCGTGAGTCCGTGGAGGTTTGGGGTTTGTGCACATGAGTGCAGCTGTCTGCAGAGGCCAGCAGAGGGTGTCAGATCCCCTGGAGCCAGAGTTACACGCAGTTGTGAGCCACCCAGAGTGGTTGGGAGGCACTTCCTGTCCTCCGCAAGAACACAGGGACTCTTAAGCCCTGGGCTGTCTAGCCCTCCCCTTACTAACTTTTTTCAACACTCAAAGGTTGAGGCCTGGTGAACTGGAGCTCATTTCCAGCTGACTGTGTCCTGTTTTGGCCATGTGAAGAGGAGGTCATGTAACTAAACCTTGAAATCCAGGACTGAAAGAACTTTCTAAGGATACTTTGTAGCACAGGAAATCATCCCAAGGACTGACGAATGGATTACATGATGTTAAAAATTCTGCATAAAAAATGAAAACTTTCAGCATGTCAACAGAAGCCAAGAGATGGAAGACAGTTTTTGCCAGATGTATCTTAGATAGGGGTCTGATATTTAGAATATAGAAAAAATGTGAAAAATTCATACTAGAACTGGTGAGAGGAATAGCAGGTAAAGGTGCTGACTGCCAAGCCTCTAGACTGGTGGTGGAGACTTCCACACGTTCATCAGGCCCTGTGAGCCAAAAGAAAGAAAGAAAGAAAGAAAGAAAGAAAGAAAGAAAGAAAGAAAGAAAGAAAGAAAGAAAGTTTAATTGAGTACCCAAACCATAAAACTACCAGTCAATAGATATATACTAATGAACAGATAGTTCTGAGAAGACAAAATACAAATGATCAATTGATATTTTTAAATGTCCAATACCCCTAGCCATTAGGAAAAATGGGAATGGAAACTATTTTTAGATTCCATCTCAGCCTAGTCAGAATGAGTCCAAACAAGAGAACAAATGATATCGAATGCTCAAAGACTCTTTGAGGAAAGGAACCATTGTTCACTGTTGGTCAGAGGATCCACTAATGCAGCCGCTGTGGAAATCCGTATGGAGGCACTTCAAGAAGGTAAACTAGAACTGAGTTAAAATAATCCAGCTCCTCGTCATAGACCAGAAGGATTCTACATCCTGCTACAGAGATCCTTGTACATCCGTGTTTGTTGCTGTTCTGCTGACAATAGCCAGCCACAGCCCAGTCTAGATGCCCATCAAAAAAAGAACGGATAATAAAGGCATGATATACATACACTGTGAAATTTTACTCAACTCTTATGGCAAATGAAATTTGCAGGAAATAAAATTGAGAAGTGCTACATTAAGAGGTACAGTCCCAGAAAGACAAATATGACACATTCTCTCACTTTCTCTACCTTAGGGAATCTGACTTTTCATGTTTGTATGTATGCAAATAAGGGTTTGTAAGAGTGGAACAGGCTATGGAACTAGGTAGGATAGGAACAAGTTGCTGAGAAGATGGGCTGGGGAATGGTCACACGTGGCATAGAAGTGGGACAGAGTCTCTTGGGTAAGTGAACTCAGAAGGGACGGGGTGTGGGAAATTGGGGCAAAAAGAATGATTTTTTTTTGTTGTTTGAAAATCTCATAATGAAGCCAAATTCTTTATAAGCAAACAACAATAGCACCAAAAATATTCACAGTTGACTAGAGCAAGGTAGATTGAACGCCAGGGCTGCCCAGCTATGAGCTCTGTGGAAGATAGCATGCCCTTGGTGTGTCTGCACTCAGAAAAGTCCTCTCTGTTCTCAGACTCTCTTGGGAGCTGTCACTGGCAGACGACTGGAGGACAGAAGCAGGCAGTCAGGGTGTTTGTTTCTCTTTTGAAATCTTTATCTCCATTGCTTCTGTGGTAAGGATGAGGTCCTTCCCAGGGATCCCATGGCTAAGCAGCTTTAAGCTATGAGTCTGCCTCCTTCTAGACAACCCTGAATCCTGCGTGCTGGTTCCCCTTAACTGAATTCTCATGTTGAACTCACTTAGGAATTTTTGGATCTTGTTCTTGCTGTTGTTGCCATTTTCTAATGAACAACAACAACAAAAAAGGATAGTATCTACTCATTCGATATTAAAAAAAATCCTCTGTCTACTTGAGAGATGCTGTTTCTAAAACTATCAGTTGCAAAAAGCCATTAAGAAAATATTTCCAGTCCCTCATAGGCAGACACATGGCTCTATCACAGGTATGCTATTGGATTGGGTCATCTGCAGTTTACAAGCCCAAGAGAACAAAATTGATGTGTCTGATGAGTCAAGTCTGGGCATCCTTTTGATGCTGTGGTGATGGGTAATTGTTGTAAGAGTTCCAACTCATGCTTGCGTTGTTAACATTCTCACAGATCTCTTCCAAGGTGTGTGCAGGCTTGTGTGGGAGGTAGCCACACTTCGAATAGTTTATTCCTGAGCAGGACCATCCCACAGTTTGGAGAGTCAGGTGTAGTGTAGATCTTCTATCTTTTGTGTGTTTATGCAATCTCTTGACAGAAGATGTCTTTCTCACATAAAGTCTCCATACTCTCAATACCAATATCACAGGTAAGGGCGACCCTTCCTTACCAAAGGCTGACTTATGTTTTAGTCACTAGATCAGTTAGTCTTTAAAATAGCCCCAGAATGAGCATTAAGTGGTCATCATTATCCCTGTTCATCAATGCTCAGGGAATAATATGATTAGTTTCACATGGTCTGAAGGTGAACATGTCCAGGTTCTAGGTACCACACTGAGTGACCGAATCTACCTTGCACTCTTACACACTGGATGAGGATTATGAAGCGGAATGTCAAGGAACGCTCTCCCTGGTTTATTTTCCCTGTCATTCAGGACAGGATTCCTTGCCCTTAATCCACACTGTTCCCTAGTTGATTCCTCCCTGTCAGCCTTCCTTCAAGATCACTCCCCCGACTCTTCTGGCTGCCCTTCTCTGATGCCTTCCCTCCCCAACAATCTACAAGACAACGTGAATCCGTGCTGAGTGCCAGTCAACCCTGCTGTCCCCAGGCTGTGTTTAGAGGCACTTCTCATTGTCTGCCATGCAAAAACACAGGCTTTTATAATAACCATGGCTCCTGGCGCACAGCTAATATTTACTGAGCACTTCCAGGGGCCAGGCAGTGCTTTAAGCTCCTTCCCTACAATAACTTGTTTAATATTTGCAACAGTAGGACTGAGTGGTTTCACTATGCTCTTTTGTCACTGGAGCAAACTTAGAAGAGAAGGTAAGAAAGTTTCTCAGGCTCCGAGTCAGCCCCCACTACAGTAACAAAGCATAAAAGATCATGGCGCTTAAACAATGGAAAATTCTCCCTCTCACATTGGGAGGCCGGAAGCCTGAGAGCTGCATGCCAGCATGGTCAGCCTCAACGGATGAGTTGTTTAAAAAGGGTAAACTGACCTTTTCCCAATCCCCAACTTCCAGGTGATGTATCTCACTCATGTGCTCAAACTATGATGTCATCCATCTGAACCCATGATGGCATCATGGTCCAGCCATCTCTGGTACCTCATCCTTGAACCTTCAAACTATGCACCAAATAAGCCCCTTTCCTTTATTTTTTTTGTCTAGCCTTAGTTATTTTGCTATAGCAATGGAAAATACATGGATAAATATTTGATAAGGACTTTATTGTCATCACTTTATCACCCCTCAAAGGCCCACCTCCAGATACATCACACTAAGGGTGAGGGTTTAAACTTTCAGGTTTTGGGTGGATACAAAGAATATCCAGGATCCTAGGTTTGAAAAGGGAAAGTTGGGCTACAACTTGAACCTTTGGATTCTTGGCCACCAGAGTTACATTTTCAAGTGACTGGGTAATGATGAATTCTTGGATGTTCAGAATCTTTCTCCACCTATTGTCTATGTGCCCTAAGGAAGGAAGGATATGTAATTGTCGAGAAGGTTTTCCAGCTGGACACACTGTTGAAGAATTGATAACTTTAGATTGAAGTTTAGGGGGAAATGACACAAGGCTACATGGTCACACAGGAAGCCATGGTGGGTTATGACTCCCAACATGGAGTTTGATTTCTTCAGTGACAGATGTCACTACTCAGTAGGCAGATACTCATCTGACTAGCAACGTGGACACAGCAGCATGCAGGATTCTGGAGCTTATACCAAGGAAGTGCTCCCACTGGGAGGTGATCATGGAAATGTGGAGGCATGCCTGAGAAGATAGAAGCTGCTCAGGAAGAAAGGAAAGGCGACCATGTGTGGAGACCTGGGTTTGAGTCCCAGTTATGCTGCATGCACTTTGGCCATTTCCTCAGTAGCTCTTATCTGCAACATGATCCAGGGTTTGGAGATGCCAACATGCATTGCAGATATGGCATAGTCTTGGGACAATGATGCATTTGCTCTATCAGTCTTAGAAATAATCTGACCAAGATTGTTGGTTATCCCATCAACACTGGCTCAGGGAAATACCTTTTCAAAAGCCATATGCTGGTAAGTGTCAAAGACAGAAGTTATTCTTATATTTGACCATCTATCCACTGCAAGTTCTACAACTATTAAGAAGGACTTAGAGCTATGGAACTGAAAGGAGTGGAGCACATTCTGGGTGATCATCCCAGGACAGAGTCCTGTTCCCTTCAGATCTGGTGTTCCTGTGCACATCGGGCTCCCAGGTTGGGTTTGACCTTTGGAGTAATATCTTCACCTTCATGCCTGCCAATGGGATTCTTAGCCTTGGTTCAAGCTCCGCTCTCTCCTTGGGAGATGGGTAGCCCCTATACTTCTTTCACAGATCGGGTAACTGAGCCAAAGGTATGCTGCCTGCATGGAAGATTCTAGAACTCAGCACTGGAAACAGCTCCACGGTGAATTCTCAGCATCCAAGAGCATCCTCAACAAGTCTCCCCGAGTTCCATGCTGCTTTGCACCCAGTCCCCAGCATCCCAATATTTACCATTCTGCTGCTCTGGCTCTGGGTTTGCACAGAGTCTCTCTTCTAGCTCTCTGCTCTGCCCTCTTCTACCTTCCATGTACTCAAACCCTTGGCCAATGAAGTTTAACTCAGGGTTAATACACCATATCCTGAATACTTATTGATGCCTCTAGGATCCAAGGATAGAGGGTTCCCCAATAATTGCTCAGTTAGCTCCTTGTTTCAAGAGATACTGGCAGGAGCAGGACAGTGCTATGCTCTAGTTTAGACTCTAGAGCTAGACAGTGCAGGCTCATATTCAACTCTTCCCCTTACTGAGGATACGTATTCATTTCTCCTTGATGCTGTAATAAAATGCAATCTGCTTGCTACTTTAAAGCATCACACACATGCTAACTTAGAGTTGAGAGCTGTGTTCTAAAATCAAGATGGTGGTGGGGTTATTTTACCATGGAGAATTCTTACAAGAGGATCTGTTTCGTCGTCCTGTTCAGCTCGAGAGGATCCCAGCATTCCTTGGTTCCCAGCTCCTTACCCCCATTACCCAGTCATCTGCTTTGGTCTTAAGATCTGGAGCTCTCCCTTCTTGCCACGTTTTGAAAGAATACTTTTAATGCTATTGGGCTTAATATCTCATCTTAAGAATCTTAACAACACCTGAAAAGTCTTCTTTGCCAGGTGAGAGAACACAGTGATAGGCTGGGGCATCAAGTCATGTGCATATCCTGAGAACTACTAATCTATCTGCCATGGTGAGTTATTTATACTCCATTTCCTCATCTGTCAGACAAGAAAGGCATGTGGGAATGCATATGAGGCCCTTAACAGAAGCATTCTGAAGGAATGGATTGTTTCCAGGATCTCTTTTAGGAAAGACAATGAGCTGTAGGGATGGGTTGGAGAGAAAGCCTACAGAGGAAGCCCTCACACTGTCAGTGAGAAAGGGAAGATGCCCCGTGGTGCAGCTCAGCCTGCAAAGCCTGGCCACAGTCTGGGTAAGAGGACAATATTTGGTGTGACATTAAAAGACACATATTGATCTTCTACCTATCTACAGGGAATTCCTCTTAGGTTTCTTAGATAATGAGGTTAAAAGGAACCACAAGGGTTCAGTTACATAGAGATTATTTACACTGTAAAAAATATGCAAGTATGAAAACCAGGGAGGCCTGGACCTGGGTGGGAATCCAGACCCACCATAGGGCAATCCTACTGGGAGCTGGGAAATGGGAAGCAACTGTGAGGAGAAAATCAAATAAGCTGATTGCCTGCAATCCCAGCTCTTGAGGGATTGAGGAAAGACTGTGAGTTCAAGGCCAGCCTGAGCTACATTGCAAGACTTTGTCAATAAAATAAAATCAACCAAATCATGCATTTGAACATGCTTGGCACATCTTAAAGAATTTTAGACCTTTACACAAACACGGCCCCGGATATGAGACATACAAAATGAATTGAAAAAGAGGAATAAAAATCCTCCAGTCATAGGTGAAGTCAGATCCGCAGAGAGGAATCAGTTTTAACACAGGAAGGTAAGTTGAGCATTGGTGACCAAGAAGGTGCGTCCTAGTTTCCAGATGTGTTGGCATCACCTTGTTTGGAAAAAGTTTTTTTTTGTAGGTGTGAAGAATGTGAGGATGTGGAGATTAGAGCATTAACCATAAAGATCCCAACCCAATGACATAGGTCAACAAAAGGCAGAAGAGAGGTCTATGCCACCAGGAAGGTGATAGGGCCACCTGAAGAAGGAAGAGTTAAATTTCATTCTCCCCAAGAGCCTCTGTCTCCTCATGATGGTAGTCTTGCACTCCTGACCTCTGGAGGGGTAAGGGCATATTTCTGCTGTTTGAAGCCGCCTGCTACATGGTTATCTCTTCCAGAAAACACAGAGGGCTGATACAATGAGCATGGCCAGCCTCTCCTTTTCCAGGATGTCAGGAAGCAACAGAGTCACAGCCTTTCAGTGAGGATGGGAACATTCCCATTGGCCAGCACTAAGGAACCTTAAAAACCACACTTCTACACAGATATGCTTGGGCTCTGACTCCAAACCTTCCTATCTCCTGTTAACCCTCAGTGTGCTTTTCTGTTGAGATATTCTTCCTTTTTGCTGTGTGGGTCTGTAAACCACATCTGTTGTATCCCCTACCAAGAAGTGATGCAGCTCCAGGCTGGCCAGTTGGATTCTTTCTCAGGATACCTAGTTCTAAACAGCTAACATGACTAGGGCACTGCCTCATAAGATCATCTCATTTTAGCTCTTTGCTCTCCCGTTCTGAGGTACCCCTCCAGTCCTCCTGTCACTCCAGTGGGCTCCTTCTTTCACTGGGCTTCCAAGACTGCTTTGCCAAACAGGCTGTCACAGTTACATTGCAACCAAGCAATACAATTGCTGACAGAGGAAGCAGCAACAAGAGAAGACATGTCAAGACATGGGGAGAATGAACCACCATCTGAATTAACTTCTCCCTATCGTGGATGGGAATTTGGAACCAGAGATGGCCATGTTTCTGCTCTATGCTATTCTGGACCCATCTGCAAACTCAACATCCTTCTCCATGGTCCTGGAAGGCAGAGTTCTGAAACTTTGCATCTATAGTGTTTGGTCATCAACATTGTGGAGATGGAGCATGACCTCCTATCCTCAAGGTACAGTGAAGGCAAAGTTAGCCACCGAGAAGGATAGTCATAGTGGGCTAGAGCAAATCCTTCAAGTCACAGAAGAGACTGTACCGTGAAAGTGTCTCTTTCTCAACCGGTGTTGACAGAAGGAACCCCTGACTTCATTTGTTCCAGAAAACTTGCTTTCAGAAGGCTTCACCTATGTCGGTGGCTGATCTTATTAAATGACACCACTCACTTTCTCTAGAAAAAACCATACTTGACCCATGTGGCATAAAACCAACTGCAAGATGGAGAATGAGGAGAACTATTGATGTCATTCAGAGGATGTCTAAAGATCTGAGACCTCAGGGGTCATAGGCCAGAGAACCAGGAGTATTGGTGGCCAGGGGAAAGACTGGTGGCACATTGGAGCTCACAGTGCCAGTTTGCCTTTTCCCAACTTTTGGCTTTACTAAAACCTTTTGTGGGTTGCTAAATGTCTCACGTTTGTGACAGTGGCTTTCCTTCACTGAGCCTAATGATTGCCTCCAAGTCTTTTCCAGAAATAACCTCAAAGAACAGGGAGATGTAACTTTAAATTTTTGAAAGCTGTTTTAAATGTTTCTTAAATGCTTTAACCTCCCTTGTAGCCCACCACTCACCAGACATGGTGGGAAAAAAGGATATCGGAGGAAGTGGACCTGTTTAGAAAGGTTCTTTGGTTAGAAAGAACTCCGCTCTGTGTTGTCTAGAAATCAGCAGTTAAGTTCACAGGTTATCAGCAGCAGCTTGATCCACTCGTAAACACTTCAGATACACCAGCAGTCTAGTTCAGATAGAGTTAGGATAGCAAACAGGAATCAGCAGCAGTAGCATGACCTAGCAGAGTCAACTAGGCCTCAGCCTTGGCTGGAGTCAGCAGGAGGAACCTTGAGGAATGCCAGGAGAAGTTCTTGGCTATGCCTCTCTCAGGGATCCAAAGATCAGTGAAGACTTGAGACCAACAAGCGTTGCACGGCTAGCTGTACAAGCAAGCCTAGCTCAGTCCTCATCACCGTCTTTTTATACACTCTCCAAATATCACACACCCTCCACATATCTTGCCTCAGCATGTGTCTTATCTCAGTATGTGCATCTGTCTCAGCTGACATCACTCTGCCAATCAGCCTAAGTCAGAAGGAGTGGCAAGCAACTGCAGCATGCTACCAGAAGTTTTTTGGTGCTTTTCTTTCTATGGAGTCCCAACAAATGCAGCTCAAGTACGACATGTAAGGCAGACCGATACATGTGCAAAGAATCCTTCATCACATGTCCTTTCACATGATGCTTGCTTTAGTAGAAAGTCTCTCCTGTGTCTGCTTCAGTGAAACATTCCTTCACGAGTCTGACTTAGCCTTTCACACCTGTGTCCACTGTAATGAAATGTTCCCTCGTGTGTTTGCGCTAACAGAACATAATCCATCCAACTTTCCAAAGTATCCTTAAGTTTCCACTTTGGGGAGAAATAATGCTCACCATTGTTAAGGCTTAAGTATTCTTATGCTGGGAACTTGGTTGCTAAGGTGGTGGTCTTGGTGGGGGGAGAGCACTGTAGAGACCCTGGGAGAGCTGAGTAGAATGAGAAGACTTTGGTTCACCTGAAGATGTGTCCTTGGAAGGGAATATGGTGGTATGTCCATTGAGACACCCATCAGCTCAGGCAAGAGGACTGTTATGTGAGTCTTTGGATCTCCGTAGCTGTATGCTAAACCAAGCTCTTCTCTTTGTAAAGCAAGCTTGCCTCTGGTATCTCATCATAGAAACATATGGGCTGTGCAAGCTGCTAACTGGGCATCCCTTAGACCAGGCCAATTGATAAATAAAACAAGCCATCCCAGCCTCCTGTATGCCCAGGTATGATTTCAGAATCCTTCTCACAGGGCTCTAAGCAGTGCCTTCAAGCTAAGTTAAGTTAAGATAAAACCTATGTGCCTTCTCCAAGTGTCTCCAAACTTCTAATTTCACAAACCAGGGAGACTAAGAAGAAAAGGGGGGCAGATTGCAAAATAATTTACTCGTGAGCAGGAGAGAGGTGCAGGCGCCAGGGCTCTGGATCCCAGCCCAGGGCATGACCCATCCCAGTCCCGGAGTGCGGGGAAGGCCTTGGCCGCATCCACATTCTCTGCCCCCACACTCCCCAGCCCAGCAAGCCCTGAAGACTGTACTGTTTGTTTTAGTGAACACACAAATCTGGTCTCTACAGGATGAGCGTTAAATAAAATATGCGCTCTAACTCTGTGTAACAAGGAAAATATAGAATACATTTTCTATTCCCATTGATCCCCAGGCCACTGGCAGTCCACCAACAATTGATTTAGCCATTTGATTAGTTTGGGGGGAAAACATTATATTTTAATAGAGTATATATAATTCTAAGTTACTGCTTTGAAGTTGAACCAAATATTAAAATTACCTCTTTTTATGGATACTGCACCGCTATGAAGCTATCTAATTGCGGCCTGGGTTTTTGTAAGTGGTTTGAACTGGAGGAAAAAAAAATTCTGCAAAGCTTTCTGCCTGTGCCTGAAGGTTGCCAGGCCAGACGGCCCCTGTGACAAACCAGAAGATGCAGATGTCTGTGGTTACAGTCACTCGGGTATGGGACCTACAATGAACAAACGCAAAGCTCAGTAGTGAGCCTGGTGGGCTATCTCCCTTCACAGTGACTCCCAGGTCCAACAGTGTCTCCTTCTCTCCATGAGCCCCCAAATTCAAGGCTGTCAACATTTTGCCAGACTTCTAGAGGAGGCCTTCATTCAGGTGACCCTGCTAACCTACAGCATCTGTTTTCCTCCCCGTAGTCAGAGATCGCTTTAACAGTGACACTCACGTCAGCTCACACTAGGGGCCAGATTTTTTGCTTAAATCCCTTTGTGGCCACCTGTAACCTAAGGCAGAGTCATCAAGCTGCAGACAGGTCAAATCTGGCTCATCTCCTAGTTCTTGCAGATTGTATTGTTTTAGAATATCACCTTCCATTTGCACACAGGCATGACAAAGTTGAGTAGTGAGTCATTGTAACCTGTAAGGTCTAACGTGCTTAATGAGAAGCATTAAGAGGGGCTAGAGAACAAAGCTGAGAAATGATTCTGCCTGTTACTTGGGTTCACCATGACACACTGCTGACACCATCTGTCCTCTGCTCATTTCTTGCCGGCTATGTGGTTACCCTTTGTCCCTCCACCTAAGCCCCAGAGCTGGAGACTGCTCTAGATCTTCACCCTGGCTGTTGATGCTAACTCAAAGCTGGTCCATCACACTGCTGACTCTGCTCACTCATTCAGGTCTGACCCTAAAGACGCTTGTCGGGGTCCTTCTTTCCCATGACGCTCTCTAAGTTTTCTCCTGGGGGAAGTGAGTAAAGAACTTTTCTTTCATGGAATGTGAGAGAGGCATTAATTGGTGATTGTGCCATGAGAACAGACACTCGGTCCACTGAAAGGCTTTGCAGTTTCGTGCAGGACCCTTCCTCCTGGACAAAGTGACCTCTGCGGGCAGAAGGTTTACTAGGAAACTGAAATGTCCTTGGATTCTTGGTGTAAAGAGGCCCTCTGAGTTATCACTGTCGATCTTTCTAGGAAGTTCTCTCTCATCCCAAATCACCATCTGGGGTGCACATGGTAAAGCCTCAATATTACTGCTGACTTCCTGCTTACAAGAACCCTTACAGACACTGGGATTCAGGAGCTAGATTCAGTGGATTGTAAGTGTACATTTTGTAGATGAGGAGACTGAGGCTAAGCCTGGACCAAGGGCCTCAGACAATGGCTTTATCTCACCTTTCTTGCCCGCTTTCTCTTTTAGTTTCAGTCTCTCTCTCTCTCTCTCTCTCTCTCTCTCTCTCTCTCTCTCTCAATGGTTGCACTCCCTGCCTGTAGCTCTCCTAGGCAGACATTCATGGCTTTAGCACCTCTGAATGCAGGGTCTCCAAGAGACTCCAGGTTTCAAACACTTTCAGGAAATGGCCTCTCAAGGCCATGATGCAGGGACACCTCTGCCACGGGCCTGTCTCCCAGAAGCTTCCCTTATCTATGGAGGAAGATTATTCGATCCCTTTACTCGTACACCCTTCACGACTAACTCCAGGACCATGTGGATGACGCTCACAATTTCTTCTATCAATTTGGGGTGAGTCCCGCCCCCCTTGAGTCACATTTGTGGCAGCTTTGATTTGTTGCTTTTTAGAAGCAGGAAACTCTTTAGGCCTTTCCCTTTAACAAGTTGGAAGCTTAGTTGGGTAGCAGCTTGCCCTTGGGGTATCACTTCCTTTATCCCAGCTCAGATCTGGACTCTTCTTAATCTCCTCCTCCCTTTCGGCACAGGCCTTGACTCCAGTGTTAAATCTCTTGGTCCTTTTCCTCCTTCAAACTGTACATTTTGTATTTCTTTTCACCTCACTTGCTCTTTTTTTAAAAAAATTGTAGACCTGTATAAAACTGAATATTAGTAACTGCACAACAGAGTCATGACTAGGTTATCTTAAGCTCCTCTGCCAAGGCAATTAGTCTATTACTTTTCTATTTAGCTTCAGGCAAATTAGCTTTGGCCAAGAAATCAGACACATTCTCTGCCAAAATATGACAAGGATAGCCTCTAGTCTGGTGGTCAGTATTTGCTCTCTTCTAATATCTCTTCAGCTTCCATGGTCTGTATTTCTGTCAGCTCTATTTCTTCTTCCAAGCCCTCCTAGGGTGGCTCATTAAGCCTTGGGTACAGCATTTAACTGCTTTTCTAGTTCAAAGTCTGGAAATCTTCCACACTCCTCCCCAAATCCACACAGTCAGGTCTGTCATGATAATAACCTGTTCTAACTCTGCCTTAGTTACTTTCCTATTGCTGTACAATAACCACCAAGGCCAAGGCAACTTATTAAAGAAAGACTTTAGCTGAGCTTATGACTCCAGAGGGCTAGAGTTTATGATGGGAGGCTGAGAGCACAGAGGTAGGGGACTGGACCAACAGCTGTGAGCTCACTTCTTACCACAATCAGCAGGTACGGACCACAATGGGAATGATGCATTCTTTAGAAACCACAAAGCCCATCTCGGTGATACGCCTCTTCCAATAAGTCCACACAACTTAATCTTAACTAAAACAATTTCACCAACTAGAGATCAACTATTCAAGCATGTGAGCCTAGGAGAGCCATTCTCATTTAAACCCTCACAGTCAGTCACAGTAAACTCTGCCCATCAGGGTTGAGGATGGGGAATATGCTGGTTGAAGCCTCATCTACCCCAGTGACAGAACCAGAGATAGAAACTTGATTGTAGTCATGACTTCCGATACTGCATGGCCACTGCTAAGACGTGAGACAGGCCATGCTTTCTAGCCCTTTACCTGGTGATCCTTCTAGGAGGTGGGCTTCAGGGTGTCTGTCAAAAGCTGGGCACGCTTGGCATGCACGTTCTCAGCAGTGACTCATCCCCAGGGTGTCTTATCATACCCACCCATCATTCCTCTCTCACACAGGAAGCAAACTTTCCTAGTTTGTTCCACTAAACTGCTATATCTTATATAGGCTGTGCAGTGCAATATTAGGCATCCAATTGGGGCTTATCTGTGTCCCCATACCGACCACATCACACCCCGTTCCACAGCAGGAGATACATCTGTCCAAAAGAATGAGTTTCTTCACTCAATGCAACATTGATTGATCAGGCAAGCCACTCTATATTAGTCAGGTGTAGTAGTGTTTTAAATTGCACACACACATACACACACACACACACACACACACACACAGAGGGGGGAGGGAGAGGGAGGAGAGGGGGAGGGGGAGGGAGAGAGAGGGAGAGGGAGAGGGAAGGAGGGAGAGGGAGAGAGGGAGAGAGGAAGAGGGAGAGAGAGGGGGGAGGGGGA
>NW_021620571.1:2142927-2194849 GCF_004785775.1 Grammomys surdaster
GAGAGGGGGAGAGGGAGAGGGGAAGAGGGGGAGAGGGGGAGGGGGAGAGGGAGAGGGGAAGAGGGGGGAGGGGGAGGGGGAGAGGGAGAGGGAGAGACTAAACCATGCCTGGACTTTAGAAGATAGGGTTACATATCTTAGATTTTAAGTTCTGAGACCCAGAAAAGAGACATTACCTTCCAGCTGCCTCTGTTTCCTTCACTCATCCAAGTTATCACAAAGAGGAGGGGGTGTATTAGAGACCCTCAGTCTCCCATGGTAGGGAGGAAAGGGCCTTGCTGATTTTGAGCAGAAAAGGTAGCCATGTGTCATGATTGGTTTTTTTGACCCAAGAATAACATTTGATTTAGCTGAACACTTGAAGAGGCCACATCCAAGAGCCGAGAGAGAGCAAGCGGGAGGGACAAAGGGCTTTCTCAGCAAGCCCCGCATGTTGACTTGTCTATGCTGATACAGTTTGGGAGCCCTATTTAACCGTCTTGTGAGTGTTCTAAATTCTGAATCCAATGGCTTCATTTCTCCCTCTTTCATCCTCTTGTCTTCTCTGGAATGCTTCTTATACACACATTTTCTTTTTCAAGTCACCCACTAAGATGGTTTGTATATACTTGGGCCAGGGAGTAGCACTTATTAGGAGATGTGGCCTTGTTGGAGTAGGTGTCTCACTGTGGGTGTGGGCTTTAAGACTCTAGTCTGAGCTGCCTGGAAGTCAGTCTTTCACTAGCAGCCTTAGAATGAAGATGTAGAATTTTCAGCTCCTCCTGTACCATGCCTGCATGGATGCTGCCATGCTCTTGCCTTGATAATACTGAACTGAACCTCTGAACCTGTAAGCCAGCCCCAATTAAATATCCTTATAAGAGTTGCCTTGGTCATGGTATCTGTTCACAGGAGTAAAACAGTAACTAAGACAGAAGTTGATACCAAGTGTAGGATATTGTTGTGATAGGCCTGGCCATGCTTTTGTTTGGAAGAATGTGGATTTGGGGACTTCATATTTGGAAAGCAGTAGAACGATTTAAATGGGGCTTAGTGGGCCATCCTAGTAGGCATATGGAAGATTTTGTTGCTGAGGGTGATTAACTGTGCTGTCCTGGCCCAAGAGGTTTCAGTGGAGAATTTCAATATGTGGCCTAAAGATTGTTTTGGTGGTATTTTGGTGACAAATGTGGGTATTTTTTGCTCTTGTCTGAAGAGTCTGCCTGAGGCTAAGGTGAAGAGACTCAGATTTATTGCATTGACGACGAAAGTCTCAGAAACGCCCATCATAGACTTTGTTCTCTGGTTAAGTCTTATGAAGAACATTTTAGACAAGCATAGCAAGCTTAGAAAGGAAAAATATAAAATATATGGTTCAAGTATTAAAGGGGCACCAGGAAATGAAGTGGAGCCTAATCCCATGTTATAGGAGATGGCAGACTAAGGGAGGGGGGACTTGAAGTAAGATCCCACCCAGCTAAGTTTAGACTCATGTATGGTGGTACATACCTTTAATCCTAGGGGATCTCTGAGTTAAAGGCAAGCCTGGGACACAGCAAGTTCTGGGTGAAGATAAACTTAAATCCAGGCATAGTGGTACACACTTTTAATCCCAGGAGACAGGCAAGCAGATCTCTGAGTTCAAGATCAATCTACAAAGCAAGATTCAGGACAGCCAAGCTTAGGCCATGAAGGAGTTGGAGAACAGAAAGCTGGAGATAATGTAGAAAAAAGCGTGTGTGTGTGTGTTGGGGGGGGGTGGCATGTTCCAGCTTCTGCAAGCAACAGAACTCAGCAGCTTCAGTCATGTGGCTCTGACTTTAGAGTAAAATATAAAAGGGACTACTGGGACAACTAACGCTGAAGAGACCAGCGTCACTGAGTTCACGTGAAATTTTCTGGGAAGTCTTTTCTGAGGGCACAAAGAAACTGTGTTACAGAGATAGCCAAGGTTGTACATCATGCTACAACTGTACTTGGTAATGTGTGAGAGTCACTCAGGTGGTCCTGGTTTTTAAGCAAGAAGGCGTCATGGAGAGCAGCTGAGGTTTGATACTATGAAAGGCCATGGAAGGCCAATGGTGAAGGTGCAGCTTCAGTTGCAGTTGACAGCCCAGGACTGAAGGGGTCATGCAAAGGATTTGAAACTTGGCACCATGGAAAGAGCCTATGAGAGGCTATTGCTGAAGCCTAGTTGCAGCAGAAGACCCCAGTGTATTGGAGATGTCACTACCATGATATGATCATGAAGAACAGCAGCTGCAAGGACACCAGCAGGGAAAGAGAAGAGCTGAGACTAGAAACACCAAAAAAATTCCCACCCAGCAGGAGAAGAAGCAAGCTCACTGTCACCTCAATCTTAAAGATAACGAGTGATGCCGACAGGCTAGCTCTCTCTTCCTGAATACTTCGCAAACAGATTTTCACTGGCAGAGAGTTCAGTATTACTCTTGGTTTGATAGGCCAGGTTACTAACAAGTGTTCTCTTTTGTATCTAGGGTATATAATTCCGTGTGTGTGTGTGTGTGTGTGTGTGTGTGTGTGTGTGTATGGTACATACATATGGGATGCATACACCCCATCATGCATGTGAAGAGTTCAGAGGTTCATGTCCAGTGTCCTTCTCTGTCAATCACTCTATTCATTCACTTAATTTATTTGAGACAAGGTCTTTCACCCTACCCTACCTCCATGAATTATGCTGTCTGGTTAGAGCTGAGGTTAAAGATACGGGCTAAGTGCCCAGCTCTTTGCATAGATGCTGAGGCTCTGAACTCAGGCCCTTGTGCTTGCAGAGCAAGCATTAACCCACTGAGCCACCTCCACAGCTCCCATAGTCTTAGTGATCATTTGAAATGGGGTAAACACCCAACCCACTCTCTCACTCTAGATTTCCTCTCCTGGATGTGGCTCCCATATTATCTGGATTGGAGTCTTCCTTTCATTTTATTTTTCCCAAGGAAGACTCATAGGCCTCCCATAACTTACATTCTTACAGCCCTGAGGATATGTATTACTCTATACTTAAAGGCAAAAAGGCTCGGTGTCAATTTTAGGGACTTGTTTTTCTTATCAGAACATCATGAATTATACTGTCTTATAGCTGCAAACTGCTGTGCATCTTTGTGGCTAGCCCAGGTTTTCCCTTGTGCTTGACTTCCTTCCATAACTGATGTCCATGTGATTCTACATTACCCGGAGAGTTTAAAAATCTCTGCAAATTTGGTTCTGTTGCCAAATCTCCTTCTAAATACTTGTGTTTGTGTCAGTAGATTAGGTCTGCTCTCAGCCTTCATCAGAGATGCTTCTTCCTGCCGTGGGCAGTGGTTAATGCAGACACACAGCCAGAGTGCTGAGAATAAGCATGTAAGCGATGATGGGGTGCTGGATGCTGCATGAGGCACCCGTAGCATCGTCACTAAGGCTTAGGGAACACCATGGAAGAGAGGACAGGGAGAATACAAGAGTTAGAGGATGGGGTGAGGTCCTCAATGACATCCTACTGTCGTGTGTCCTCATGTATGTGTGACCTGTGGGGTTTGGATAGAGTTGCATGCATGGATGTTGGTGGGAGGTTATTTACTAGTGCGTGACCAGCCAATCAGAGGTGGAGGAAGAATGGACTCACTGTATAAAACCTGTACAAGACCAGGCTCCATAACTTTTCATCATGACTGGAAGGGTCATGTGAAGGCCGCTCTTAACTTTTCTCTTTCATTGGGACAGCTATTAGTTGAGAACAGGACAGAGAAGGGACAGGGCATTGCTGGGGGGTGGGGTGGGGGAGCTGTATTCCATTTAGTAGCTCTGCTACTTCCTCCCCTCAGATATCTCCTGGGGTCACAGGTATGGCTGTGTGCTCCCTCTGATGTCCATGCTAGAGAAAGCTGGTGTCATTCATTCACAGTTGCTCTCATCAACCCCTCTCTGAGCTCATAGGTCACCATGTGTCCATCTTCAGCCACTTTTCTCCCAGTCTCTCTGTGAGGCGATCCCAAGCAGAAAATCATCTTTCCTCGTGATTTCTTGCCCTTACTTTCCCTGACTCATACAGACCAGCACAGGGTTGCCTCCAGCCCTCTCTCTGACTGCCTGCCCTTCTTTCCCTGCTCCTCGACCAAGTTCACTGTCTCCAGGAGTAAAAACCATATTTTGGCAGAAAGGAGAGCTTGCCGGAAGTTTGACAATGGATGTCTTAGCTGTTTCCACCCACTATAATTTGCTCCAAATACAGATGAAATAAAAGATACAGAATTAAGTTTATTGTGCTCCCATCTACCTAGTTATTTTATGTAGATTATTAATTTTATTACTATGTTTTTACATCCCTGTCTGTCTCCTCCCAGTCTCTCCCTCCACTTCTCCTCTGAGAGGACTAGGGTCTCCTGGGTATCTCCCCACTCTGGCACATCAAGTCACTATAGGGCTAGGCGCATCCTCTCCCACTGAAGTCAGACAAGGCATCCCTGTTGGGGAACGGATTCCAAAGCCAGGCAACAGCTTTAGGGAGAGCCGCAGGTTCAGTTGGGGAACACACATGGAGACTTAGCTGCACATCTGCTACATATGTGCCAGGGACATTAGTCTAGCCAATGTATGCTCTTTAGTAGGTAGCTCAGTCTCTGAGAGCACCCCAAGGGTCCAGGTTAGTTGACTCTGTCAGTCTTCCTAATGGAGTTCCTATCCCCTTCAGGGCCTTCAATCCTTCCCTCAGCTCTACCTTAAGAGTCCTCCAGCTCTGTCCAATGTTTGACTGTGAGCCCCTGCATCTGTTTCAGTCAGCTGCTGAACAGAGCCACTCAGAGGATAGTTATGCTAGGCTCTTGTCTGCAAGAATAACAGTATAATTGCATCAGGGATTGGTGCTTGCCCATGGAGTATGTCTCAAGTTGGGCTGGCTATTGGTTGGCCATTCGTTCTGTCTCTGCTCCATCTTTGTCTCTTTTAGACTGGTCAGATTTTGGGTCAAAAGTTTTGTTGGTGGGTTGGTGTGCTTGTCCCTCCATTGGGGGTCCTTCCTAGCTATAGGAGATGGCCTCTTCAGGTTCCATAACCCTACTGATGTGCGTGTCAGCTAAGGTCACCTGAATTGACTCCTGGCAGACTTCCCCATTTTAGGTCTTTGGCATATCCTCAAGATGCCCCTCCCACCGTCTCAACTCCACTAGGTTCAGATTTCCACTCATTTTCCTGTCCCTCTGTCTCTCTTTCCTGTCTCTCCCCACACCCTGATTTCCGCCCCCAGCCCATTCTCCCCTGTCCCCTCTCCCACCCAGTTCTCTCCCTCCCTCTGCCTCCTATGACTATTTTATTCACCCTTCTAAGTGAGATTCAAGCATTCTTTCATTGGCCTTCCTTCTTGTTTAGTTTTTGTGAGTCTGTGGAATGTAGTGTAGATATCCTGTATTTTATGGCTAATATCAGCTTATAAGTGAGCACATACCATGTTCTTTCGGGTCTGGGTTACCTCACTCAGGATGATATTTTCAAATTCCATTATTTGCCTACAAAGCTCACAATGTCTTTGTGTTTAATAGCTGAATAGTATTCCATTGTGTAGATACATCACATTTTCTTTATCCATGATTCAGTTGAGGGACATCTAGGTTGCTTCCAGTTGCTGGCTATTACAAATAAAGCTACTGTGAACATAGTTGAGTAAGTGTCCCCATGGTACAGTGGGCCATCTTTTGGGTGTATGCTCATTGGTGGTATAGCTGAGTCTTGAGGTAGAACTATTCCCAATTTCCTGAGAAACTGCAAAATTCATTTCCAAAGCAGTTGTACAAGTTTACACTCTCATCAGCAATGGGGGAGTGTTCCCTTTGCTCCACAACCTCTCGAGCATGTGCTTTCCCTTGAGGTTTTTATCTTAGTCATTCCGATGGATGTAAGATGAAATCTCAGAGTTGCTTTGATTTGCATTTCTCTGATAACTAAGGATTTTGGATATTTCTTTAAGTGCTTCTCAGCCATTCGAGAGTCTCCTGTTGAGAAATATCAGTTTAGCTCTGTGCCCCATTTTTAACTGGGTTATTTGGTTTGTTGGAGTCTAACTTCTTGAGTTCTTTATATATTTTAGATATTAGTCCTCTGTTTTATGCAAGGTTGGTGAAGATCTTTTCCCAATCCTTAGGCTGCCATTTTGTCCTATTGACGATGTCCTTTGCTTTACAGATGCTTTTTCAGTTTCATAAGGTTCTATTTATCAACTGTTGATCTTAAAGCCGGAGCTATTGGTGTTCTGTTCAGGAAGTTGTCTCCTGTATCAAATGCATTTAAGGCTATTTCCTACTTTCTCTTCTACTAGATTTACTGTATCGGGTTTTATGTTGAGGTCTTTGATCCACTTGGGCTTGAGTTTTGTGTGAGGTGATAAATATGGATCTATTTGTATTCTACTTTCTTTTTTTCATTGTTAGTTTTTGTCT
This sequence comes from Grammomys surdaster, assembly GCF_004785775.1. NCBI lineage: Eukaryota > Metazoa > Chordata > Mammalia > Rodentia > Muridae > Grammomys > Grammomys surdaster. The sequence goes on from NW_021620571.1 coordinate 2,149,338, forward strand.
TTTTTTGTCAAAACCCAAGTCTCCAAAAGTATGTGAGTTCATTTCTGTGTCTTTTTTCAGTTCCATTGATCAACCTATCTGTTTCTGTAACAATACCACACAGTTTTTTATCACAATTCCTCTGCAGTACAGCTTGAGATCAGGGGTGGTGATTCCTCCAGAAGTTCTCTTATTGTTCAGGATTGTCTTGACTACCCTGGGTTTTGTTGTTGTTTTTGTTGTTGTTGTTGTTTTTCCATATGAAGTTGAGAATTTCTCCTTGAAGGTCTGTAAAAAATTATGTTGGGATTTTTATGGGGATTGCATTGAATCTGTAGATTGCTTTTGGTAAGATCGCCATTTTCACTATGTTAATCCTACTTATCCATGAGCATGGGAGATCTTTCCATCTTCTGATATCTTTTTCTATTTCTTTCTTCAGAAACTTGAAGTTCTTATCATATAGGTCTTTCACTTGTTCCATTGGAGTTACCACCAAGATATTTTATATTATTGATAGCTATTATGAAAGCTTTTGTTTTCCTAATTTCTTTCCCAGTAATTTATTATTTGTAATAAAAATGGGGGTTATTGATTTCTTTGAGTTAACTTTGTATCCAGTCACTTTGTTGGTCTTCAGTCTACATTAGAATCCCAAAGAAGTAAGCTCTAACACCAGTGTAGGCATGCCTCCACAGCAGGATAGATGAACTTGACAGCAAGAGTGAAGACAACCAGGAAAATAGCAAACACTTCCTTCTCCCATGACCTTTAACATGGGCTGCCATCAGAAGGCATGGCCCAGATTTTGTGTGCGTGTGTTTGTATGTGTGTGTGTGTGTGTGTTTCTATCTCAAATCATGTAATCAAGAAAAGCCCTCACAGGTTTGCCCAGCTATTTGGGATGTAGTTCATTCCAGGTGCAGTCAAATTGACAGTCTGACCAGCCATCTCAGAGCACATCCTCCACTCCTTCAAGATGCCTGGGTGGTAGAAGCAACTCAAGTATTGGGTGAGCAAAATCCAGCTTGAAAAGGAGTGACTATTTGAATGTGCCTTTCCAATGAACCCTAGTAGATCGTGACTTGTCAAGTAAAGCAGTTTTTGAGAGGTGCAGTGTGCACACTGAGTACTTGTCTTTATCTTTATTATAACCAAAATACCTGCAGAAAAACTCCAGGGTGGAAGTTACTCTGTCTCACAGTTTCAGAGAAGTCAGTACTCCGTGGGACAGCATGTGGATCAGTTCCAGCCACACAGCAGGCAGGAAGCAGAAGCAGAAGGAGAGAGAGGAAGAGGAGGAGGAAGAGGAGGATGAGGATGATGAGGAGATGGCTCTAGACCAGTTCTTCCCTTTTTGTCCATTTTATTTTGCCTGGCACCCAGCTTATGGGATGGCATTTCTACACTTAGTTTGGGTCTTTCCCCTTTAGTTTTAATTCCAGAGATGCCCCAGTCTTTTGGATGCTTCTAAATCAAGGTAAGAACAAAGGTTAAGCTCTACACATTTGATTTCTCTTCCTTGAGGTTTGTAAAGGAGTCAGATGCACACACAGGAGGAAGAGTGGGGGTGGCCAAAGATAAGAGGGTGTGGGGCAGGCAGTGAAAGCCAAAAAACAGCAGGGGTATTCTTACTGTAGGTGATAGGCTGCACAACAAGTCTGACCACATTTAAATGGGAACACGAAGTTAATGATGGCAAACAAGAGTGAAGCCAAGAGAAAGCTCAGAGCAGAGCTAGGAATCTACTCTCCACACCCAGGAAGGCTGTATACCTGTAGGATGGCTGGTCTTCACATCCAGGGGGTGCTGTACATCTGCAGGGTGCTTGCTCTCCACACCCAGGGAGGCTGTACACCTGCAGGGTGCCTGCTCTCCTCACCCAGGGAGGCTGTACACAGTGCTTGATCACTACACCTGCAGAGAGCTTGCTTACTGTACCCAGGGCCAGCTGTGTACCTGTGAAGCTCAGACAGGCTGCAGAAGAAAGGCTCTAAAGCTTCCTGCAGAATCCAAATGAATACCCTACCCTAAGTCACCAGAAGATGAAACCAGATAGAACAGGATCATGCCATCCCTGGGAAAGAAATGGACTTCTTGAGTCGGTCTGCACAAAGTGTCCTATGACTAGTATTTAAAGTGGTTGTGTCTGTAGAAAAAGAAAAGGGAAATTTTAGATGGCTGTCATTCAGTAATGCTCACTAGGTAAGCTATGTAAATATAGCCCTGTGGCCCATTGCAAGAGTCATAAGCTAGGTTCATGGCCATTGCTTTGGTCAGGGTGGACTGACGTGCTCCATGCTATACCCAGAATCACTTATGTTTACATCCTTCCTTTCACATCCTTTTCACAAAAGAGTCACTCATTCACATTGAAATGAAGACAAAATTGGAGAGAAGAGTTAGCCAAGTGCAGTGTACGATGGTTCTTCTGCAGGAGCTCACCTTCTAGGGAGAGATACATGTATCTGTTAGGCAGTCCTAGGAAGAAATCTTAATCGTAGCTGTGATGAGAGCACAGGAGGGTGCCCTGCCTGAGGAGAACCCATGATCCAAATGTAGGGTCTGTCTTAGTTAGGGTTTCATTGCTGTGAAGAGACACCATGACCAAGGCAACTCTTAAAAAGAAAACATCTATAGGTTCTGGCTTACAGGTTCAGAGGTTCAGTCCATTATCATCAAGGTGGGAGCACGGCAATGTGCAGGCAGATATGGTGATGGAGAAGGAGCTGAGAGTTCTACATCTTGATCCAAAGACAGCCAGGAGGAGACTCTCAAAGCCCACCCACACAGTGACACACTTCCTCCAACAAGGCCTCATCTGTTCTAACATGGCCACGCCCTCTAACAGTGCCACTTCCCATGGGCCAAGCGTATTCAGACCACCACAGGGTTTGTTTAGACTAAAGGAAAATCTTCCCCAGGGAAATGGTGCTTCCTTCAAACATGGAAGATGAACAGGAAAAGATGTCCTGGCAAAAGGACCAGCATGTGCAAGTACCCTAGGTCAGGAGGGAACCGAGAGGGACAAGGAAATAAGACAACTTCAGGGAAAGCTGACACTGAGGCTTGAGAGGGTGGCATGGATCCTGAAAAGATATTTGTGATGTGTTTAAACAGGTGGGGAGGTCTCTAGGCATTCAGTATGGTAACATCAGAAAGAAAGGTGACATTCAGGGTGTCTGAGTGTGATAACCATTTTGGTCGCCATCAGGAATGGGGCTAAGCATAGTGTTGACACAATAATAATGAAATCCCATTAAGGAAAAAACTAATTCCTCCCAATCAAAAAAAATGAACTATTTGGTCTGGGTAGAAACCTAACATTCCAAGATACTCAAAATTCAAGAGTTACTTAGATAGAAGGAATAATCTCTGTAATGAGATAATGCAAATTCCTTCCCAAAATTTCTACCTCTTTATATAGTTCCCATAAGCCTCAATAGGTTTGGGTGAATATTTTTAGACCTCTATCTCTGTATGTCTCTGTCTGTCTGTCATATGACTCTGTCTATCCCCCCACCCCCACCCCCTCTGATGCTGGGCAGAATCAGAAAAGAGTATTCTCCCCCTTACTTTGGTCTTTCTTACTTTCTGTACATCCCTTATTTTCTGTCCTAGGGCTGCTTGTACACCATGTGACTGATTTGCTGGAGACTTCTGTGACTTCCATGCAGGAGAATGGCCCCCCATAGACTCATATTTTGAATGCTTGGTCAGTAGGGAGTGGCACTACTCTACAGGGATTAGGAGATGTGACCTTGTTGGAGTAGGTGTGGCTTTGTTGGAGAAAGCCTGTCACTAGGGGTGGGCTTTGGGGTTTCAAATGTTCAAGCCAGGCCCAGTATCTCTTCCTGCTACCTGTGAATTCGGATGTAGAACTCTCAACTTCTCTAGCACCATGCCTGCCTGTGCACCGCCATGCTTCTCACCATGACAACAATGAAGTTAACCTCTGAACCTGTAAGCCAGCCCCAATTAATGTTTTCCTTTATATGAGTTGCCATGGCACAGTGTCTCCTCACAGCAATGGAATACTGACTAAGACATTGTCTTTGAATAACCTTTAGCTCTGCTTCACCCTCTAACTTTCCCTCCCTTTTAATTCTTTCATCACCACAGACAACAAAACATTTTCTGCTCACCTAGATGGCATCAGTATCTCCAGTCAACCCTTGTGATATCTCCCAACTCGGGCAGTGTTGACTCCAGCCTCCCACTTGCTCCATCCTGTGTTAATACTTTATTAGAACCAGCCAGGGTCTTCAAGGCTGTAGCCATCTTCCCTGAGGGTCAGTCTAAGACTCGAGAACACAGACTGTCCCTACACTCTCTGCATAGTGCTTTACTGTGATTCCATAGTTTCTGGTTCCTCCCTTGCCCTTCTACCACCAAAGACTGCCTGATTTCACCCTACCTGATTTGCCTCCAAAACTGTTGAATCTGGTGTGCAGAACTTGATATGCTTCCAAAACTGTCCCATCTGGTATGAAGGAGGACCTGGTATGCCTGCTCATCTTCCTCAGTTATAAAATGATCATTTTAAAAAACATTATTTTAAGGAAGTTGACAATGGCATCCCTGTTGGCAGGGACAGTGGTGACATCATTAGTGCTTGCAGGCGTCAGAGTTTACAGAAGGGCACTGTTGCTTAGAAGATCCATCTTGGGCATAGGAGAGCAGAGTTCTTTTGGGGGAAAGGCAGCTGTGAGGGACTGAAGGTCCAGAGGGCTGGTCTCTGAATAAAGAAGATTCCAGAATATGTTTTTCAGGTTTTTTTTTAAACTTGTGTTTCTTTTTGTTTTTTTTTTGTTTGCTTGTTTTTTGTTATTGTTTTGGGTTTTTGTTTGCTTTTGTTTTGTTTTTTGACTTTTTCAGTGTGTGTGTGTGTTTCTTTTGAATGATCCCAAAGAGTAAGCTATGAAACACACACACACACCAAACAACAAAATTGTACTCTCCTAAGTCTACGTGAGCGTGTTAGTAAAAACGAAGTATAAATTCTAAATGGGGAGACATCAGTAGTGCCTTTCTCAGCAACCATGTCTTACTTTGTGGGTACAGAAAGGATCCTGTGGGTCTCACCATTGACAGAGCCCATCATATCCAATAAAGCACCAGCACTGCCAGCTGCCCCTGCTCAGCCTACCCAGCAACTCAGTCGAAATATGCCCTGCTCAGACTGTAGCATTTGGCTGGAGCTTAATAGAACCTTCCAGAACTGACTTAGATGAGCAACGAGACCTGTCTATGCAGTAACCACACTACCCAGGATGGGTAGGCACCATCCAGATGATGTTCAAGATGCTCAGAAAGTAAATCGGTGGACAAACACATGGGAGGAAGTCTGAGTCAATATTGGGGGATAATTTATTGGAATATTAATTACACTGTGCTCTCCTCTATCTTTTCCTTCAAGCAAGTAGGTGGACTTTCTAATTCTCGGCCTCGGGAGTTTAAAAAGAGCTATAAAGGATGGTGTCTGAAGTTAAAGGCATCCTGGTCTTTTTTTTTTTTTTTTTTTTTTTTTTTTTTTTTGCCAGAGGTAAGATTATTGAATGGCTTGGATGGGGTGTTGAGTAGGCTAGGGTGCTCAGAGGAGTCTCTCCTTGGTAAGTAAAGAGCTGGTGTGAGACCAAGAAAGGGATGTGTGGAAGATGCAATCTCTCAAACTCTCGATCTTGTGCCCCATAAACACGATGCTGCAATGGACCCTGCTGTCAGAGTGGTCCCCATACCTGTGGGTCTATGTCTTCCCAAAGGATCTTGTATTTCGTGCACAGAGGGAAGTTTCCAGCCCTCAGAGGGGCCACACTGGCTGGGCCAAGAGAGACTCTTAACTTGCACGCAAGTAACTGAACATCAGCCCCCTTAGGCGGTAGAAAATGCTGCTTCAGGTTGTATATTCCACTCCTGCCAGGCAGCCAGCATCTCCAAGTGAGAAGTAAGTTACAAAATAAAACAAAAACAACAACAAAAATAACAAAACAAACAGAAAAAAAATAAAAAGATGAATCCGCCTTTTTTTTTGTACTCTTGTGTTAATAGACTGTGTTTGAGATCCACACAGCAGGACAACAAAACTACTCTGAGGCTCAGTGAGAATTGGTGCTCCCATCCCCAGTCAGATCACGGGACATCTGCAGGCGGCAGGAGGCAGCTCTCCAAGAGGGCTTTAATGGACGCCTCATCAGGTCACGTGCCCCTCAAAGGCCAGCCCCCTGGACGGCTGTATGCAAACTCCTCTCCAAAGCAGCTTCCCTTGAACAGAGTCGCTACACAATCATTACAAATTGATTGCAAAAGAGCTAACAATCATGATTAAATCATTAAATTCTTGTCTACGCTTCAGAGAGCGGTGAGAAAATTAACTTCCCACCAACCTAATTTTTTCCTGAACATGAAATAATGATTTTCTGCCCGTCTAATTACAAAGCCAACATCTGATCAAGCCAGCATCCAGAGGGGATTATCGCATGCACGAGTATTAGACCTCATTACCAGCTTGACTGCAAAATTATTACATCTTGTAATTGGATGGTGAGATTTATATACAGATCGGCCCGGTTTCTGTAAGATTGTAATTACAAGCTTCGTTGGTTAGCTACTTATCACTCAGCACAGAAGAGAGGAAAATAAGCAACAGAAAAGGCATTTCATTAACCCGTAACCCTATCAAGAGAAAGCCACTGTAACACCCATGTCTGCATTAGGGAGAACAGCTAAATTCACAGATGAAACAATTTATTATGCTCTTTGCAAATGGGATTGCATTTTGTTTAACCCCTAATGAACTCTTTGGGTAAAGTGTCTGAACAAACCATTCATTTTATAGACAACTGGGTTCAATACAGTAATTATAAGGGGTAACTGACTGAGATAAATGTTCACCTGCTTAGAAGCAGTTGATTAGAAGGACAGTTGGCTGGGTGCTGGGTGCTGCCACCAAAGGCTGTGGCTGGAATGATCTAGCCTTTCCAGAGCTGCAGGAGGCAGTGGATCTCTCAGAAAATCCACCCCTGCTTGAAGGGATGTTGCAGGCAGGTTTGTCAAGCTTGGTTGGAATGAGGATGTTTAATAAAGCCGAAAAGACGAAAGCATTTAACAATTTTAAAGGCACCGATGCGAATCGCAGAAATATAAATAGGGCTTACTGAGGGGCCCTGGAATGTTTCAGATCCATGACCTAAATTAAATGTTGCCTCTTTACATGTCTGAGGACCAACAATAAGCCTCACACAAGGTCACAGAGTGGGTCCCACAGGGTGTGGTACTGAGGAAGGATTGTCACTCTATCTGTGGGCTATTCTTTTCAGTATAATACACTGTGGTGTGCACACGATTCAGCAAACTCAACCCAACACCCTGTTTTCTGGTCAGCTGATGTCTTTCCTCAATTGATAAAAATGGGAAATTCACATATGAGTGTACATAAAGTTTTATTAGAACACTGTCACACTCACTGTCATCTACAAAGGCAGGTATGGCAAAAACAACAGCACATTTATTGTGTGGCCCTTTATGAAGCACCCCATGGCAACTGGCCACTGTGATTGGTTTAAAGTGAGACAAAATCCTGTCCAAGTCAGAGTCTGAGGTCCAGGACCTTTGGATGGAGTCACGACCATTCTTTGTATAGGCCACTGCATCTAAGGAGCCTGGTGATAAAGTCATCAGGGAGGACAGTGGAGCTGACAATAAAGGGACTCCAGGTCCTGATATCTTTGGGCCCCTGAATCCACCTGCATCATACTTCAGTTACTCTCACTCTTTCTTGTTTTATGAGCTAATGAGATATATCGCTGTGCTTATGCGGCCACAAACATTACTCTTCTTTAGTTGTAGATTCTAGTGATTGAACCCAGGGCCTCACACGTGCCAGACAGATGCTCTATCACACAGCTACATCCCCAGACCTCTTTGTATTTTGACACAGGCTTTTACTAGGTTGCCTAGGTTGGTCTCAACCATGCATCCTCCTGCCTCAGCCTTCACAATCACTAGATCTTTGAGTAAAGTATGTCTGTCCTCCCTTACTATTTTTATAATAACCTGGGCTTGAGCTGGGGAGACTGCTCAGTGGTTAAGAACATGGGTTGCCCTACAGAGGAGCTGGGTTCAATTCCCAGAACCCCTATTGCAGTTCACAACCATCTGTAACTCTAGTTTCAGGAGACCTGATGTCCTCTGACTTCCAGAGGTACCAGACACACATGTGGTACACTGTACATGCAGACAACACATGCATATACATAAAAGAATAGTTTTTAAATCTTAAATAATTTTTAAGAATTCCATGGCCTTGGGTCTTCAGCTAGAGCAATGAAAACACATCGACATGGGGACCAGATCTGCCAGTCATCACAGAAGCATGGCAGTGGAGTCCTCCCCAGTGGAGCACTCAAGCGAGACCCCAGGCTAGCCAGTGGGATCTCCAGGGAGCCCAGGTCTCTGGTCCAGACCTCTGACTCAAAGAAATTGTAAGGAAAATATGTGCTGTTTGAAGCTAAATTTACACTGACACAGCTGCATTCACCTCAATTAGGCTTCTTGGAACTGGACTTCTCTAGGAGTTCACACAAAGGAGGGCCAACATCAGAGGGCGTGAGGTCCAGGTGAGGTAAGTGAAGAGAGAGTGGAGTGACTGTTTCCTGGGAGCTGGGTTTACTGTTAGCTCTTCCAAATACGTTCTTCAAAGTATCGTTCACCACGTAAGAAAATATAGTGTGTCAATGTCTAGGATTATGGCTACCAAATGTTTACACTCAACCATAAAGAGAAAAAAATGACGGCACAGACCAAACATGCACTCACATGCACACATACATGCACACACACACACCCACGCACACACACATAAACATTTGCACATATAAGCACATATACCACACACATGCACACACATACAGTACATACATATATATAATCATACATACATGCACATATACACACATACAATGTGTGTGCATGCACACACACATGGACAAATATACAATGCACCTCATGGCTTACTCTTTATCACGTTTTTCACCAGCCCCTCTAATTAGCAGGCTCCATGTTGCTCCTTGAGAATGACAAAGCTGCTTTGTGATCATCGTTATCATCTGAGTCATGATGTCGTCTCGTAATTCCGGCATTGGAGACCCAAGCCCAGCCATATACTATTAAGAGGTGGGAGCGTCAGGAATAGGATTTGTGCTCTTACAAAGGAAGTTCAAGGCAGATGCTTTGCCTTTTCCACCATGTGCTTTCCCATGTTCAAGTCTGCTGCTACCGAGTTGTAGACATCCCAGCTTCCCGAACAGTGAGGAATAGATGCGTAATGTTTGCAAATTACCCAGAGTTAGGTATTTTGTTATAGCAAACTGAATGAGCTAAGCCAGTTGCTGTATCCCAGGGTCCTTACATCAATGCCTTGGTAAATAAATGGGCGGTAAATGCACATTATAATCCATGCACGTTCAGAAAATGTAATTTTTGTTTAAATGAAAAGGAGAGGAAATGAGCAATATTTGCCTCATTCTGCTAATGAGGGCCTCTTGGAATGGTCCGTCTTGTGACACCATATGCTCTTAGGGAGAGGCTGATATCAGCAACAGAGATAGAGAGCCATAGGTCAGATCAGTCTTTGGGTCACTTTAGTTGTCCAGCTTTTTCAAATCTTATGAGGTAGCCACTGCTTCATGCTGAACTATGACTAGTCAAAGCCCATGTGAGAAGAGGGGGTCACGGCCCAGCATGCTCTTCTCTGCTGGTGGTGGTTTTATTGCTATTGCCTTTAATTGTTGGTTTCTTTGGGGAAATCATCCTTAGCCACTTGTCCTTTTGGTAAAGCCTGGTTTAATTAATACAAGATAAAATAATCTGTAAGTCCAATTAGCCTGGCACTTGCAAAACCCAGCTCCTCCAAATATGTTGAAACCAAGTTGGGAACAAAGCACAAGATGGAGACCCCTACCTTCCCTCTGTATGACACTTGCACTCGTCCCAGCATCTGGAGAGAGTGGGCATCGTGCTACCATCTCAACACAGGACTGAGTGAAGGGATGGTGTGTTAAGGATGCTATCATTTTGTTTCTGTTGTGTGAGACGGAGTGTGCAGGCTAGCTTTTTGTCAAATTGACACAAACTAAGGTCATCATCAGAGAAGAGGAAACCTCAACTGAGGAAACACCTCTATCAGGTTGGCCTGCAGATAAGTCTAGGGAGCATTTTCTTGATTAATGATGAGTATGAGGGGACCCAGCCCACTGTGGTGGTGTCACGCCTGGGCAGGTGGTCCTGGGGTGTATAAGAAAGCAGGTTGAACAAGCCATGGGGAGAAAGCCAGTAACTTATATCCCTCCATGGCCTCTGCTTCCATTCCTGCCTCCAGCTTCCTGCTTGGGTTCCTGCCTTGGCTTCTTTTAGTGATGGATTGTGACTGGGACATGTGCATCAAACAAGCCCTTTCCTTCCCAAAATGTTTTTGGTCATGATGTTTGTCACAGCAACATGAGAGAAACAAATACATGTGATCTTCTTAGTAATCAGCTATGTCCTGTTAGACCCTGACAGGAGTCACAGGCACTCAGGAAGATGCTCTTAAAGTGCCAGTATCCCAAGCCCTATAGTATCAAGGAAAAGTAGATGGACTAGCACACCCAAGGGTGTAGAGGTTCACACTCTGTGTGACAGAGACTTGTGCTTGAAGCTTCAGAAGACAGGGTCTTAGAGATTCAGGCACTCAAGTGGAGGCTTATGGCTCTGGGTGTTAGCCAACAGTGGTCCTGAGTAGCTATTGTCTTCCTCTGCCTTCAGCATTAGTAAGTAGTGGTGGGAGGCAGCAAGCAGTGCCTGCTGGTGTTGCTGTCCTACCTCAGCAGGCTGTAGGTTCTAGGAATTTTAGCTCCTGTGGCAGCAAGAGTTTTAGATCTCAGATCTAGGGCATAAAATTTTAAAACTTCAGTGGTTCAAAAGATAGTAAAGTATTCTAACATTGACTGTAATGCATGGTCACTTGGGCTTGTGACTATATTACAAATCACCAAACTGCTTTTATTTTAAATAGATGAATTATATGACATCTGAACTGTATCTTTTAAAAAGCTGTTAAAACTTAAGCAGATATTATTTTTTACTTTCTAGGGTTTCAGCAACCATGACATAGCTTTGGTAAATTCATGACTATGGAAAAATGTTACTGCTTTTGAAAATTCTGTGTAGAAAAGTTTTACACAGTTGCCTTCTCATATGGTGTTGATGCATTTCCTCTGAAGGCCACAGGGAAGGAGTAACAGATCTAGGCAGAGTCTGACCAGCCACATTTGTCGTTAATGCCACTGCCCACCCATCAGTATCTGTGGCCTTTTGCATGTTAGATCTCATTTCAATCTAAATCCTGTGTGTTGAAAGCTTATACTTCCTACTTGGACTTCCTGCCTTGTGGTGGGCTGGGACGATGTACCAAGGCCTGACTGAGGAATGATGACCGGGAATCACATGACTTGCTAAGCAATGAGTACTGGCATGAGACTCTCCGGAGTTTGCTTTTTTTCTTTCCCACAGTAACGAAACACATTCACATGGGAGCGGCTCTGCTGGTCAGGTCCAGATGAAATAGAACAGACCTGAGTAGCAGGCAGCAGACAGTTGGACTCAAGAAGAAAAAAATCTGTTATTGTAAGCCACTATCATGTGGGGAATATTTGTCACCACAGCATAGCCTTTGTTGACTGATACAACCAGATACGACAAGATAATCTCTTGAAGATTTTCTGTTTGAGCTTGAAACATGCACTCTGTCGTATATCAATGGTTTATTTTAATATGAAAATTCATATCTTCCCAAATTTTCAACAAATTGAGGCTATAGGAAGAAACAGTTTATCTGTTGTTTTATATATCTCCTGAAACTATTTCTGATGAATACATAACCCAGTTTAAGAAATAGGGTGTTTCAATCTTGGGATCAAATTCTAGACCCCAAATCCCAAGTGAGTCAATGTCAAGACTTTGAAGAATCATTCATATGTATTTGAACAGTCTTTATCTAGCACACTTCGGTGAGCAGATGTAAGATTACTCTCTGTCTCACTAGGTATCTGCTGTCTTATAAACGAAGACACTGAGAGTCTGTCAAGACCAACAGGAATGGAGGCAGGATGCTATAGTTTGAATCTTGAAGGCTCCCAGGTTCCCAAGATCTATATGTCAAAGGCTTGGGTCCCAGTGTGATGCACAGGAAGAAGGCAGAATCTTAGCTAGTAAGGAAGATGCTAGGATTTTGGGATAGCACCCTTGAAGAGACTGTGTATCCTTGTATCTTTCCCTTTCCCTTCTCAGATCCCAGTCATGAGGTAAGCAGTATTGCTTCATCATGTGTCCACTATTGCAAAGGAGGCCCTGGAGTAAGAGGACCAACAGCATCATGGACTGGAACTCCCAAACCATGACAAACTAAATCTTTTCCCTCTATGCCTCAATTCTCTCAACTGACTAACACCTGCTCTTGCAGTTCACAGGACAGCATATGATATTGTTAGAGCATTTTTTTTAAGCCTCGGCTTCCTCATCTGGAACTCGCAAAGTGAATTGACAGTAGCATTTATTCCAGGCCGAGAATGTGAGAACAGGAGGAAGTGAGGAGCCGGGACTTGTTGAGCTTGAACTATAGCTAGCACAGATTAATTGCTGTTCCTACTACCTGAGATGATATTAAAATTGCCAGGTGGACAGTGTGAAATGCTAACAAGAGCCGGTAGTCATAGGATCCAATGGTATCTGAAGACACAGGTGAACACTCCTAAACCAACCAATCAAATTAAACATTAGCTTATTCTTTCTAGAAAATACATTGAAAAATGGGCATATGCTCAGGATCTGTGGTCATGTATTAGAAAACCCAAGGAAATAAATAGAAAAATTTGCATAACACAGTGTACAAAACAGAATGCCCACACTCAGAGCATGAATTAAATCAAGTTTAGCAAATCTTACTGAGAGAACATCAGAAGTTTTCAAACATTATCATTGGAATTCACACAAGGAACATATGGTATCATGATTCAGCATACACACAGATGCTCAGCTACCTACAATCTTTATAAAAATTCTGATCTCTACTGATGGCAATATTTTTTTCTTCCGTACAATATTGTACTTTCCCATTCTACTTTTTAAAAATATACATCTTTACCCACTAAATATTTAACTCCCCATGGACTTCAGCCTACAGTTTGAAAAATAATTCCCCCATGTATGGTGTTTATAAAATTTTTCTTATAGTTCATGTTCACTGATACGGAGAAATACTCAGAGTATACTGACAAATTTAAAAGTCTTTCACAACATACAATGAGAAATGTTCTCCAGAGTTGGCTGTGTGTCAGTGTAATCTCAGCCAATTAGAAAACAGCCAAAAATAATATGCAGTACAACAATGGTCTTCAGAACAGAATGTAGGTACATTTAAGGATAATCTAATGTTCTTTTTACTGGGATGGGGTCAGGCATGCAGGGCAGAAGCATCTCTCAACAGCCATGTGTACTCATGTTACGCAATGTTCACACCCACCTTAGTAAGTTAAGAAGAGTATGTGAGCCTTTAAAGAACTGGCCAATGACCAATTCTAAATATCTCTGCCCATCTTGTATGTGACAGAAGCCACAGGCACCGTGATGGGCTGTTTTTAAATAGGTGAGATGACTTGAGGGGGCTCATGTCACCAACCACAGCAGCTCACTAACTACTGCCAGCCACAACCTGCCACTCCACACCACCATTTGGCAGCAGCCCTAGGGTCCCCCACAGCTTCTGCAGACCTGGCCAAAGAGACCACCGCCACCAGGAGAGGGCTCAGATTTCCTGAGTTTGGAACCATGTTTTCAAACTGCACATCAATCGACAGTGGGTAGTTTGCCCTAAGAAGGCTGGTTGTCTTCAAGGCTGTGGTCCCTGTTGACATTGGCTGGCCAGGCCAAAGAAAGAAGGGACTGATGAAGGCAGTGAAGACAAGAAATCAGTAGCCACTGAGGACTGAAGTCTGGGCTTGTAGTCTATGGTGTGGAAAGCCTGGCCATAAACAGCACAGATGTAATTTTGTGTTCTCATGTATACGTACAGTCAAGGCTCATTAGCAGCTGCTATGCCTATTTCCTCAGCTTCTGCATCAGCCACACAAGTTGAGAAGTTCAGTTGTAGTAACCAATTAAGTAATAACACTCTCAAGGTTACTGTACAGGCTACTTAAAGAACATTCAGATCCTTCCCTCTAGACAGTCTTAGGACCAGAAATGGTTGTGTAGTGACATACTCTGCACCCGTGTCTCTTCACTGTGACCACAACACTTGACAGAAACAACGTAAGGAGGAAGGATTTATTTCAACTCACATTTTCAGAGGTTTTGGGTCCAATGTGATGGAAAGACATGGCTGAGTGGCTCAGTGGATGGCAGTGGGATTGTGTGGTGGAAGCTGTTCATAAAGCCCTTAGACCGGGAAGCACAGAGCAAGGCTGGAACCTGGGGGTAGGGTCAACCTCCAGAGATCTGCCCCCAGTGGCCTGTTGTTTCAGCCAGATTTCACCCCCTAAATGTTCCATGGTGGTTATAACAGCATTACAAGCTGGACACAGAAGATCCGAAACAGAAGCCTGTGGGAGTATTGAGGGGAGGGGTGTTTCAGCTTTAAGATAAGGCACCACAAAAGGAAAATGTGTCTGGTTGGCACACCTTGCTTTATAACACACTTCTACGCTTAGGATAAAGGCCCAGATCCCTGAGTAAGACCACCATAGCCTATATAATTTGGTCCCAGGCTTCCTAGTTCTCATCTTGAAAGGGACACATAGTCTTGTTTATATTTCCGACCCCATGGCTTCCTTGTCATCTCTGAACAAGTCAGCACTTCCCCATCTAAAAATCTGGTACCTTTTGCAAAGCACTTTATTCTGCATCGAGGATCTGCACAGGACACCTCTGTCCTGGCCCGCCATGTTCTTCATGTTGCAGCATCCTGCTCTATGATCCATGCTTGCTGAGGCTAATGCTGAGCTAACTCTCTACAGGGAGCTCCCAGGGCACTTTGCTTCTCTGTCAGTTCCTTTTCACATTGCAACCATCTGAGAGGAAAGAAGGATGCCTGGAAGGATGAGAAGCAGTGGGGAGCAGGAGACCAGGTGACACCCCCCTAAAGGGAAAAAACCAGAGAATACTGATAAGGATCTGCAGAATAGGGAGATTGTGACTACTCGGCTTAGTCACTTGGCTGCTACATCGAAACTCACCCAAAGGGGTTGGTTGGTGGTTTACAAATGTCTCAACCTAAATGAGATCTGTTGAGGTTCTTGGCAAAAAAAAAAAAAAAAGAAAAGAATAAAAAAAAAGAAAAAAAACCACCAGCAGCAAAAGCCCAAAGAAACGGATAACAAAACACTAACCAAACAAAACCAATCCATCTCTGGGCCAGCTCAACTTCTTCCCAGGAAGGTTCTGTTCCACCACTCCTGGGGCTCCATGGTGGATTAGGGCTCTTTGGACCTTCTCAGCCATTACTAGCTCTCAACCCTTATTTTTCTTGGCATGGATTGATGTTCTCAGAGTGTTGATTGGAAGGGGTATTGTAGCCCGTATAGTATCCCATATAATATATAATATATATTATATATATATTATATCCCTACATATTATATATATATAATATCCCTATACCTTTTGGGATACTTTATTGGGTTCTGTTATTTACCACCCTTTTCAACTAGGTAGGAGAGAAAGAAGGTTAGATCAGATCTTCCCAAGACCTATACGATGGTTAACAGTGATATGACAATTGTTAGTAGTAATGAACTAATATGATAGGTATTGATATGTTATTATCATTAGCTCTTCAGGGCTGGAGACCTACTCCAAACTCACATAGCTAGATCTGGCAGCACCAGGATACAAACTGGATCCATGTAAAGCCTGGGCCTGGGCCCTGGGCCCTGGGCCTTAAAGCTGGGCCAAAAAGAAGGGTAGGAGATGGGAGATCCATCCTCCAATTCCACCCCTACCCCTTATACAGTCACAGACAATCAATATGGGCTTACATTTTATGAGACAAGGAGTTAACTTGTTCAATTACGGGGGAGACAGCTCTATTCTTTCGTAACAAGTAATCTGAGTAGGGAAATCGATCCTGAGAGGCCCCATGCACGCTGGCTAATTTTATATTATCCTTAGCCAATGGGTGGGCATCGAGTAATGGAGTTGTTGTTACAGTTCATTATGGAGGGCGGGGATCAATAATGGGACAATCTGTGGCTCAGCATCGCAGCTGTGGTAGTGACAGGCAATGGGGCTCCATGAACGGGGAGCATTACATTCACGGTGCTCTGCTCCCTGCTCAAACACAGTCACCTCCTCCATACTCCCGAGACAGAACCCTCAAGGGCCTTGCCACTGCCCGAGCCCCTTGTCCCCAGCACATGGAGGCTACCACAGGCACAGGAGACTGAAACAGAGAACAAAACCTCTGGTCTCACAGGGCCAGGCTTGTGAGCACCACCCTCTCCCTGGCGGCCCTTGGACAGAGTGCAGGTTTGGTCTGGCAGGGAGTCCTCGTTGGCATCTTGGTAACCCCAGTCACTAATTCCTGTTTTCCATCTTAGACACAGGCTGAGTGACAGACAGGTGTCTCTATGTATTCAGGGCTGAGAGATGCTGTCCCAGCAATCCCTGCGACTGGCTAGGATTTTGTCCCCTGGGGCAGTGGCCTCAGTTCTCAGGCCCACTGCTGACATTCCAGCTGTTCCAATTTCCTCCCTGGTAACGGGAGCAATTTGTACCAATTCAGCATTTTCTGCCCCCGTCTTATTTGTGCCCCTCCAGCATTTTGGAGGCTGTTCTTATTAGTGTATGGCGGCTGCCCTAGGCTCCACTTTTGCCTGTGCGAGCAGGATTATCACAGACTGTACAAACATCCGTGGGCATTTTACATGCATCGTCTTCTTTAGCCCTCAGGGTTGATTCTGGTCTTACTATAGTTTCCACGTGGGGAAACTGAGGCTCAGAGGGAAAACATTGTGCTCTGGACACATAGGCCATGAAGACTGGGTTTTGAAGCTGCCTTCCTCTGTACCTCTCTAGCGCTGAGGGGTATTCCCAGAGGGAGGTGCCATTTCTCTGTGTCAAGATCCTGTGCTCTCTTGAATATGCTGGTGCCGGGCATACTCAGGACACATATTTTTAGTAAACAAGGTACCTATGCCTTGTTTGGCATAGGTGATCACGAAGCAATCTTAGAGTCACCCCGCCATGTGACCTGGAGAGTGGCGACAATGTCCCTTAGAGAGGGACAGATTTAAGAAAAGGGGCTGATCCATAATAAGCGTAAGTGTGGCAGGCAGCCTCCTGCAGCTGAGATTGCAACTAGACAGAAGAAAAGCACAGGTGCCAATCGACACCCATGGCCTCTGTGTTAAAGGCCGACTGCGCCAGACGCTGGGCAATTGTCTGTTGAGTACATGTAAATGTGTTTATATGTATTCTGCATGCTCTATGCATATTAATTAACTCTCACAGCAAACTTTGGGGGTGTGCATAATTGTTGTTCTACCTCACAGATGAGGAAACAGATGCTTGGGAAGGCTGACGATCTTGCTGAATTTGAAGCCAGGCCCCACTGTTCCAAATACTCCAAATGTTACTTTTGACAAAGCTACTCTGGTCTAGAAAAGGGCAGAATGCACCTAGAGTCCTCTTTCTGGGTGAAAATCTCATTGGCCAGGATTGTAGCTTGAGGGGAAAGGTGAACTTGGGTACAGCTGTTCCCTGTTGGAAAAGAGAGGACACTGGACAGGGTACCCTGTTCCCACGAGGGTTTTGGATAGTGGAATTACAGTGGTGCATGACACAGGTAGGTGGAGACAGGCCTGAGTTAGGTAGCTGAGACACCAATGGGATCCAGAAGGACCTGGCTAGCAGACCTTGTATAGGCTGAGTGTGACTCTCTTAGTTACTGTTCTATTGCTGTGAAGAGACACCATGACCAAGGCAATGTAGAAAAGAAAGTATTTAATTGAGTGCTTGCTTACAGTTTCATCTGCTTAGTCCATGATCATCATGGCAGGAAATATGAAGGCAGGCAGAGTAGCTAGAATCTCACTTCCCATCTAAATCAGCTAAGGATTGCTCCTCCTGTGGTTGTCGGGTCTCCTGCCCTGTCTTTAGCAATTCACCAGGGACCCTCTAGCAGCCTTCCCATGAAGAGGTGAGAAAAGAAGAAGTACAGGTCAGCTGGGGACAAGGGTGACATTTGATCTGTCCAAAGGCCCAAATGAAGAACACAATAAAACAAGTTGATGGAATCTTGGAGAAAAATCTGTCCTGCAGAGTCTGGATCTTTCCCCAGACATACTGATATTTTCTTGGGGTCTCAAGAATTTCTTACTCTATTAAAAATACTGGTTGGAAAGAGTACACGTGGAGGGACCCACGGCTCCAGCTGCATATGTAGCAGAGGATGGCCTTATCTGGCATCAATGGGAGGGGAGGCCCTTGGTCCTGTGGAGGGTTGATGTCCCAGCATAGGGAGATACTAGAGTGGTGAGGCGGGATTGGGTTGGTGAGTGGGGGAGCACCCTCATAGAGGCAGGGGGATGGGGGACGGGTAATGGGATAGGGGCTTTTCAGAGGGGAAACCTGGAAGGGAGACAACATTTGAAACGTAAGTAAATAAAATATCCCATTAAAAAGTATTGGTTGGGTTGGGGACATATGTGTTCTAGCCATGATTCTGTTCCCGGAGCCCGATTCTACACCAGAGGGTATGGAAGGTGAACTTTCTCCCAGCCTTGGTGAACACCCAGAGCTCTGAAATCCCTCCTGTTATCTAGTGCTTGTTGCATGCAATGTTAATTGGTCCACAAGAACTCAATGGGGAAGTCAAAAGTCCTGTCCAACACACAGGGGACAGAGGGAGGAGTCAGGCTCTAAAAGGCCTTGAGATAGAAGACATGGCTTGATTGGCTTTTCTCTGGGTGCTGATTCCTTCGTGTTGGGACAGCTGTTCTCAAAGTAAGGCTTGGAGATTCCCAAGGGTTCCCCTCAGAGTGCTACTGAAAAGTGGCTTGCTTGTTGTGCTGCCCCCCTCTGATAAGTGTAAGGGATGTTTGCCAGAGGCTTTGTGATAGGAAATGGCACAGGAGATTGACACTGGAGGAAGCTAGGACCCAACTGCCATCTGTCAACTGAGAAGCTGTGGGACAATGTAAAACAATTCTGCACACATCACTTAACCTGTTCTTATTACCTAAATATAAAATGGTTTCATTATTGCTATTTTAATAAAGTAGTAATTATATCTTTTTAATTTTTAATTACCATAAGTAAATTTCAGTAGTATGGTATCAAACTCAGCTGAAGTTTTTCATAGTAATAACTACTTTTAAAAGAGCCAATCCCCGGTGCACCAGGAACAATAAAGAGCAGAGGAGTCCCAAGATCAAACTGATTGGGAACAATATATCCAGAAATCTTTAGCTTATGGATCCTAGTAGGAAAACCCCCACTCCCCTCCATGAAAAGGAAGGTGGTTGAGCAACCATGTTCTGGCTGTCTCTGTAGCTGGACTGTCTTTGTAGTCTAGGTCCTGCACATTGCTTCAAGCCCAGTCTCTGAGAGAGGGGTTATTTGAGTGGGAGGTCACACCCCAACACAATACTCTCTATACAGAACATAGGTGGAATTTGCCTTGGTTTCCTTCCTAGTTGCTGTGACAGGATACTCCTGTAAAAGCAACTTGGGGGACAAGGGATTTGTTTTAGATCGCAGTTCAGGTGACAGTTCATTGTTGTGGGGAAGTCACAACAGTAGGAGCTTGAGACAGCCAGTTGCATCACAACCTTCATCAGAAAGAGAGCAGAGAAAGAAGACCAGTGTTCAGCTTGGTCTCCCCTTCTCCCCAGTCCAGAGCCCAGAGAGCATGAAATGCATGAAATGGTGCCACCCATTTAGGGAGGATCTTCTACCTCGATTAACCAATCAGAAAGTTCCTCACAGGCACACATAAGCCAACCAATCTTGACAGTTTCTCCTTGAGAGTCCCTTGCTGGGTGGTTCTAGACTGTGTCAAGCTGACAAAACTAACTGTCACACTCAGAGACCTCCAGCTAATACCAGATAGTGATGCTTTATGCATCAACTCGAGTCTGACACTGTCTACCCAGAGTCAGAGTTGCTCCTGCTGGTTAAAGACTCAGTCTCAAAAGACTGTCCCCTCCTCAGGTGCCCATTAAAAGCCTTGGGTTGTGGCCTGTGCCTCTATGATCAAACTCAATGTCCAGCTACCTATCCTTCCTCAAAGGTTGGGGTATAGTGGTAAGTCTTCACCATCTGCCTGGACCTTTTTTGGTGACCAGCCACCATCTTAAGGCTATCTAGGGTCCCCAGCTTCAGGCAACCCACTAGCAAATAAAAGACACTCACATGTCTAGAGATTGCCAAGGATTTTATAGGCTATTCCAGGAACAGGTATATGCACATATATCTTATTGTAAATTATACCCTCATGGAAAGTGGAGAGTTCAAATATGGCAGAATTCAGAAGCGACTTGACAATGGAAGCCATGGTTTTCACGAAGATTTCCAGAATGATGTAGCTGTGATGGTGACTCACGGTGATACATCCTTGGCCTAGCTAACAGGATGTTCCTCTCTGTCTGGGATGTTGCCTAGTCTCCCTTCTCTGACTCATTTTCTAAACTTCAGGTAACTGCTCACCTGCCTGGCACTGTGTGAGCCTGAGCAGCTTTCTTGCCATTTCAGAGCCTCTGTAGACACTGTATAGAAATCACCTCAAAGCACCAGTGGTTGAGTTAGAAAGAGTAGATAAATTAATACACACAGAGGACTCAGTGATAATAGGTGAGAACATGTCAGATCAGAATGAGGATGGTGATGGTAACCATGACAATCATGAAGCTGATGATGGTCCCTCTGGAATGGTCTCCTGAGGCCAGCTCATCTGCTCCATTGTGGAAGCACTGATGCCAGTGAGGATGGCCTTGACCATTTATAGTTTGGCCCTTCATCCTGACCACTATCTGCTTCCTGGTTCACAATATTCTGTGACCATCTGCCTCAAGCTCTGGTCGCCATGCCTTGCCTATTGTGATGAACTATATCCTGTCTTAAAGCATGAGCCAAAACTTTCCCTTCCTTCCTTAAGTAGCTTGTCAGATATTTAGGCAGAACATTGAGAAAATTAACCAATATAAAAAAATGGCTAGGAACAAGGGAAATTTGTACTCCACTAGGGCTATAGCTGGTGCTGGTTGGGAATGCACTGATAATTCCTTTCTCCTTGATTCAGGCAAATCTGGTTTCTGTTGGAGATAGAGTTAGTAAAAAGACCAGGGTCCATTGCAACAAATGATCTCCGTGAAGAGCCAGCACATGCCTTATTACTGAGATCTGTAACTTTCACACAGTGCTCTGCCTCACGGTGTCTTGAATTTTTTGTTAGTTGGTTGCTTTGTTGAGTGATTCATTTTGTTTTCTTTGGGTTTTGTTTGTTATTTGAAACAGGTCACGTGTAACTGAAACTGGTCTGAAACTCACTATGTAGCCAAGGCTGGCCTTGAACCCCTGATCCTCCTGAATCCACTTCTCCATGCCTGGGTTTAAGATTTTTACTCAAATATTTACAGAAGGCTGGCATGCTAGGGAAATTCTATCTTCCTGATTCATGTTAACATTAATGCGCAACTTTTTAATAATAATAAAAAAAAGCTCTTTGTCTCTCCAAGACCAAGAATCCTTCTGGACACTGTAAGCTCTGTAGCCTGGGAAATAACACCTGGGCGTTCTGGGCTTCCTGAGTAGGGTGGCAGAGAAGAGTATGTGAGTGTAGTGACTTTATCCTCATTTCCTTCTCACAAATAAATACAAAGTCTCTGTCATGGGTTTGGGGACAATGACATATTGTCGCTGTGTGTAAGTGCTGGGCTGCATCCTTGTACCCAGTTGGGCCTAGCCAGGATTTCCCTTCCTCTTTCTCAGTGAGGTGACAATTTTCCAGGTGATTGCTAGCTAAACTTTGTCTCCAATAGGATGGTTCTAACTTCATGCCCATGAAGCAAGAGAAACACAAGTGAGCCAGAGAGGAATGACCAGGAGGAGGGAGCTGTGGAGAACAGGAGGAGAGGAGAAAGAGGGTGGAAGAGAAAGACAGTTGTCACAGGAAGGCTGGGCAGAGGGGGAGGAAGAGGAGATTTCCAGCTGTGGCACAGCCCTGAGTAGCCCTACTCCCTCCACTTCCGTTCCCAGCTCAGAATCTGCTCAGACTTCCCTTACTTTCCAGAGGTGCCCAACAGTTCACACTTAATTACTTCATAAAACACTGGAAAAGTAGAAGAGGAAGAGTTAAATGTTCTCCTAAAAGGAGGAAGCTGCAGCTAATCCCAATTAGGAGGAAGTCCCAGGCTATTGAAACGCTACAATCCAATTACATCAGGTAAAATGAATTACTCCTTTAATGCTGACTTATTATGAAGACACCTTCTTATTGCTCCCATTAATAATCTTTAGACATCATTTTAGTGCATATTGGCTGCAATAACATTTCTATTAGCATCATGGTGGAGCAGGGCTGACAATTAAAATAAAAAATAAATCAACCCGAGGAGCGAGCAAACGTAATTATAGTTCAGAAAGAGCTTTTATGTGCATTTGATTAGTCAATGGAACAGTGCCTCGCCTCTTGCCGTGAATATGTGTTTATCCCACACTTTGTGCACCTCTGTAGTTTGAGGAAGGGATGAGGGGTATGTGTACATGTCAGGTCTGACGAATTGGGGAGCTTGTCAGTAGGGTAACAATTCCCAGGTTCTAGCTTGCTGAGTGCCCCTGCCCAAATACCTTTCTCTCTTTGGGTCTTTAGCCCATTTCTAAAATTGGAAAAATTGTAAACTGTATATTTTGGCAATTATGCACAATTATGGCAAATTATAGTAAATTATGTCTAAGACTCTACACAATTGTTCTGGTCCAGTGGATGGAAGGATTCAAGTACTTACTCCAAAGGCAGAAACTTGCAGGGACAAGACTGATTTCTCTGGGCCCAAGGCTTGTGCCCACCAGGGCTGGTTATGAGGTAGCCTGTGCCCCTGGCATCTGGTGGGTGGAGAATGGGTCTGGAATGTTACAGAGTATCCTAAAGTATGCAGTACCCCATCACAGAGAGACACTCCACCACTCGGCAGCAACTCTGAGGCTGAAAAACAGTTCATACCAGCCTCCAGATCTTGTGTCTTCACACCACGGGGGCAGGGACTTCCCCAGCCACCTCAGCAGGAATCAAGCCTTGTCGGTCTCCTTGTGGGTGATTTCTCTCATGGACACAAGGTGCGAATTCAACAGACGACTCATATCTAACTAACTTACTGCAGCAACCACGATATTCTCAACATCACACATAAATACACCTTCAGTAATTTCCTACATTTGATATAATACACTTACACATATATAACCCTGGGACATGGGCACCCTCAGTTCCACTTTCTTGGGTCCCATTTATTTATACACACACACACACACACACACACACACGTACATGTATTCACGTCTATAAACAAAATACACAAAATTACACGACACATATATAATGCTATTTGCATATATAGTACTTTACATATACATATATAGTGCTTCCCATATATGAGGCAATACTTACTACTTTATATGGATAGAATGCTTCCCATAGAAAAATCTATGATACCATACACACACACACGTAATACCTCATACATATGTATAGAGATAGCTGTGTGTTGCATGATGATATTTAGATCAGTGATGTTCTTCACGTACTGTGTTGATCTTATAAGGTTATATGATGAGCGTACATGGCATACTGACAGCCCAGCCATCTTAGCCTGTGTAAGTTATACATTCTAATTCCCAATGATGTACTTTTCAGAACTCATCTCTGTGCTAAGCAGTGCCTGACAGCATGCGTGTATACAAAACCATAGGTATTGACATTTGCACTCTCTTGCCCTTCTAAGGTATCTTGTGAAATTGGTCAGGCATGCCGGCCAAGGTCAAGTAATTTCAGATCCTTGAAAGATGCACATGTTGAGGCCCTTGGGTAAATTGTCAATTGTGAGATTTTGCTGTGTCACCTGGATCCCTGAGGTTTCACAAAAGCTCTTCTACGGATTTCCCAAATGTAAGATAATTGAATTATTTTAGAAAAAATAGTTCTAGCTATTTTTTAAAACTATTTTTTTTAAAAAAAATGTCTTATAGCTCTGAAGATGTTGGATACTGAATGTAATACCCTTGGAGCCACTGAGTCACCAATATACAGTGTTCCCCTTCATGACTCTTCGTAGACAGAAGCTAAGCCTCACTGCAGCTGTGTGAGCAGAGTTGCCCAGAATTGTAAATTGTGTTACTCATGACCACGTACCACATAGAATCCAGGTATCCCTGATACTAACAACAGTTAAGACAAAGTTGAGTGCTATTAGCAGCCATCATTTTAAGTCTAAATGAGGAAGGTGTCTGTCTGTCATCTACTGGCTGGGGGTTGGGGGGCTGTGGGGTGGGGAGCTCCTTTCTCTCAAGAATGTCTTTGATTGACTCAGAAAGCAAATATTGTGGTGAAACTTTCATTTTCTACTGCCATGCAGTACCACACCTAGTGCCCACAGCAATACGAAACAATTTGCCTATTATCTTCTTTCTGGAGGTGCAGACTCTGGCTATAACCTCACCGGGCCAAGGGAAGCTCACAGGGCTGACATCAATGTTGTACACAGCAGTGGCTTCCCCTCCTCCGAGACATTCTCCCAAACTTAGGTTGTTTCTGGAGTCCTGTTCCTTGAGAGTTTGTTGAGAGGTTCTAACAGTGGAACAAGATACCATGTACCCTTGACCACAGGACAGTCCAAAGGATAGTTCCAAACTGACAACCCACGGGCACAGGCCTCAGGGACAGAGTCCATATCAAGACCCTTGAGCTGTCACCAGATTCCTGGACTTGCATAAATTAAATTTACAGTGCACTGTGGAATTGTTGTTGTTCTCTTCCTCCTTTTCCTTCTCCTCCTCATTTTCCTCCTCCTCTTCTTCCTCCTCCTCCTCTTCCTCCTCTTCCTCTTCCTCTTCTTCCTCCTCCTCCTCCTCCTCCTCTTCCTCCTTCTCTGGAGCACAAGTTCTCATTAGTAAAGCATATGGTGTCCCATTGCAGGTCTGTAGATGCATGAGATCAGTAGTTAACTCTGAGAAAGCACTGGGCCTGGATTGGGCCCTCAGGCATACTGTGTACCACTCTCTAGAGTGGTAGTTTTTTACAGTCTTACTAATGCCACTCTTCTCAGAGGAGCCAAGATTCTGAGTCCTTAGCAAAATCTGCCGCCCCTCTACTACACAAGAACTCTGTCAGAACAGCACAAATGAAGCAGAAGTCTCCAGAAAGTATTTCACACTCTCGCTAGTGCCTTGGCATCCTCAGCATGGAATGAACTTTGGTTAAAAGCAAATCTAAAGTTAGAGCTTCATGGTTAATAATAGAACACTAACCCAAACTTCCTACTTCTGCAATAGAGTGAGTCAGGAGACTTCACTACATATTTGGAAAAACACAAAACATCATCCTGGTGTCTTTGGAGTAACTATTTAAAAAGTTCCAACCACTCTATACTATAGGAAACTCATAAGAACAGGAGCCAGCTCTTCGCCATCTTTCTTTTTGTTAACATCTCCTGGGTGCAGTTGTGAAACATGAGCAAATCGTTGTTTGAGGTTTGCTTACAGGGCCACCTTCCCCTGCCCTGCTGAGACTCACAGCGTCTGCTGTGCTAAAGACCACAGCCTAACCTAGGGGTCTGGGAGTGGTGAAGGAGTACATAGTTTCTGGCTGGTGGACTTCCCTCGTCTTCCCAATGTGTCAGGCTTTATGAGCAACAGAAACTTGTTTAACATTTTTTAGGATTAGATTTTTTAAATTTTAGTATGGGCACATGTGTGCCTGCGCAAGTGTGTGTGTGTGTGTGTCCATGCATGTGCGTAGGAATGCCACATGTGTAAGATTCCTGAGCTAGGTCCTAGGAACAAAACTCAAGTCCTCTAGTAGAACAGCAAGGGCCCTTGGCTCCTGAGACATGTATGTCTTTAGCCCCTTGCTTTTAAATTTTAAATATTCAATGTAGTCTCCTTCTTCCTCAGACTACAGTTTACTTGGGTGCTTCAGCTCAGCCTCTCTGGGAACATTTCTCAACTTCCCGTTAACTATCTGTTTCGCCAAAAAAAAAAACAAAAACAAAAACAAAAAACAAAAAACAAAAAAAAAAAAAACAACCCAATCATCTCCAAACTAAGCAACTTAGGAAGACACTGCAGTATGTTACAGAGTTCTGTAGTCTGGCTGTGCGGCCTTACAGCCGCCTTCAGTCTCTTCCCAAGGTGGCTGTCAGCAGGGTGAGGGAGGGAAGGACATGGAGGGGGGAGGGGGAGGGGGAGGGGTCTCACTTCCTGTTCATTGGAGTATCTTCACTGAACCGTGGTTTCTGCCAGGCTGAGTGGGCTGAGAGACAAAGCTAGAAACATTTAAGAGACTGATACTAACCAGTAACCAAGATAGAAGATGAAGGGTCCCTGGAAGGCAGTGATGTCACTCTCATATCATGGAGTAGCAACTGTATCAATGTACTATGGGAAGGAATATAATACACGTGACGCCCAGCAGGCGTGAGCATTTGAGCCCATCTTAGAGGCTAGCTGCCATCGTGTCTCAGTTTACTCATTTCTAGAATAGGCTTATTGGAAATTAAGTTACTTTATTATAACAAAACAAAATAGAGCTGGGATGTAACACACATTGAATAAATTATTGCTATTCTCGTTTCTCAGTTGCTAAGTGACAAAAAATTAAGATGAAAATGTGCTGCTGTAAAGTCACTACAAGTCTAGGCCACACAACCTAGTAAAGAGACTAGGAAAAGAAGCCGAGCTTGGTGATCCGTAGCTGCAGTCCAAGCTTTGTTTAGGAGGATGATAAGTTCAAGGCTAGCTTGAGCTATACGGTGAGATACTTTGTCCCAAAACAATAAGCATATTTAGATCAGAATAAAACTGAAGAGAGCCAAAATATAAAAAGAGAAATAAGACTGTAATTAGGATGGTCTAGCCTTCTAATTCCAGTTATGAGCTTCTACTGGGGGTATCTTTAAAAGATGCATATGTTTTTTTTCCCAAAATATCTTTGAAGGCTCTAGAGCAACAGCAAGCATCCTGGATTATAGGGACCAATGTCCCAAAGAGGGAGAGCCTCCTTAACCACTCCTCTCTTTTCGGACTCTGCTGGATTTGGGTGGGAGGAATGGAGAGACTGAGGTCTCAGAGTGTCTCATCACCTTATTGGGTTCAAGTGATCTCCTCTACTGCCTGACAGATGTTAAACTTCCTGAAAGAAGAATTAGCAGCCAGAGCTTCTGTAATTTTTACATACTCAGTAATTTTCTCAGACGTCCAGGAATTAAGTCCGACAGAATAAAAGACAATAGATATTGGAGTTATCAGTTATGTGCTTGGAAGTGAGCATGCTTCTTTTGTTAAAGGAATCAGAATTTTTTTTTTAAAGGCAGGTTTGAGCGGATATCTAGGATCTAAATTTAAGAAGTGAAATGAAAATTCTAGAAGTGGGAAATGTAATAAGATGTGTTTATTAGAAACTCAGCACATAGATTAGATAAGGAGATTAAAGACAGTGGAAAAGAAGCACCCTTAGTGTGGATGGGCTGCGTGGAAGAGGGGAGGGAGAACAGAGGCAAAGCAGCATCTTGAGAGTGACAGAATGTGCCAGAACTGGAACACACAATACGATATCTTCAAGATATGCTGAGGCAAGCAGAAAATCAAGCAGAATTAAATGCAAAGAAAAGCAGCGTGCCTCCTCAAATAAATGCTAAAGCCTCTAAATGAAGAGAAAAGGTGAAAAGCACCCAGGGGGACATCTATACATGGCACTACCCATTGAGCTGCCTCTCAGGAGGCACCCTTGCAGCAATTCTGTTTATTCAATTACATTCGAGAGGAAGTAAGACTGCCCTTTAATACAGCTGGCAGTACATGGCCAGAGACCATCAACTGGCCTGACCAAGACTCAAACCCAGGACTGTGCATTCAGAATCAAGACCCTGTGACATTCTATGCTAACCTCCCAAAGTCACTCTACTCTCTGTCTCCATCCTTTCACCTGTAAATTGCCCATCTCACAGATGGTTATGAAGACAAATAGGACCCACCATACCACCGTGGCCTGCGGTCTGAGGCTCCTGCTTTGTTAGGTACAACGCCTCTTCTCTAGAAAGCCTTCTCCAACACCACCGCTTCAGGAACCTTCTACACACCTCTTCTTTTTAGTTCCATAGCCCATTTCTTCCCAACCTTCCCCAGTTAGAAAGACTGGTAGGGTAGAGGTCTTACTGTATACTCCCAAACTCTGAAAGATAGTTGCCAGACTCTGTACATATTGATGTAGTGGTGGTGTGATGGCCCTGAGTGATTTTTTTTATTATCTACTATTTCTGGGTGCTGACCCATGTGTCAGGCTCTGTCCTGTGTTTATAATATTCCCACAGAGTCTTCATATAGTCCTAAGGAGACACTATTGTTACACTCATTTTATCTTTGAGGGGAAACTGAGGCCTGGAGAAGTGAAAGAAGATATTCTGAGTCAGTTCGGAATTGACAGACCAATTAGAGCTTCTGACCACTGACCTTGAACCTCCAAAAGAACTGGATGCTCTCACACCCTGCTCTCAAGCTGAGGCCCAGGCTGACATACTACTCACTACACAGACAGAGTACCTGGGGCCTATCAGCAGCCAGCTACTCTGAGAAACCCGCCTGAAAACTCAGGGCCGTAGGGTCTCCACATGAATCCTTCTCTCCCATCCCAAGATAGAAATCAAAAGCATATCTCTCGTCTCCATAGCATGAGGTTAAGGAGAGGGGAAAAAAATCCCCATCCACAGGTAGTTAAGTGATTATAAACTGTAAAAATAAATCAGCCTGATATAATTGCCCTGAGGAAAGATGACCAACATATTTAAAATGTCCACTCGGCCCCTCCCCCACCTCCATTCGGTATCGTCTAATTACCTTCACATTTCATCTCCATCAGCAAGATGACCTGTATTTCCTTGGTGAAGTGCCGGGGAGGGGCCTGGCTGAGGAGCAGAGCCCCTGGTGATAAATCAGCCTCGCCATTAGTGGTGAACTGCTCATCTCGGCTGCGCTAAATGCAGGATTTATAAAGATGTCTCTGCCATCCAGCCCAATTGTGGACACCATAATAAATTCATGAGCGGGTGCCAAGGTAGCACACTTCATTATGTGTGAGGCTCCTGGCCATTAATCTAGCCAGGCGGCGGGCAGGATTCCTGGGGAAGGAAGACAAATTTATGTGGCCCAAACTTACTCATTCCATTATGGATTTAATCGGCCCAGGCTGCTGGCTGTAGAGGCGAGGGGACCGTTTTTTACACTTTGGATCAAGTGTTTGTAACTCCCTGCTGTGTCTTATTTCTTCCATAAGAGCGCCCTAATTTTATCCTTCACTCTGCTCTCAGGAACATCTTCAAGAGCCCTTCAGAATCCTGGCCACTTACTCCAGATAAAATATTTATACAATCAATTGTCAAAGAGCATTCCCCCTTAACTGTCCTATTAACATGGAAATGCTCAGGTGCCGAAGGGCTGGGGGTTCCCCAACACTTAACTCTTTACTTCCCCATAACAGAAGTTGGTTCAGGACCCAGAAGAGGAAAGAAAACAGGTGCCAACATGAAAGGTGTGTGTGTGTGTGTGTGTGTGTGTGTGTGTGTGTGTGTAAAACACACATACTATTCTTACTGTGAGGGATGAAGACTCCTCAGCCCATCCATGGAACTGAATTCTCAAAACTGTATAAATAGAACAGTGGTTCTCAACTTATGGGTCACAGTGCCTGTTGGGGTCAAATGACCCATTCGTGGGATCTCCTACAATGATTGGGAAACATGGATTTTTATGTTATGATTCATAACACTAGCAAAATTATAGTTGTGAAGTAACACAAAAATAATTTTATTGTTGAGGGTCACTACAACATGAGGAACTGTATAAAAGGATTTCAGCATTAGGAAGGCTGAGAACCACTAAATAGAAGCTTCTAGATCACTATATGCCCATGGTGCTCTATAAAGTGAAACATTCCCCTCTGCCCTGTCAAGTCAATCAACAGTTGCCCTTCGAGTCACTTCTTGGTATACCATGATGGCATGATCCACTAAGCTCAGAAACCCTCCAGTCTCTCTCAACACAGGCACAAAATGCCAATCAACTGTCATTAACAAGAGCGTAGCAATACTTATGTTGCTTGTATCAGGTTTATCCAAAGCTGGTTCTGTGCTTTATAATAGTAAGCGGTTCTCAAACTTCTTAATACTGTGATCCTATAAGGCAGTTCTTCATGTTGTGGTGATCCCAGTCATGAAATTCTTTGCACTGCTATTTCATAACTAATATGGCTACTGCTATGAGTTGTAATATAAATATTAGTGTTTTCCAATTGTCTTAGGTGACCCCTAAGAAAGGGTTGCTTCACTCCCAAAGGGTTTCTATCCACAGGTTGCACTAGTAACTTATTTAGTTTCCATAGCAACTCTACAGTTTTTGTACCATTGTTATCCCCTTGAGTATGTTAGCTTTATGCTACTGTAGCAAAACACCTGAGTTAATCTATTTTAAAAAGAAGAAAGGCTTGCTTGAGCTCGTAATTTTAGATATTTTAGTATGCCCGGTGTCTTGTTGTTTGAGGTGGGGGTGGGATTATAAAGCTGTAAATCATGGTGGAAACATGTGGCAGAGCAGCTGGCAAACCTCATTGCCTCCAGGAAGCAAGGAAAAACAGGATGGTGCCTTGGTTCCCTTCAAGGGTGCATTTCCTGGTGACTTCTCAAAGTTCTGCCAAAATTGGAGTTAATCCATTAACACATGGGCTTTTGGGAAACATTCTACATCTACCTGTAACACTGGGGTCAGAGGGATGAGTAAATAAGTTGTAGAATGCACACTGGTGAGTGGTCCCATTCTTAACCTTCCAAATTCTGGACTCAAAGCCTTTCATGAGCATCATGATTCTCCTGCTGAGCAGATCATGGATGCTGTTGAATAATCTATACCTAGAGAGACTGACAAAAAGAGAAAAGGCATAGGCAGGTACCACCCTTCAGTGACCAGGCAGACCACCACCAAGTGCAGCCCAACCTGACCTGAGGACATGGAGGACTGTCCATCTTGAGACCTGTTTCTGGCACCAAGGCAATAAGAGACTTTGCCTGTCAATCAGCAAAAGAGGCATCAATCCCTTCCATAAGGACTGATGTGACCCACCCTGTGTCACAGAGTGTGTCAATCCTGGTGTCAGACACAGGGACACAGAGTCATCTGGGGGAGGACATACTTTCAGAAAGATAGACAACACATCAGCCCAAAGAAGGCAATAAGATATTCTGTGCCCATGTCACACAGACTTAAAATGTCAAAGCAAAGCTTGGGGAGAGAAGATGGTGACATTTTTCTGGGCTTTGAAAGATGCTGAGTGTACTATAAAATAGTCAAGAGGATGACAGTTGTTCACTCTGGGGTGGGGGTGGGGGTGGGGGTGGGGTGGGGGTGGGGCAGCAACAGCACAGGTGAAGATGCAAAACTGAGGGCCTCTATTTGCTACTCAGTAGCAACTACACGGGAAGGCTCTCCCTTCATTTACTGTGTGTTTCACGGCTTTTCCACTGGCATCCAGTAAAGCATATAGTTCTTACTCAGCAACTTAGTGCTATGTGTGAGTGGGTGTTCCAATGGACTGCCTCCAAGTGAATCTTGACTCAGTTCAGAAAGCACTACAATAACTCCTCTGTCATATTGGCAAATAGCATCCAAGAGTCTAACTAGATTCCAGAGGAGAGAACACATAACCCTGGCTCACAGTGAGAGGAATGGCAGTGTGAGACCATCTATAACCTGCTCATAGTTTGTTGTTCTTCTCCTAAAGGAATTCATGCCCATGATAACGTTCCTAGTACATCACAAAAATGGCTCCAGCTGTATATGTAAGGGTGGATAGCCTTGTTGGGCATAGGTGGGAGAGGAGGTGCTTGGTCCCGTGAAGGTTGGATGCCCCAGTGTTGGGGAATTTGAGTGCGGGTTTGAGGGTGGGGAGGTGGGAGTGGGTAGGTGAGGCCACACCCTCATAGAAGCAGGAGGAGGAGAGATTGGATAGGGGGTGTTTGGGGGGGATGGGGAAAGGGGATAACATCTGAAATGTAAATAAATAAAATATCCAATAAAAAATATACGCAAATGCCTCTGGGAGTTTGCCAGCTTTTCCTGACTTCCAAGGAGTAAGCCTGGGGTTTAAGAACAAGCTAAAATTCTCTTAAAATTTTAACAGTAGAAAGAAAACAATTCTTTTCAGGACAGGATCTTGCTATGGACATACCATTCTAGAACTCACTATGTGGCCCAGGCTGGTTTGAACTTGTGAAACTCTTTCCTTGGGCCCCTGAGTGCTGGGATTACTACAGGGGTATGTTATTGTACTCAACTTACATTCTTTTTAAGTATGAAAAATAAACTTTCCAGAAGACAAAGGAGAAGGAAAATAATTCTTGGGGGCTTATAGAAAATGATCAATAAATACATCATTTAATACAGAGCATGTAACATCCATTCTAAGAACCCATCCACTTACCAAAAACCTACAAAAGTACAAACGGTGTACTTGACGGATGATTATCCCTGGATCTATGCCAGATCTTGGGTCTCAGAAATGCACCTCTCAAGTTGACGAATTTTTCTTAACTTTCTTTAGGAAGGTGGTCTTGTGGACTCATAACCAAGTTCACCCAGTTGAGTGCAATGATCCTTGGTAGACGCCATCATGTGCAGGTGACCTTACAGCGCATTCCCTTGGGGCTGTAGATAGACATAGGCACTGGGAGCTCCATCGTTCTTCTTGGTGAGTGTGACAAAACAGGGCAAGTTCTGTCTTTCCTCTGTTGTGTTATGCTATAAGAGAAGGGCTCAGAGATCCTGCTGCCTGAGGCGCTGCCCTCAACCTGCAGAGCTAGTGAGGATGTGGGCTTTCTACAGCTCCCTTCCAGCCTTCTCCCCTCCCTTCATCATTCCATCACAGATGACCCCTTCCTCCATGACAAGCTCAGTGAGAAGGAGACATGGTGCTGTGCTGAATAAAATCAGAAATTATAAGTCTCTGAGGATGGGGTAATAGCTTTTGTGAATGTTTGACTATTTTGGAAATATAAGGAGTTGACAGAGATGTAATTCTGAGAGAGTTCCCAGGTCCATTCCTGCAGTGCATCATGTAAACAGCAACTCTGAATAATACGGTTATTAAAATATAACCAAAGATTTGTAGGAAACCAGTGTTTCCAAAGGACATCTCTTTGAGGGTTAATGAAAAAAAAATCTTCAAAGACTCACTTGTTTTGCGCTATCAAGAAAGTCTTGATTGAAAAAGAAAAGTTTACAAGCCGAATTCCCCAACAGAACAAAACCAAACAGAAACATTTCCAACACCACCCTCCCCCTCCAAATGATAGGAGCTCGGATAGTAAATGGACAGGTCAAAAGTTCTCATAAATAGTTACTGAGTCATAAGGGAAATAAAAACTTCCATTACGGACTGTTTAGAAAACAATAAAAGGCAGCCCAAACAACCCTTTGTCAGAGCTTGTGGGTCTCACCCAAAGCCACACTTGGAAAACAGAACAGAAACCAATGCATTGTTTTTATTATTTAAAAAAAGAAGAAAAATAGATTGATTGCAGTTTTATTTCATGAGATTAATAAATGAACAGCAAGGGAAAATAACACAAGTTGGATAAAACTAAGTAAATGAAATGATTGCATTAGCAGAGAGAGAGAGAGAGACAGAGAGACAGAGAGACAGAGAGACAGAGAGACAGAGAGACAGAGAGAGGGGGTAGAAAGCATATAACATGCAATCTGGCCCTTATAACAGGAAAGCCAGTTTTCTCTGGTAAATCCAATAATAAAAAGGAAAACAAGAGTAAACTCAAATCAAAGTAGAAATAAGAAAGGAAATATAACAAGAGCAAAGTTTTTAAATGAGCGAATGGCGTACGTTTTAGGCGTAAACATAAAAGTGAAGCCAAGGTGCTAACAACAGACTCTACAGACAAGAGAAGCCCCCAGGATGCAGAAAATTAAAAGTTAAAACATGTGAAACATACTCCCAGTATCTGTGATTGACAGCTCCAAATGGTGAGTAATAGGAATGACAGCGTAAGTAGTGGACAGGCAGCTCAAAGAATAAGCACCGTGAAGGCCCTGTCCACCCAGCAGAAACACTTACTACCAAGGCTAATGAAAAAAATAAATCTTAGAAACAATGAGAAAGGTATTTGAGGAACAATGACCAGGCATGGAGACAAAGCAAACTGCACTCCTCACTCACTGCCTCTGGGTTAACTTCTTAGAGAAGAAAATTTACAAGTACAGAAGAAGAAATAAATAAAATAAATAATTAAAATATTGCAGTCTTGGACTTACCCCTACTGCTATAAATGTATACCAGGAAAGTAATGATATGTGTGGACCAAGGGATATATATTCTAGGAAACAAGTCACTCAGACACGTAGCAAGAGACGAGGTAAATTTCTTATGGTACAAAATACATAAGGCATTTTGTGGTGCTGGAAATTATAGATATGGTGCAAACGGAACAGGCTAGACCTTGAAATGTGAACAGGCACTTGGGATTTTTTTTTTTTTTTTACATTTCTTGTTCTACTCCAACGTCTTCTAAGGCTCACTTGTTTGTCTTTCTGATCAGGTTAACAGTTGACGAGTAGCTGTTATAAATTCAAAGTTGAAAAGAAAATAAAAGAAAAATGTTCCGGTCCATTTTATAGCACATCAGAGCACTGTAAAGACAGCTTAGAACTCTGTAGTCAAGGTCACTTGTAACTGTGGATGCAGACATTTTCCAAATTTAAGAGAGCGAACAAATTGAAACCAGCAGTGTGTTAAAATATGAGAATGGTGTGCACAATATTATTTATCTCAGGGGCTAAAGAATGTCTCATAGTGGTAGCATCTACAAAATACTACATCAATAATTCAAAGGGTAAGAAACCAAATTATCATTTCAGTGGATGCCAAAGGGAATCTGATCAGATTCAACACCTACTTCTTAGTAACCTGGGAAGAGAGGCCTGATTTGCTCCTGAGGCAGGATGTGGTTAAAAACATATGTTCTGGCCCGATGAGTTGAATTCAGCTTCCCTACTTGCTTAGGGACACACTATGATTGGAATTATGTCAGAGGTTTGAGTAACTCTGTCCATTCAATTATAAGTAGAGTAATCAGGGCTGGAGAGATGGCTCAGCGGTTAAGAGCACTGGCTGCTCTTTCAGAGGTCCTGAGTTCAATTCCCAGCAAACACATGGTGGCTCATGAACTTCTGTAATGGGATCTGATGCCCTCTTCTGGTGAGTCTGAACACAGTTGCATTGTACTCACATGCATAAACTAAATAATTCTTAAAAAGAAACACTGAAGATTTAGGAAGGAAAAAAAAATCCCAAACAGTAAAAAAAAAAAAAAAGATTAGACCTAAAGTCAGATGAAGTGAAGTTTACTAAATTCAGAAGTAATGTGAAAAATAGAAAACTTAGTAACACAGGAGCCAAATCAGTTAGAACATAGTGTTGTACCAATGGCCCCAGGCACAAATGACAATATACATAAAACATGTAAGAATTGTGTTTATAATAAATATGCAGAGCTCTCTATAAAAAGCACCTTATCAGAGTAAATACAATGATATATGGATGAGATCAAAAAGACGCCCTGCTTCTAGGTGGGAGGAGAGGATCCTAAATGCATGCTGCCTTATTGAGGTTTGGTCTGTTGCTGTACACTGTAATGATAAATCCTGTATCCCAAGGTCTAGCTGCTTCAAGAGAAGCGACTTTAAAGCTGAAGGGAATAGAGGTAGGTGGGTTTTCAGTTACCTAGCTGAGAAGAATCACAGGTGAGGAAGAGAGAGAAGAGCACAGGAGAGAGGACGAAGCTGCCATGAGAGGAGATGGACCATGAGCACATGACCTGGAGAAACAGCAAGTATTTGGGGTACACCACAGGGGAAGTAGCCAGTCTACCAGTTAGAAAATTACACTAGAGGTTACCTCCAGTAATTGTCAAAGCCAAATAAAGTAACCATAGTCTGAGTCTCATTCATCTGTAAGCTAGACAGAAAGAAGTTTAAATTGGACCAACTACACTGGCTATTTCTGAATTCCGTGGCATGTCTCACATAATTCAAACCAAACTGTGATTCATATGAGAGAGCATGGATTAGCAATGCTTGCTTCGGTGACTTAGATGATTTTCTTAAAGAAGGCACAGGAAAAAATGATTCAGAGTATTTTTTAAGGGTGGAGAGAAGCAACAGGACTGACTACTTGACCACGTGTTCAATTAAAAACAGTAAGTTCTGTCTCAAAGTTTGTTCTGCTAAGTAACATCTTCAGTATAAAGTATCTTTTAAATGAATATGTTTCTGATTCTGAGTCTGCTGCATGGCCTTTTCAGGGGCTCTGCTCCACTTCTTATAGAAGTTGATAGGGTTCGTAGTAAAACAAAGCAGCATCTGGTTAGTTTTCCACTGAAAACTAAAGGTCATTGACCCCAAAGCTCCATATCACGTCTGCTTATACTTCATAGAACAGAGGTTCTCAGATGACTCCAGACCACCGAGCAGAGCTATGTAGGCAAGTATTACTTCATCCCCAGACACTAGATAAAATGTTAGTTGTTACAGATTCTTACAGAATAAAGGAAAAAGAGTAGCTGGTGCACAAACTGTATTGGATGAGAGTACTCTATCATGTCAGAAGATGAAGGAGGAGGAGGAGGAGGAGAAGGAGAAAGAGGAGGAGGAGGAGGAGGAGGAGGAGAAGGAGGAGGAGGAGGAAGAGTTCTGTAATGGAAAATAAAACAAAAACCTGCCAAGAAAGTATGTTCCCTGGGCTAGTGTGAATAAAAATGCTCCCCATAGGCTCAAGCATTGAACACTTGGTCTCCAGCTGGTGGCGCTGTTTAAGAAGTTTAGGAGGCTTTCGACGTGTGGCCTTGTAGGAGGAAGTGTGCCATTGGGGGAGGGCTTTAGGAATACACAGTCTTGCCCTATTTCCAGTTCACTTTCCTTGGTTTGTGCTTATGTTTGAAAATGTGATCTCTCAGTTTCCTGTCCTTGCCACCGAGCCTGCTCTTTTATGCCAGGCCCCTCCTCCATGGCAAACTTATAAACCCCAAGAACCGTAAGTCAAAAGAAGTCCTCCCTTTCTTAAGTTGTAGTCAGTCATATTTTATTACAGAAACAGAGAAGTAATTCATACATTAGTTTAGTAAACCATGTGTTGATTAGTTTTTTAAAAATTTACAAGTTGCAGGTAAGTATATACCACTATAGCATATTGATAAGGTAGAGCTTAAAATTTAGTTATCTTTATATCTGTAAATCATATTTATATCTGATTCAGAGAGAGAAGGAATGACTTATATGCAATTATTATAAGACTTAAATAGGAAAAAAAATAACAGATAAATGCAAAAAACAAGTATTTCCCCCAATGCAATAATTTTGTTGTAAATGCATGCTCACATGCATATATATATATAAAACAATAGGCTGGGAAATACAGCATACACCTGAATTTTGACAAAGGCCAATATGCCTCAAGATTTTATACAGAGGAAAAACAAGCAAACATTCCCAAAGGACAAACAAACAAAAGGTATTGGTCATTCTTACAAGAAAAAAATGCAAATAGTTGTAACAATTTTTAAACAGTTTGACTATACAAAAAAAATTAAAAATATATTCTTCTAGCTTTATTCTTAGAAGAGGAATCTAAAATTGCCATTTTAAAGAATTTGGTTTTTTAAATGTTTGTTGATTCTTATGCCTGAGTGTTTTGGCTGAGTGTATGTATGTGTACCATGTGTATGGCTAGTGCCTGTAGAGATCAGAAGGAGACACTGGATCCCCTGGAGCTGGAGGTATGGATGGTTGTGAGCCACCATGTGGATGCTTGAAACTGAAGCCAGGTCCTCTGCAAAAGCATCAAGTGCTCTTAACCACCGGGCCATCTCTCTAGCCTTAAAAGTTTTGTTTCCAATTATGAGTCTATGTGTCTATCTGTGTATGTGCATATATATGAGTGAAGGTGCCCTCAAAGGCCAGAAGAAGGTATCAGATGAGCTGGAGCTGGAGTTACAGGTGGTTGTGAGTGCCCAACATGGGTCCTGAGACCTAACTTCAGATACTCTTTGAGAATAGTACCTATTTTAATTAGAGTTACATTTCCAGTTCTTGAAACTGAATGATTTTGCTCCACACTAAAGGTTTTTCAGTGCGTGTGTGTGTGTGTGTGTGTGCGCGCACACACACACCATATGTGTGTATCATATGTGTGCAGATGCTCATAGACCCAGAAATAGGCACACTGGTCCTTTGGACCTGGAGCTACAGGTGGTTGTAAGCCACCTGACATGAGTACTGTGAGCCAAACTCTGGTCCAGAGCCGAGTTAACCCAGGCTCTGGTGATGAGCAGTATATGCTCCTAACACCTGAGCTACTTCTCCAGATTCTAAAATTGATGATTTATGCAAATTCTCATAAACTGAGCTCCTTTATACAGAAATTTAATCTTGTCATTTCTGAAAGAAATATAACAATATTGTTAAACACCTTAATAATTCTCACGGCTTTGAAGCCAGTTATTTCATTTATAAAAATTAATTCCAGGGAAGTAATCATCCATCTGTAGGTAAAATATATGCCAAGTTTTATTGGGCAACAATAGCTCCCAAACCTAAAAACAAACAAGAAAGCTGCAAAGAGCCTCGTGCTTCAGTATGGACTCTGATGGAGGAATGCCAGCTCACCCAGTGTAGCGACACCTCAGCTCACCCAGTGTGGCACCAGCTCAGCTCACCCAGTGTGGCACCAGCTCAGCTCACCCAGTGTGGCATGCCATTAAACTCTAAGCAAGTGTTTGTAAAGGCTCTTAACATGATACATGTTCATTTAAAACGTCTACATTTATCACAAATGCCATTTCAGACTAACACAGAGAAAGAATGAATGCACCAGACTCACGGTCACAGTCTAAAGCCATCAAAACACCCACTGTGGCCATCTGTAGGCTCGAGGGAATTTTCTTTTCTCCTCTGTACCTGATTTTCTCTAACAGAGGTACACTGCTCAACTTTTAGAAAGTTAATTTTTAAGCAATGAGAATATTAAAATCACTGCTTTCATTAACAAGATTCTAAATATGTTTTAAAATATCTTTAAATACACCTATCTATGGATGGTTTGAGATAAGAAAAAACTGGTCAAGGACAGATACTGTAAATGTATCACTGAAGACTTTCCTCGCTTTTCTATGTCTGTGGCAGACATCACTAATCAATCCCATCACTTGTCTCTGCTCAGGCTAAGGTGGTCCTTGGGCATACTCTGAAGAGCCAGTACCAGTGAATCACTTAGATTGTTGTCCTGTTTGGATGTTAAAAGGAGCTGCCAAGTACTGTTAAAGAGACTCGAATTGCCTTTTCTATCTGCCACTAAATGTGAACAAGTTCACATCCAATCTGTGCCTCAAAATCTATCTTTAAAAAATGACAGATTCTGACCAGTGCTTCCATGCATAACACCACGGTCACACTTGTCCGTTTCCCAAACTCTTGCATTTCTAAAAGTAGCTTTTAGCACTCTGTGAGTGCCAGTGGGCATCTCCATGGGCTGTTCTCTATCCTGGGGTTCTGAGTTTCCCAACAATAGTATGACTATCCTTGTGGACTGGGAGGTCCTTTGTATGGGGCTCTGTCAGTGTAGCTCCTTCTTACCAGGTGCCCCAAGAACATTTCCTGGATAACCAAGTGTCCCCTGGTAAACAAGGTGGCCTCTGGTTGAAGACTATAGCTGTTGAATCTTTTCCATGAGAAATAATTGGTTCTGTTAGAAGTTGAGATTTCTAGATAGTCACTATTCAGTAGAACAGGTGTAGTCAGGGATCTGAGAGTCTGCCTTCCATTTCCAGCTTCTCTGGAGATGAGGTCTAAAGTGTACGTCTTAAGCATAGAGCCAACAGCACCCAGTTCTACCCATTTACCACAGCACCACTTCCTGGAGGGGAAAGCCTCCACTGAAGAGTGTAAATCAGTCTCCGAGGTTGGTTGGGCTCTTAGCATAATGGAATGATTGACAGGTGGATATTTATACCCAGCTGACTAAGTGGGCAAATCAATCAGGTGGCGGCAATTTAGAAAGAAGGTGGTGGTTAAAATGAACAGGTTCCCTATCCATGGTGACCATTACTTCTAGTACCATGGAAGATTCTGGAAAGCCTAAGTGTAGATCTCTGTCTTGAGCTCTGTTGAGGTTTCCCCAGAGCCCTAGCTGTTGCCTTTCGTGGGCACTGCAGCTGGTTTGCTGGTCTCTGGGTGAGAAAACTGAGGGACAGGAGCAAAGCTTGCAAGCCGACTGCTGGCAACCAAGTCTGCTTTGCTGACATGTTCCAAGTGTTTAGTTCTTTGAATTAAACAAAGAAAAAAAAAACACCTCTACTTTTATCAGAGCCAGCGTGATTTCTAGCTTTCAGTTCATCATTTTGGGTTGAAGGAGATGTAACTCAATTAAAGACAGAAACATTAAATACATAGTAAACCCGCCACACACTGAGGATTTATAGGGGTATTGATTAACGCCATCAGTAAAGTATTTACCTTGATCAATAGAGAAAGGTGATTTAAATGGGAAGGTGTCTCCTATGTTCTGTCAGCCAAGGCATCTGGTAAAAGCATGCACTTTGTGTGATATATTCCTCAGTTTCCTCTTTTTGATTGTCTCTCTTCCTAGTAAAGTTCATCACCACATGACGCCCTCCCCTTCCACACTCCCGGCTTAGCTCCTGATCATTTTCGACTTTTCTAGGAGGGACAGAGCTGCGAACCTTGGAGCTCAAGAGGATATTTTGGCATTGTTTAGTATTGGATGGGATCTAGCTTCACAGCCCAGGTGGCCTTGAGCTTGCAATCATCCTACCTCTGTCCCCAAAGTGTTGGGGTTACAGCTGGGTACCACCACAATGGCTTATCAAAATGTTTTGTGTGGTTCTGGGGATCAATCCCATGGAGCTGGACATGCTTGGTGTGTAGTTTGGATGAAAATGGACTCCATAGGCTCATAGGGAGTGGCGTTACTAGGAGGCGTGGTCTTATTGGAGAAGGTGTGGCCTTGTTGAGGGAAGTATGTTTCAGTCACTTTCTGCTGCTTGTCCATCTGGATGTAGAAGTCTCAGCTACCTCTCCAGCACCATGTCTGCCTGTGTGCCACCATGCTTCCCACCATGATGACAATGGACTAAACTTCTGAACTTCAAGTCAGCTCCAATGGAATGCTTTTCTTTATAAGAGTTGTGGTCATGGTGTCTCTTCCCAGCCATAGAAACTCTAACTGAAACACTAGGCAAGTCTCTACCAACTGAGCCTTGAGCCATTTAGGGATCAATTCCTGTGGGTTTTGGCAAAAAAGCAACAGGACTATGAGATGGAGTGAAAGTCATGTGGTCAAGCCTGCCAGCCACTTCAGAGTGAAAAGTGCCCCCTAAAGGCAAAATGACCAGGCCCTCATGCCCTCTAAGGAAAAGGCGTGGCCCTGTGTGGCCACTCCTCCAGACTGAAAATGAAAGCACGAGTTTCATTAGAAGGCTGCTGTCTACTTTCCTATCCCTAGAACGTTCTTGCCAGAGCCTAGCATCCAGAGATGTGCCCAGAATCTCCAGGACAATGACCCCGGACTGCAGCTGGTTTCCTCCGAGTCCTAGGTTACTGTGAACCTCAGATTGAAAATGAGATCAGGATCCCCTTAAAGAGCCTGCTACTTCAGAATCACACATGGAAATGTTAGAGGTGGGAACTGCCCTCGTCCTGATGATTTAGTTCCAGAGAACTTACATAATATCAACCATCTCAATGACACTCAATGAGATAAATCAGTGGCATGGATGGCTCCTATTCTGCACCCTCTCTGATGAGCCTTCTCCAGTGGAGTTCTTCCCAAAAGAGCACAGAGCTCCCTATTTACACATAATTTGTTTGGTCAATAGAAGTGGTAGAAGAGGACTGATACACAGTTGACCTTGACTATCTGTATCTTTCTGCTTCTTCAACTATACTCCTGCCATTGCTAGGAGGAATTCTTTCCCAGACTAATCCACTGACCTCAAGAAAAGCACGAGAGACTCATGAAGAACTGCCCAGGCCACCTTCCAGATATAGCACCTCAACGAACAAATATAATTAGTGTAACAGTCATGAGGCACTTCATTATATATGCATATAGGTGTGCATACCAACATTTATGACATTTAATCTAATGATAATCAATGACATGGGAGCATTATTATTCCCATTTTACAGATGAAATCATGGTTCATATGACTGACATCGGTGCTGAGTCCAATAACCCTAGAAGATTCTGTTGAGAGGGCTGCAAAGGGAAAACAAAGGGAGGGATTGAGCTGGGAACTAGTTCATTATCCTATGAGTCAAAACATGGGTGAAAAGGGCACAATTATTCCTGTGATTCCAGAGTGTGGCTTGCAAACATTTCCCTGTGTGCAAAGAGGAGGAAACACAGAGTTTCTGTGACTCTGCCTTGAACATCACTGCTCCTCCTTGGCCAGTTGGGACAGGAAAGAACAGCTGCTACAGAAGTCCCAGACACGCTGATTTTCCTCCCGGGTGGACAGGAATTCTTGAATTTTGAAGTTCAACTCCACAGACAATTTCTGCTCAGTCACAGTCAGTGAGCTACAGTGGTGCTCAGCGTATACTGTATTGTTCTGATGACGACCCACTGGTCCATATAGTGAGGGGCATGAGGGGTCTGCAGTTATCACAGCAAGACCTGACTCATCCCTTATATCCACTTGACCATAACTTCCTCCTCATCAATCATTTCAAATGCTAGGTTGTGGAGATGACCCAGCCCTGGTCAAAACAGATCAAGCCTTCTACCTCTGTGAGGCTCAACCTTCTGAGGCAAGGGGATTGAAAAACAAATGGAAGCAAGTACACAAAGATGATGCTTCTCATTTGGTAGATGATTTGGAAACAATGAAAGTGCAATAGGAGGTAAAGTGACGGGCATTCTCTGAGGAGACCAATGTTGACATCAGGAAGTGAGACACCCAGGACCGACCAATTTTTGGTTTTGAATTGAAATGTCCCCCAAAGGGTCCCGTGTTAGAGGCATGGTCCCCAGGCAACAGTGTTGAGAGGTGTGGTGTTTGTGACATGATTTGATCCTGAGGAGTATGGGCTCTTACATGGATCAGTCCACTGGTGGGTTCATAGCTTTGTTGTAAAGCAAGCCCTTCTTGCCTCCAGGTCACTCATAGGTAAATGTAGTTTGTTCTTCCTCATGCTTTCATCGTGATGTTCTGCTCACCACAGGCCCCAGAACAATGGAGCCAGAAGACCATGGGCTAAGCCTTCTGAGACTCTTCACTAAAGTCAGCCTTTTATCCCATATATCATGTGATAACAACTGGGAAGCTGACTCACACAGACCAGCATGACAACAATAGTAGAACTGGGGAGAAGTGAATGGATTCTGCCCTTGTATTTGTTGAGTTTAGTGATGGCTGATGGAGGCTGAGACCAGGAAGGGTGAGGATGACTATGAAATGTTTAGGGTGTTGTCTTACTTAAGGTTTCTACTGTTGTGAAGAGGTACCATGACCATGACAACCCTTGTAAGGGAAAGCATTTAACTGGGGCTGGCCTCCAGTTCAGAGGTTTAGTCCTTTATCCTCAAGATGGAAAGCATGGTGGCATGCAAAGCCAACATGGTGCTGGAGAAGGAGCTGAGAGTTTTACATCCAGATGGCCAGGCAGCAGAAAGTTACTGAAACACACTTCCCCTAACAAGGCCACACCTGCTCCAACAAGACCACACCCCCTAATAGT
The DNA here is from genome assembly GCF_004785775.1 of Grammomys surdaster. Classification (NCBI taxonomy): domain Eukaryota; kingdom Metazoa; phylum Chordata; class Mammalia; order Rodentia; family Muridae; genus Grammomys; species Grammomys surdaster. Next base: position 2,193,426 of record NW_021620571.1, read on the forward strand.
GCCAGACCCTATAGACTTTTGGACCACATGTGGGTGATGGTACAGTTGACCAAGGTAATAAAAGAGGAAGAGAAACAGGTTCAAAGAAAGAATCCAGATTCCCCAAACATGAGTAAAATGTAAGAGTCTGAGTGAGTCCATCAGTGCCAGAGGGAGTTTCGGGCGTGGTATCAAGCTAGCGCTGATGCAGGTGGTTGTGATGCATCAGCCAAGGCACATGTGGGATAGGCAAAGGCAGCAGAGGGGCTTCTGCAGAGGTGAGGAAGGGTAGAGAAGATGTGCTCAGAGAGCCCTGGGGATGAGTGGCCACAGGCTCCCAAAGGACCTGACCCACAACCAACTATGAATGAACAGCCGAGCTGAGTGGAGAGCAGAATAAACGACAATCATGGTCTTTCCCCTTGACCACCAATTACAGCAGTTCCTTTGCTAAACCACCAGGTAAGGTTTCCCGCTCTGTTTTACATAGAAATGGTTGTTGGGCCCCCTAGAATCCTTTAAGGCTTGTGATAGCATAAAAATCGGTATATTGGCAGTCTAAAAGCTGGTGTAAACTGAACTGGCCTTAGCTGAGGCTGCACCTACAGGAGCTGGTGACTCAGCTGTGGTCCTTGAGCAGTTTTACTGCATCCCGAATCAACCGCTAAGCCCAGAGACTCCTCACAGTTTTGTTTTTCTTTTAATCAAGCATGTTTCAGGTGCTTTATTGCGCAGCATGACTCCAATAATCAATAACTGATACAGGTTCCAGAAGGTGCTATTGCAGCTTGGATGCAGGTTGCCCCCAAGGACTTGTGGGTTGGAAGCTTGGTTCCCATTGGGGCAATGTAAGGGGAGACAGAAAGAACCTTTAAGAGACAGGCCTCGTGGGAGATCCTTAGGTCTTTGGGAGTATGATCTCAGAATGGAATGCCGTGGTGTGTTCTTGTGAGCCTGGCTCCGAAATCACCCCATCTGGTTGTCCCATCTGGCTGGATGATCCCTTCCTCTTGTACACACTACCACAGTGAAGTCATCTCCCATGAGGCCTTCACTAGAATACAGTAGCCTGCGCCATATTACTAAGACTCTGGGATTATGTGCTTAATAAACATCCTTTAAATTATTTTTTTGAGATTATAGTATAATTACTTCATTTCTTCCTCTCCCCTCCCCTCCCCTCCCCTCCCCTCCTCTCCTCTCTTCTCCTCTCCTTTTTTGACTTGAGGCTTGCCATGCACCCTTCCTTGATCTTTTCCAAATGGATGGATTATTTTTTCACTAATTGTTGTTACCTCTCTCTCTCTCTCTCTCTCTCTCTCTCTCTCTCGCTTTCTCTCCCTCCCTCTCTCCCTCCCTCCTTCCCTCCTTCCGTCCCTCCTTTCCCCTCTCTCTCTCCCTCCCCCTCTCCCTCTCTCCCTCCCTCCCCTCCCCTCCCTCCTTTC